>NC_092560.1:44662923-45021048 GCF_037038585.1 Patagioenas fasciata
CATGATTTATATAACAGTTCACTGAGTTGTCTTTCTGTAATGAAAAATAGTTTGTTATTGTCTAAAAGTTTGCTTTCAAGGAAGCTGTCCCTCTGGCTCTGTGATCCTCATTTTACATCTGAAGGCACTGAAGATTTTTACCTCTTTGTCTTATTTGTTTTCTTTACATGTGTTTTGTGGTGAGAGTTTGAGAATGGGATGAAGTAATGAAGTTACAATTCAGTTATTTCAGGGTTTCTGTATTATTTTCTATACCTTTTATAAATAAAACTGTAAAATATAATTCTTATAACTTGCGCAAAATTATATTAGTTTTAGAATATAATTATGTAGTACCACTCAAGAAGTAAGAGTCTTGACCTTTATGGTGAATATGTATTTTTCCATTCTGTTTCTCAAAACACAAGGTAACTACACTGAACTAATCTACCTTTAATGTGGTTTGATCTTAGAATTTGCTTCCCTGGAATAGTTAATTTGTCTTAGGTGTTGCTAAATGTACGATTTTTTTAATACGTATTCTGCATTTGTATTAAAGCCCTAACTTCAGCAATTCTATTAGACAAATACTGAAATTTTATTTAAATTAAGAAACGAGAAATTGATTATATTTTTAAGTACGCAAGCTCTAAATCTTACAAACTTCTAAGGGCAGGACATACACTCAGATTTTTAGTGTTGAGGCAGTAATAATAGTAACCTGAATATTTTCTGTAATTCATTTCACTTTAGCTTGAAAAAGTCTAATTTCTGTGGATGATAACTAGTCCTTTCCCTGCATGCAAATGAGCTTTAACTAAAATGTAGTATGTATCTTTAAAATAGAATCATGAAAATGGTAGTTGCTATGTTATCATCAGTCTTAGGATGCATTTATCTCTTTACACTGATATTTTAGAGTAGCAATAATTCAATAACGTAGATAATGTAAAAAAAAAAAAAAAAAAGGAATTTGAAATTTCTTAACTGTGATCATCCTAAAAAAAAATCCGCTTTTCATAAAGCAGAATAGCAGTTTTTGTATGCTATTGCTTAGTATTGGTCAGTCTGCTAGATTATTCCATTTGTACCTGTCTAAGCCAAAACCTGTAAGTTTTTTAGTGCACTGACATGATATGGAATATTGAAGTGAAAGTATTTTTAAATACCAAAGGCACCTGACAAAAATTTAAGGTCACAACTGGAATGGATTAAATTGACGAAAATCCTTAAGTTCACAGGAGTTTTCCGCAAGTAAGGATTTATCTATAGTCTTATAGTTCATTTATAATCTAAGTACGGATTTTATTTATAGTCTTGGATACACACCTTCATGGAATACTAAGTAAGTTCACCAATTACACAAAATTGGGAGGAGCTGTTGACACTCTCAAGGGTAGAGAGGCCCTGCAGAGGGATCTGGACAAACTGGAGAACTGGGCAATCACCAACCATCTGAAGTTCAATTAGGGCAGGTGCGGGATTTTGCACCTGGGACATGGCAACCCTGGCTGTACACAGAGATGGGGGGGATGAGAGGCTGGAGAGAAGCTCTGCCAAGAGGGATCTGATGGTTCTGGTTGATGGCAAGTTGAACATGAGCGAGCAGTGTGCCCTGGCAGCCAAAAGGCCACCCATGTCCTGGGTACATCTATCACAGCATTGCCAGCCAGGCGAGGGAGGTGATTGTCCCACTCTGCTCTGCACTGGTGTGGCCTCACCTGGAGCACTGTCTGCAGTTCTGGGTGCCACAGGATAAAAAAGATATTAACCTACTAGAGACTGTCCGGAAGACGGCTACAGACCTGGTGAAGGCGTGAGAGGGGAAGCCGTATGAGGAGAGGCTAAAGCCACTTGGTTTGTTCAGCCTGGAAGAGACTGAGGGGAGACCTCATCACAGTCTACAGCTTCCTCACAAGAGGAGGAGAGGCAGGTGCTGACCTCTTCTCTCTGGTGACTGATAATAGCGTCTGAAGGAATAGCGGGAAGATGTGCCAGGGGAGATTTAGGTTGGACACTGAGAAAATCTTATTCACCCAGAGGGTGGTGGAGCACTGGTACAGGCTCCCCAAGGAGGTGTCATGGCCCCAAGCCTGGTAGTGTTCAAGAAGAGACTGGACAACACCCTCAGACACATGGTGTGAACTGTGGGGTTGGGACAGGAGTTGGACTCGATGATCCTTGTGGGTCCATTCCAACTCAAGACATGCTATGATTCTATGATTATTTAGGTTATACCACTAAAGTGGTATAACAAGTGCATAGGTCCGGTTGTCCTGAAGACTAATTCCTTTCTAATATTAACTTTTGAAAGCGTAGCTGCCAACCACAAGCCTGTCAGTGGTAAAAAGGGTACAAAGAGCACAGAATTATTGTTTTAGTCTTGACCAATGTAATTCTTTTATGTAGGAAACAAACCAGAGAGCAGAATCAAAATAAAAATACCACATTCCAAAAATGCAGAATATCATATATGTATACATACACACATATATATATACCTGTATATTATATATATTTGTTCTTCTTGTGTGATTTACCTTGGCAATGTCACAAATGAATGATTTTTCATATCAGCTGAAACTGAAGGACTGCAGAATCAGTTTATGTGGAGCTGCATGTTGAGAATATGTATTTTGATCTCATGTCTCTTGGAGCACATAGAGAAGAATTCTTTTTTCATTTGATAATGGTGAAAACTGCAGCTCACTTTTACTTACCTTGTTCAGCAGTCAAGCAATGGTAAATCTTCAGTTAAAGGCTACAAACTCTCACAAATTAAAAAAAAAAAAAATTTTAATGAACCAAGAAAAAAAGCACCTAACTGATGACTTGTTTACCCCAGGGATGCTCAATATATATTTCTAGCTGCTTACTTTATTTATGGGAAATAAATAGTCACAAAATAACATGATTTGTTGATATTAAAGTAAGTTCTCTCATCTGGTATCGTATAAGAAAGTGAAGAATCATTGTCAATATCTCTGTTTATCCTAAAAACCCTGGTATGTTACAACTTACAGTGTTTAACTTTCTGCAGAGACATGTATGCTCCCTCAGAACCAGACTGCTTTCTTGGAAAATAAATAAATACCGAAGACATTTCGCTAGAATGATAGTCATAAAATTATAAGTAATAAAATTGTTATGAAATATTTAAATGACTCCTCTGTATTCAGTGATTTTGTGGTGCTAGCAAAAATCCATGGTTGCCATAAGGAATCCTATTCAATGATTTTCAGTTTTATTTCTTCAATTGCATCCTGATTGTCTTACTTCATTCCACTGATTATTTAGCTTTAGCTGTCTGATTCCTCCTAGTCACAAAATATTAATGGCTTATTAAAATAAATAAAACTAATGCCCTGGAGTTTGAGAACAGAAGTATTAGTCAGCAATTCAGCACCTTTCAAAAGTGTTCAGAATATAAGAAACATCTTCTATTAGAGCTCAAATAATTAAAATGTCAGTCCCTTGTTGTAGTGGTTATTTTACGATAGGTCAATAGTAGCATGCATTGGAGTAAAACACCTATGTCTGATGGAACACAATTGTTCTCATGTTCTTTTCAAGTATCTTCTAAAAACCACCAAAGCTTTGGAATACCTCAGTTCATCTTGCTGACAGGTTCTATTTCCTAGTGATGTATGAAGTTGAAATGAGGCATTCCCAAGAAAGAGGATGAATATTCTGTTCAATACATTCAGTTTATAAGTTAATTTCTTATTCTGCGTGAAACTATGAAGGCATCATTCAATAGCCAGACCAGATAAAATAGCAGTAGATTATGAGCAAAAAAAGCTGACTGTTAAGTGCAATGTTCTCAGAGGGTGATTAAATAAACAACTGTGAATAAATTGATTTTATGGCCTATCCATATCTGGAAAAGCATCATTTCTTTCTAGATAATTGATGCAAACTGTCTCTTCAGTACCTACATGAAAATTCACAAGGGACAAAGAAAAAATTGTAAGTTTTTCCCAGTTTAAATGTTGCATTATTTCTGAGATTTTAAATAATGCAGAAGTTGATGTACTCCCATCCTGGCATCTTCAGCCTTTTGCTCAAGTGCTCTGTATTTATCTCCGATTTAGTTAAATGTAACTCCAATCACATGCCTTGAATTCTGCTGATTTTATCTTTGCATGGATCACACCTGGACTTCAGGCATTTTACGAAGATGAACATTTAGAGGCTAATAGGATTCACAATGGGGAGCAGTGTTTTTTTCACTTAGTAAATGAGTGAATCCTAGATTGCCATTATGCTTCCTATGTGCCAAAATGAAAGTACCTATTACTGAAAACTCAAGGAAACTGGAGATATTACAGTCTGGCAGGTGTGTAGGCTTTCTTTCAAGTCATTCCATGATATTAAATCCTGTGCAATATCCATATATGTTTTTGAGTGAGAAGCTGATATTAATGTTTGGTGTAATCTTGTCTCTTGATGAGCAGCAGAAGTCTAACTGCTTTGAAATATATGAATTTTTATTGTGAGCCTCAAGATAAACCATGTTCCAGAGACCACAAGAGAGAGGACAAATGTTAGTCCACTTGTAAAAAGAATAGTTCTTTGGCAGTAGACATTTAATAGGAGCTCCTGTGAGTACTTCTAGTTCATAACCTCCATAAAGGCTGCAAGTTGAAGGAGCTAACAGTATGAATATACTCAGCAATTTTTGAACTATTCAGGATTTTAGTGCAAAATAGCCTCTGGAACTTCCAACTGAAAATGCAGATGGTTGGCAACCAGCTGAATATGATTGAAAGTGCTATGAAAAGGCATTTCTTCTTTTTTTTTCCTGGCAGAGGCATCTATATCAGGTACTGTGTGAAACAAAAAATCTGTAATGCAGTCCTGGATTTCATATACGCATCTGCCTATATTAAAGATGAATTAATTATAAAATATGAGGGATTACAGCCTTGTCATATGTTGACCTAGCTTTTCTTTCCCTCACAGAGTAAACCTGTTATTGATGATGTTAAGCAGGAAAGGGAAGCATTAAAAGATATTCTGAAATTTAAAAAACCTCCTCAGTAGGAGGTATCTTGGAATGGATTGTTTCTGCATCTGTTCCTGCTTATGGCATTTACAGTAAATTTCCACTTCATTTCCCTATCTTGTTGAGTCGAGGGGAAAAGTATAGTCTCAAAGATGACCAAGTTAGGTCAATGTGAAAGGGTAGCTATAGATTAAAACTGGGAACAGATTGATGAAAAATAGTGATGTCGGAAAGGATTAATTCTCCCTGAGAAATAATAAAAGTGATTCCACAGAGACAACAGGCAGTTAAAAACCTAAGGCCAGTTCAGCAATACAGTATATGGGTTAGAATTGCTATTTTTGTTCTAAATATAAAAAATTACTTCTCTGGTAAACACACAAAAAAGGCAAACTTAAGTGGCTACTTGACATGTCAGTTTTTCATTGGACTTCTTTACTATTATTAGTCAAAGTAAGCCTCCGGTGGTGGAAGTAGCTGTTAGTGACTGTTACAAGACAGGTGTTTAATACTCTTATGAAATAGGATGGACACTAGCTTTTTATTCAGAAAATAACCTCCATAAATGGAGCTCTGCTGGGATGTTCTTAATGAAGATGAAAAGTTGATTTGTGGTCTTTAAGAAGGAACAGCTACAGTGCACCTCTGTGAGAATAAGCAATTGCCTTTTATTAGCTTGCAAGCTAAATATCATGAGCTTATAGCCCGATATGTCTTGTACTGTTCCAAGTACTCAAGTGACATTGTAATTCCATTGAAATAAAAAGGTTAGTCTGTTACAATTTTACTTTCTCTTATGTCTGAGACGTTAAACAAGATTTTGCATTAAACTACCAAAATTTCTAAAAAAAATAATCTGAAAACTTGCTGATGGCAAATGATTAATCAGTTAGTTAAGAGAGTTGACAGGGGTTTCCTTGTGCTGTATACCAGGAAAAATGCAGATGGCAAAACTCTTTAGCCAGTCCCTCTTACTTGTAGAAGAGTTTTTGATATATTTTATGTTTTCATACAGTTTCAAATACACCATCAACAGCTAATTTTCACCTACTTGTTAACTAAAAGCTTAATAAAGTCCTTTTAAGGTGTTTGAGATGGTTGGCATAGTGATAAGTGATTCATACCATGCTTAAGAGCCAGGTGCTACTCAAGAGTAAACCAGCAGAGGAACTAGTTAAAGCCTGTTTATAAATAGAGCTGGAAGTGTTTACAAGAAAAGCAGCCTATAGGGACCTGAAGACTTATGTACTTGAAGCAGACAAATCTAAGGCTGGTATTTTCCAGCTGTGAGAGTGCCCTGCAATGCTCTGAGAGAGTAGCATATTTGGAAAACTTGGGTCAAGATTGCTGGAGACTGAACATTGCCAGTTTAAAGATTATAGCAATGTTTATATTCCAGGTTCTGACCCATGGGTCATAATACTTTGTGTACTATAAAAGGTGAACCACAACCTTGGGTCAGTGATGGATTATCTCAGGTACAGCATAATGAAATAACTGGGTGCTGATCTATTTGTTTGAGGCTACTGGGAGGAAACTTCTTGCTACTTTCTTTTTCCCTCCATCCTATTTTCTCTGACATTTATCAGAACTTCAGCTCAACTGATTCAGCGTGGTGAGCCGATATAAAAACAGGGACCTCACAAGCTTAAATGGAACATCAAGCAGTCCATCAAGGACATAGTATCTGTGCTATTCATACGTAGATTCCTTCGGAGCTATGTTCATTTACTGTAGAAAACTGAAAATGTTATAAAGGGGAAAAAGCCTAAATCTATTAATAGTATACAAATACTATAGCTAGGGGCAGCAAAAATGAGTACCATTAAACATGTGGTTAGATTTCAAACAAGAATCCTTCTGTCTCTTAGTCTTAAATATATTTACTAGCATCACCCAGGAAAACATTCGCGAAACAGTGTCTGAGAAAGTATATCTACCCAAAATAAGAAATCGAAAAAGGAGGTTTCCTGATAAAACAAAAACTCATGTGAAAATTACAAAATACTATAAAGCAGCAAATACCACTTTGATAGGCTGGGATAGACTGAATAAAGTAAGTTACAAAACCACAATTCATTCATAAGCTGAGTAAAAAAGTGAAATCGGTATCTCCAGCTGTGTGTTGATCTGATATCACAGTATCACAGTATGGGATTGAAAGGGACCTCAGAAGATCACCTAGTCCAATCCCCCTGCCAGAGCAGGAACGCCTAGATGAGGTCGCACAGGAACGTGTCCAGGTGGGTTTTGGATGTCTCCAGGGAAGGAGACTCCACAAGCCCCCTGTGCAGCCTGTTCCAGTGCTCTTTCACCCTCACTGAGAAGTTTTTTCTCAAATTTAAGTGGAACCTCTTGTGTTCCAGCTTGATCCCATTACCCCTTGTCCTATCATTGTTTGGCACCGAGAAGAGCCTGGCTCCATCCTCATGGCACTCACCTTTTATATACTTATAGGCATTTATAAGGTCCCCCCTTAGTCTCATCTTCTCCAAACTAAAGAGACCCAGCTCCCTCACCCTTCCTTCGTAAGGGAGATGCTCCACTCCCTTAGTCATCTTTGTTACCCTGCCCTGGACTCTCTCCAGCAGTTCCCTGTCCTTCTTGAACTGAGGGGCCCAGAACTGGACACAATATTCCAGATGGGGTCTCACCAGGACGGAGTAGAGGGGAAGGAGAACCTCTCTCGATCTACTAACCACCCCCCTTCTAATACACCCCAGGATGCCATTGGCCTTCCTGGCCACAAGGGCACAGTGCTGGCTCATGGTCATCCTGTTGTCCACCAGGACCCCCAGGTCCCTTTCCCCTACACTGCTCTCTAATATGTAATTTCCCAACCTATACTGGCACCTGGGGTTGGTCCTGCCCAGATGCAGGACTCTACACTTTCCCTTGTTAAATTTCATCAGGTTATTCCCAACCCAACTCTCCAGCCTGTCCAGGTCTCGCTGGATGGCAATACAGCCTTCTGGCCTGTCAGCCACTCCTCTAGCTTAGTGTCATCAGCAAACTTGCTGATAGTACACTCAATTCCCTTGTTGAAATCATTAATGAATATATTGAATAATACTGGCCTCAGTACTGACCCCTGAGGTGCTCCACTAGATACTGGCCTCCAACTAGACTCAGCACCATTGACTACCACTCTCTGGCTTTTCTCCTTAAGCCAGTTTGCAATCCACCTCACTACTCTATTGTCCAGACCACAGCTCCTCAACTTAGCAACTAGGATGCTATGGGAGACTGTGTCAAACGCTTTGCTGAAGTCAAGGTAGACCACATCCACCGCTCTGCCATCATCCATCCACCTTGTTACATTCTCATAAAAGGCAATGAGGTTGGTCAAGCATGACTTACCCTTGATAAAGCCATGCTGACTGCCCCTAATAATCCTCTTATCCTTGATATGCCTTGAGATAGCACCAAGGACAAGCCGTTCCATTACTTTCCCAGGGACGGAGGTGAGGCTGAGCGGTCTATAATTACCCGGGTCCTCCGTCTTGCCCTTTTTGAAGACTGGAGTGACATTTGCTTTCCTCCAGTCCTCAGGCACCTCTCCCGTTTCCCAAGACTTGGCAAAGATGATGGAGAGTGGTCCAGCAATGACCTCAGCCAGCTCCCTCAGCACCCACGGGTGCATCTTATCTGGACCTATGGATTTATGGATGTTCAGACTACTTAATTGCTCCCTAACCCAGTCCTCATCGACTAAAGCAAACTCCTCCGTTGACCTGGCTTCATCATAACTAACCTATAGGCTAATCTTTTCATTTCCAACTGTTTCATCATGTTTAGATAGCACTGTATCAGTGCCTTCCACAAGGAAAATTAAGTGGCACACTCTTTTGATAGCACTACTCTGGAGTTCGCAGCTTTGTCACAAAGAAGCTATTGCTTCTAGCAGAAAGCAACATTCATTATTTTTAGGCACTGACAATGTCTGGACTGTGGGTTACACGAAAGTCAGTCCATGAGGTATCAGATTATTAGAGCAGAATCTGAGGTGGGTCTCCGTGTCAACCAGCTTATGCTTCGACATGATGTGAAGAATGAGATTGTGTTCTCAGAGCCCCCTTAAGAAATATTTTGTGCTTAAATAAAATAGAGAGAATGGATCCTGTAATAGATTCAGTAGAAACTGCAAAAACAAAAAAACAGTTTTTCAAGGCTGTCCATAGAATTCCAAGTGTATTTTCAGCTTTAATTAAAAAAAAGAAATCTGGACAAACGTTTTAATATTTTTAAATGTACTGATCCCAAAGTCTGACGAAATTGAATAATGAAAGATGCAGAACCTCTGAGAAAGGAATAGCCATATGAGAATGAAATACTTTAGGAGCTACTGTATGGTATATTGTCCACAAAATTCAGGAAATCCTGGATAAGCAGTAAAAGTCCTGAATGCTGCCTCAGGCAATATCAGCCAGCAAAGCAGCTAAGGCTGGTGCAGTGGCAGGATAAAATGTCACTAGACTACAAAATGAACAATATTTATCCAAGTGATTAAACAAAATAATTAAATGGAAAAGCACTGTGTGGTAACAAATGACTTTCCAAACCGTCAGTGTCCCAACTTTGCAGTTCTGCTATGTTTTCTGCTAAACTTATGGATAATGTCAAAATAAGACTTAGCCAAGAACTCTCCAATCATTAAGCAGAGAGCACCACTCATGCATACTGAAATAAAGTTTTGCAAAACCACTTAAAAAAGGAAATTTTTTTCTGATGTTTAATAGCAAAGATTCTAGCAATTAATGACTGAATTGTTTTAAGTTCATTGAAGTTATACTTATGGGTAGATATATATATATATATAAAATAGATCAGAAATATCTATCTTAACAAAAATAATTGTATATTCTTACAAATATTTTTTGCCATCTTCACCTATTATGCCAAGATAAAGGTAATAACAGGTACAGGGCAGACATTCTGACAGAGAAAAATGAAACTCCATTAAGTTCCCTGTAGAACAAGATATAGCTAAAATGAGGATTTCTGCAAAGACCAAATTACAGTTATCATTTCAGTCAACTTGTCAGCTAAAAATATCAGAGTTGATATAATTTCCCAAGATATACCCCAAATGGAGAAAGGATAAGCAGACACTTTTCCAGTGAAAAAAGACAATACCTAGCAAAAGATGAATCTTGCAGATTTCAGGAAGCTGTACCCCACACCTCATCTGTGAGATGTGTCAGACACTGAAGTTACACACAGAAAAATTAGATTCCCTTATTATGACTTTTCTTTTTTTAATTTCCAAATAAAAATATGGTGATTTAACAGCACAGAACATTCCAATGGGCCAAATACTAATAACTGAGCTTGAGTTTTTACTCTCTGCGGAATCTTGTCAGAATTCAATGAGATAAAGTATTTCTTTAAAAGATACGTGATTCGACATCAAGTTAACCTTTAATGTCCTTGACTCCAAAGCACTCAGTCCACATCCATGACTAACAGCAACTCACAGTCATAGCTAACACAATAATCTCCACAGTTTCTATGGCTAGATTTTCTCCTCTTGGAATGATGTCATATTCTGGAAAGTCTCTTTGACAAAGATGAGCTGAGCTGGGGGTTAATATGGTGTACTTAATGACACTGATACTGACCTGCACTTTTTTTAATTACAGAATCACAGAATGGTTGAGGTGGGAAGGGGTCTCTTGGAGGTCATCTTGTCCAATCCACCCAGCTCAAGCAGAGCGACATAAGGCTAATTGCCCAGGATCATGTATAAATAGTTTTTTAATATATTCAAGGACAGAGGCTCCACAATCTCTCTGGGCAACCTGTGTCCGTGCTTGGTCACCCTCACAGTGAGAAAGTGTTTCCTTGTGTTCAGATGGAAGCTCCTGTGTCACAACTTGTGTCTATTGGCTCTGGTCCTATCACTGGGCACTGCTGAATAGAGCCTGGCTCTGTCCTGTTTCAGCTCTCCCTCCAGGTATTTACCTGTACTAATAAGACACCTCTGAGCCTATTCTTCTGCTGGCTGAATAGTCCCAGCGCTCCTCGGCCTTTCTCCCTATGCAAGGTGCTCCAGTTGAACTTTCTCTGATACATCCATGATTCCTTTGCACTGAGGAGACCGGAACAGGACTCAGCACTCCAGGTGTGGCCTCACCAGTCCTGAGCAGAGGGAAAGGATCACCTCTCCCGACCTGTGGGCAATGTCTACTCCAATGCAGCCAAGAATACTATTTGTCACTTTTGCTGCAAGGGCAGATTATGTTTAACCTGGTGTCCACCAGGATCTTTTCTGCCAATCTTCTTTTCAGCTGGCTTGCCTCCAAGCATATATTGGTGCATGGATTCTACCACACTTACTGAATCAGCTCATTAAAAAAAAAGGACAAAAATCAGATTTTTTTTTTGTCAGGTGCATATTTTTCTCTATTTTTAGGTCTGCAGCAATTGAAAAACACAATTCAAGCTGAAGCTCAATTGCAGCAGCCCAACTGCTTGCAAGTTAGAAATATTTTCAGTAGAAAAAAATGTCTTAATATCATTTTTCCTGTCAGGCTGATGATGCTGTTCCTGAACAATCAGTATGCTTGGGATTTTTATTATAACAGGCCAAGAAAGTCATACACAATTTGTTAACTAATGAGGTCAAAGGGTAACTACATCTTAAATTTAGAGAACCAATTAAATAATTCCTGATATAATGTCTTTAATTTCAAAGTTTACTAGTCCATTTACAGACATGTATCAAATACACACAACACTTTCCTAATCCGCAACTGAAATATGATCTTCTGTAAACTGAAACAAAGCCATTCTTTAACCTACAGCATTATTTCTGTGAGTTCAAGCAACAAGGGCCTGCTCAGGACAAGTTCTGTCTAAAAGTTGGAGTAATCACCTGAATTTCGATTGACTCCTGGGCGTGCTAAAGAAATTGATCACTTCATAAATGATGATATAATGATATTGTGCCCCAGTGAGGAAGCACTAAATGTAACACAATTAAACTTGGGAAAAGTGAATGGACTGAAAATTACAGCTCAGCCTTGAGTTTAACCAAGGTTATCAGTTGCTCCAAGGGGGAGCAATACTTGCTCCAGCATCTATGTCAAATATGTTGGGGCTGTTAAATGTTAACTGCATTCTTAGGTCAAAGACGGTGGCTTCGGTTGGAAGTTTGTCAGTGTACCTTAAAATAAAAATCATCTGTGTAGGTTTCCCTGCAGTATTAATCTCTGCAGCCTGTATGTTATAGAACACAAGAACACAGGGCAGTCTGGAATCTGTCTGGAATCCAACTGGCACAGAATTGCTGTAAATTCCAGGCTGAATGTTTAACCTTATGCCCCTTGAGGCAGCTGAATGTATATCAGCACTTTCTGCCCACAGAGTGTGAAAGAGTGAACTTCAACACTGTTCCCTGTTGAAGTCAGAGGTCTAGCTCTCTACTGCTTTCCCTATAATGCACCTGGTCCCAGGCAACAGAGGAGTGCAGTGGCTACAGCCTCATTTCCTTTCACAAAAGGGGACACCGGAGACAAGATTTCTAATTCACCAGAATATATTAATTTGTATGTTTGATTAATAAATCTTAGCAGAATAAGTTTCTCAAGTCTTTTAATGCACATTCAAATGTATGGCCACTTACTTTAGGCTTCAGACCAATAGGAATATTGAATAATACACAAGCCTGTGCAGCACAAGTATTACAGTATAATCCATTAAAGGCAGTTTGCACATAGTTCACTTGCAAAGACAGCTGTTTCATTAAATCATATTGTACATTTTTTATTATCATTTTACAGCATATTAATTGAGCAAGGGTTTATTCATTGCTTAAAGAATAAAATGTATCATATTCCTATTGGTGTTGAGGTACCTAGAAAATATCAGATGTTCAAGTCAGGTGTGCCAAATATGTGCATTAGTCTTTCCCACAGTGAGCAGCAGGCCAACATATTTCAGCACTTCAAAAAAATCCAGGTACTTAATAAATCATAAACTACAATAATGCTTAGAACTTCTAACCAAGCAGATATAGAACATAAACACAAAGGTATATGCTGGCCACAAGAGAGAAACCAAGTGACTGTGGTTTACCTAGCATGACCAATTTGCAGCAGGATAGCACCTACAATCTAATCAAGTCTCAGACATGAGCTCCAGCTTCGGGAACAAATCCTGACTCTTAAATCAGTTGAGCTTTGGGTGGTTCAGGACTCATGCAGTATGGATAATCAGTGGATAATCAGTGGAGTAGAAGCATAGAACACAGTCAGGTGCTCTATACAATTCAGGCCATAAATGTAGCCGTGGCTTTTATTACTCTTATTACTTCATTTTACATATTCCCAAAATGCATGCTTGATTTTCGCTTGCCTCTTCTCTCAAAAGTGCTTCCATATACAAGTTAGGAGTACAACAAATCTTTAAATAAAAATACTATCTTCTTGTCAAGTTCCTTGGCTCTCTAAGGTACCCTTGATATATGATACAAACAGCTGTTGTTTTTTGTTCAAAACTTCAGTTTTTTCATATACCTAGCCCATGGCAAATCACAGATGAGATAATGCTAGAAGTGAGAGATATTATTATTTGTGTTCTGCTTCTTGAAGTTACATATGTATCTATTACACAGGAAAATCTGCCTTGTGCATCATATTTGATAAATATGTCAAAGTGACTGCTTTTTTGCTGGCAGCCACTTCATGGATCAAGCATGTGTACACTACTTAACTGTGCATCCTTTGCCTCAAAAGGGCCAGGGAACTCAGTACTCAGCAGGTTCAACTTCTCAGACTGCAGTCTTGCATTGCTGTTTTCAATGAAAATGCAATCAGGTCTATATTCATTTAGCATAGTCTGAATTTCAAAGTCCATGAAGGTACTTCATGGATTTCCAGTTTCACAATAGAATCAGTGGAGAGAATGGACCGTACAGATAGGAATTATTCCAGCCTTCTGAATAAGGTGTTTCCTGTAATTACAGTTTTATTCTTGATAGAGTGACTTGTGTTTCTCAAGTTATAAGCTATATGATATAATTTCCTGGAGAAAGGCAAAGAGCACGTGTACCAAATTGACTGTTTGGCTCATATTTGGATTGCTACAGAGCATTATTCCAAGATCATGAAGGATTTTAAAATACATAGATATGTACCTTCATGTGAAACAATCCCGATTTCAACAACAATAATGCAACCCACAAAAACCAGAGCTGGTACACACTTCATTATTTGTATTTTAAATATTTTGTGCCATAATTTTAGCAGGACTATAAGGGATATTCCAGATGCTGTCTAGCAGAGAAATACAGGCACAATGTTACAATGACAAGCATTCCACTTCAGAAAACATTCCCACTGACATTCATTAATCTAATATGCTTTTTAATGCATTTATCTACTATCCTCCTTTGAGGAACAGTGTGGTCACAGTCCTGAAATCCTTATTTGACCAAGTATTCCACTGCCACATAAGACTCCAAGAAAACTAACAAGTATTTTACAATTAGGACCAGATTTTTCAGCTTTCAGTGGAATTCTAATCTGCCTTTCCTTTTATTTAAAATATAATACAATGTAACAAGAGTAATTACCTTTGCCATTCCTTTGAAAATCATACCAAAAGCACAAAATGTTCTTTTTATACAGGGAATACATGGCTTAAATTATATAACACTGTGGTCTTTCTGTTCAAATTAGCATGTAATTTTTGCAAAGCTCTAGCCTGTATTTCATGTTTAAGTAGGTTATCACTACTATACTCACAGTCACCACAAGGACTCTAAGCAATCATCCAAAAAAGCCTAAAAAACTACCCTTAAGCTACTTTTCATGTTGAGAGTTGAAGATTCATGCTTTTACCGTTTTATTGTTTTTACCAGTCTAGCCATTCTACAGAAAAAATGAAAGTTCAGTTCTGGAATTGTTATGTCACAGTTAGGCTTCCTGCATTCAGTTATTCACACTGAGCTGAATCATATAGAGCCTCCTTCTTCTGTCATTACAACCAACAACAGAATACCCCTGAGAATCATACAAAAGACACTGAAAAATTCTACTTTTTTTCTGTACTTTTTTTTTAATACAAGGCTGCCAAAATCAAACCTGGTCAAGAGGAGGTTCTGCTTGTGGGTTATATCCTCCTGTAAAATGAAGAAAGCACTTTTAACTCCTTGTTCTTACTAATGATTGCTAATGTTACTTTATGACTTTTAATACCTCCCTATTACACCAGAGAACAATAAAGCCTTATGTTGTTGGCCTTATGCCAAATTACACCATACTGTAGTACAACTGTCACCCTTTACAGCAGGGTGACAATAAACCGTGGGAGATGCTCTCTGTTAACTCTCCACCTTCCTCACTAGGAAAGGTAATAGGAGGAAAAGAGAGAGAGAATTACAAATTGGAAAGTTCAAATGCTTCACTAATGCTACTAATAGTTATAATAATAAAAATATACAAAACTAAGCTTGAATTTCTCCACATAGCACAGTGGTGGCCTGTAGCGAAGCTAGCTGCTCCAGCAGCTACAGAGCAGGCATGTGGAAGTCCTGGGCTGGACCCAGCAGTAAACCAGAACTGGATTCAGGGATGCAGGGCCTGGAACTGGGCCTAGAATCACAAGCAGAACTGACAGGGTCCTCTTCCGATGCTTAGAGGAACTTAGTTGAAAGGAAAATTCACTGAAAGATAACTGATCTTCTTTTAAACAAAACCAGGACAACAACTGAAGAGTAAATCAACTGAACAGCTAGATAATCTTGGTTCATAGTTCATATTGATGAATTATTTTAATTAATATTTCTGGGTTTTGCTTATACAGTGATAATTTGATTTTCATGAAGCAAGAGAGCCAAACTGGAGGAAAAAAAAACATTTCAGTTACTAAGAGTTACCTCTACACAGTTTATACTTACTTTAGTATAACTGATGGTTCATTTTAGTAATTTTTTAAAAATTACAGATTTCACCTTTATTAAGCTACTTTTTAGAAGCCTAATTATGCATTCTGGAGGCTGCTAAAATTGGTGTTCTTGTCCAACAAAAACACAGTCATGCTTTCATCACTTACAATCTCCATGCAGCTGAACTAGCTGATTTGATTTCTTGGTCTTTGGTTTCCAGGGTGGATGTTTGGGGATTTTGGGAACACAAAATGCAGTTAGTGGTATAATGATTCAAGCAACAGCTTAGCTAGTCGATCATTATCCCTAGTATTCAGATTGCAGTACAGTGGGGACTGATTTGAATTCGTAAGATATTTGCCATGTTAGCATATTCCCTTTCCACATAGAGTACTCTGCACTAAGACTGAGATTTACAGGTTGCAGTGTACATCTTCATTTCAATATATGCTTTATGATGAACTATATTCATTCTCCATAGTGGAAAGCAAGTGAGCTCATAAATCGTGATCGAAATATGTCGACTGAGAAATGCAAATTCCTACCAAATGCTACTAAAATGAGCTTGTTTTATCTATCTGTTGGTTAATACAGTTTTGTATTACATAAAATAATTTAGCAGGTTATTCTTCAGCTGAAGAGGATGTATATTATTCAAAAGAGCTTGTGCTGGCTTGACTGAAAATGAGTTAATTTTATTCATGCAGTTAGAAACCTTTATTTTTCATAACTAGCATGCTCATTATTTGGACTTAGTCTGAGAATAAGAGATAATTCCCCAGTACAGAGTTAATGTTTTTAATTGCTCTGGTCTGAGAGCCAAGGACACTCTGAGCCCTCTGCCCACAGGTGTGAGGCATCAAGAAAGGGGGGCATGGATGGGGCAGAGCTTGACTGACACCCAGACTGATCAATAACAGTATTCCATCCCATTAGTGTCATGCTTCATATTTAAGGAGTGTGGGGCCTTCCAATTTTTTTTCGCTCTCTCTCGGGTGTCCCCACTCTTGCTTGCTCTGGGGTGCTTTCTATTGAGCCGGGGGAGTTTTGATTCAGGATGTTTAGTTCAGCCTTTTGCCATTTTGCAGAGGCCTCTGGGCTTTTCTGCCTTTTTCCTTTTTTCTCTCTTTTGGATCGGCTGTTCAGGACTGGGGTATCACTTCCTGGGACTGGCTGCTCAGTTGTGGATGGAGTTCATTTAGAATTGCCTTAAGTATCTTTTATTTCTATTTTATATGTATTTACTAGCAGTGTACTAGTATTTTGTTATTTTATTAAACTACGTATATCTCAAGTCAAGTCTCCCCCTTCCCTTTTGATTCTTTCCCCTTATGTCATGGAGGCACCCCGAGGTTACTTTAAGGGACAACAGGGTCCACAGCAACTTTTATTAAAACTGTGAGAAACAGAGTTTTAGCACTCCAAAAGTGACTTAAATACAGGTTCGGATATCAGTTGAGGAAAATTATTAAGGGGCAGCAACTAATACAACAGGAGTTCCATAGTGTGCATACAGGTGGCTTCACCAAAAACAATGCTGGAGCCGCCCCTGAGTCTGGGAAGAGTACACACTTGCCTGAACCTGGTGTGGTATTATTTTAAAGAGATACACATACTCGTATTGAGTATGGAAAGTGTACACTCGCAATTCTGCGAGGGTAAATTTATAATACACTCTCAATCCTGCAAGGGTTAATACACGTGCAAATGTGCATGGAATATTACACGTGCTTATGTGGAAGCATGGGAGGAAAATACACCTGCAATTATGCGAAGATTAATTTTACATGTGCTCATATTAAGCACGGAAAGTACGTGTGCATATGTGCACGAAAAGTAGATAGACTCGCAATCCTGCGAAGAGAAATTTTACTCACACACGTGGCGGTAAGGCAAGTGGAGTCTCCATCCCAGGGAGGTGGCTCTCAGTGGCAGCATCTGGCTTGTGGTCCAAGAGATCAGCAACAAGAGGGTGGAGTCTCATCGAGAATCCCGTTTTTATAGCCTGATCAGACCTGACTGTAGGCATTCCAGAAGCTTCTCTGCACCCCCACCCTGGCTGTGGGGTGCCCCTGAAGCTTCCAAACATCCCCCACACTGGCTGTGGGCCTCCAGTGGCTCCCTGGCACCTCAGCACTCCCTTCTCCTTTCTCTTAATGGCCCTGGCCAGGGGGCTCCTGAGGCCAAACAAAAGAAGCTGTTAGCCTCAAGCAGCAGAGAGAGAGGGACATGTGTCTACCCCTTCCATGATGAAGGAGGGAGGAGGAGAGAGGGGAGTGTTGCATTCTGCCACACCTTGTCAAGGTTTAAACAAACCAGGACACTTCTATTGTGGAGGGGAGGGGGTGAGTGAGCAGCTACCATGTTTGTATTGATAGCTCTGATTAAACCACAACAGAACTAAATATAAATGTTACAATTGACAAATTTTCACTTTCCTCTTCAATCTCTAGCAATATTAGTTCCAAAATAGGTTTGAATACTCTTTCCCACAAAGACTTAGAAACTGGAAAAAATACCTTCAGAAAAAAAATTTTCAATGGGCCTACATTATTACAGTGTACAAAAAGTCAGAACACCTCATTATCTTTTTTATATTGCAAAATATATGTTATTCATTCATAATTGCTTTCACAGTCAGTGATCTCATGGGGTTAGATTCCTTTACAATGGTATTTCGTGTGACAGCTCTCTGCCTAACTGCTGCGAGTGCAGGTGATTATGCTAGATTTTTATACACTCCCAATATTTTGCTAAGCAGGCTTCTGCCAGCTCTCTCCCTCAGATTATCAGAACTGCTAGGTCCTATTGTAATAAGTCTAACAATAATTCATTTAAGAAATATTCAATAACCCATGGTTACTAAACCAGCTTTATGTTACTGCTGTTTTAGGTACCTACTCTGAAAGTGTATCACCACAGATTTTCCAGTATATCACGATGTATATTACATACATAGAAATCATACTGATCTTCTATGCTGCATTCACATGTAACTCTGTTTAAATCATAAGATAAGGCAGTACCATCTTATTAGAGAGGAAAGAAGGGCCAAGGGGTCTAGCCTCTAGACATTAAGTTTATTTGTTACTCAGCATTACAAACAGTAACTCTTCTGCATACTGGAACCCAAGACACTGACACAGGCTTTTGATTATACAATACCTGTCATGTGCTTGAAGAATGTTATCTTCAGCATACGACAGGCAGTATGCAGCACTGGCGACAGCCGAAGAGAGAGGCACCTGCTCTCCCCATCCTTTCTCCTCAACATCTAAAGCTAGTGAAGTCTTTTCTTACAGCAGACAGTAAGACATATATATATATAGATTCCATAGTACCTAGGCACATTTCAGGTTAAACATGGGAGAATAAGGTTCAACTCTCTATTCTAAAGAAGCATTTTGAAAGCAAGCAAGCTCCAATAAAACAGAACAAGGCTTCTACAGCAGAGAGTAATCAAGTGGCTTCTTCAGACTAAAGGGCAAACTCCCTTCACCCTCTCCAACACCCAGCACCAAGAAAAACCCTAAAGAGAAAATACTTAGATGTACATCTGGTTGCAGGTGAACCTTACTGTTGATCAAAAGAAGAAATAGGAACAAACCAGCCTACTATTGACTTCTTTTTTTAAAGCCACATAAGCATTTTGAAGTGAAAACGTAAGTGTATAAAGACTGAGTCCAGACAGAAGCAAGCAGTCTTTAATCTAAAATTTTTAAAAACTCATTTCAGGAGGATTCCAGAGCAGTGGAATAGGCTGCCCAGAGTGGCTGTGGAATCTCCTTGTCTGAAGACATTCAAAACCCACCTGAACACCTCCCTCTGCAATCTATTGTAAGAGTACCTGCTTTAGAAAGTAGGAGGACTAGATCATCTTCAGATGCCACTTCCAAACCCAACCATTCTGTGATTCTGTGAGTTAGTCCTGTTGTGAACCTACCTTTAAATTACTTGCTGAAGATACAAAAGGAACTCTGTACCAACAAGAGGTTTCAGGCTAGCTGTCCGAATACTTATTACCTTGCATTTCTGTTAGTTTGAATAAAAGCACTGTTAGGTCTGTATCTAAATATCTGTAGTAATATGGTGAAGAGTACCTGTCAAACTAAGAAGCAGTTCTTCTTGTTCCTACACTTCCCTAACCTCTTCCCATTTTGCTCAAGATTTCTGTCAGGGTTACGCAGTAGTGTGCTCAAAGGAGCTGTTTTTTTGTCTATGTTCTACCAATGGCTGCCCTTGTTGTTTTACAAGGAAAGCTAACAAAACTGACTAGAAGGAAAACTTCAGCCTCCCAGAGCTATTGCCTGCCACAACCTTTGTATCTTAAATGTTCTCATCTCTCGTTTAGGGCCTGCCCTGACCACTGGCCCAAACAACCTGACTGGTGGAAACCCTGCCATTGAGGGAACACCTATCAGAGTCTCCTGGAAGTGCAGATACTGCTTCCACAACTCCTCATTGTCCTGGGTGTGGAGAGTTAATTTCCTTTTCTGCCTCCAGTCCTCTTTGGCGTGCCCTGGTTAGCCCAGCTGAATCGTGGTACCTTACTCTGGGAGATGTGGGGGTGCTGCCCCCCTCACAGCATTGTTGGTGGTGCAGGTATTTACAAAGGTGGTTGGTTTTATTACACTGAAGGATCTGGCCACAGCTACTCCATCATTTGTCCAGGGGCTCTTCCTCTGCAGAATCCCTTGAGCGGTTGCTGCACACATGCTTGTTTCTTCAAGAGTAGCTGTGAAAAGAAAACGCTGGTTGTCTGGTAAACAAGTTTATTCGGTGTGCTCATCTTATAAGTTGGACCTCCATTGCCTGGGTTCAAAGAAGTTCATGGCCTGGGTAAGTTAATGTTTTGTCTGCAGCTTCTGTATGCTCCCAAGATTCATACTGTTGTTCACGTCTCCCTCTTAAAACTTGTTCACCCATATCCCCACCTGTACTGGTGCCTGGGGTTATTCCTCCCTAGGTGCAGGACCCTACACTTGCCCTTGTTAAACTTCACTAGGTTCTTCTCTGCCCAGTCCTCCAGCCTGTCCAGGTCTCACTGAATGGCAGCACAGCCTTCTGGTGTGTCAGCCCTTCCTCCCAGTTCGGTATCATCAGCAAACTTGCTGTGGGTGCACTAAGTCTCTTCATGCAGGTCATTGATGAACAGGTTGAACAAGACTGGACCCAGTACTGACCCCTGCGGAAGCCAACTAACTACAGGCCTTCAATCAGACTGCACCATTGATCACAACCCTCTGAGCTCTGTCATCCAACCAGTTCTCTTTCCATCCAGCCCACACTTCCTGAGTTTACCTATGAAGATGTTGTGAGAGATGGTGTCAAAAGTCTTGCTGAAGTCAAGGTAGACAACATCCACTGCTCTCCCCTCACCTACCCAGCCAGTCATAACTTGAGAGAAGGTTATCAGGTCAAACATGATTTCCCCTTGAGGAATCCATGGTGGCTATTCCAGAATGAGTTGTTTCAATCACCTTTAAAGGAATGGAGGTGAGGCTTACAGCCTCAAATGAGTACCCTAGAGTAAGTGCTGCTGCAAAGCAGAAGCAACTGCCATGGTAATCCAAATACTATGTTCTATGCCTGTATCAAGGTATTTCTTCTCAGCCCAGGGCACTGATATGCAAAGGGAGAGGAGGAAAAATACGAGCAATGTTCCTCAAGTTCTCCAGCTTCTTCACACATGGGCATGTGTCTTCCCACGTACCTAAAAGTATGTGTAGGGAACAGCAAACCAGGAGCTTTAATAAAGAAGACATTTTTCAACATAATTTTTAGACTGGTTTGTGGCACTGCAAGCTCCGTAAAAGAGATACTACGCCAGCTTCATTGCAATGTCTGTAGAATCCTGCTGGCTATGACATAAGGCACCCAAACAAAGAACTACAGTGTGCTCTGCCTGGCATGTGTGGCCAGACTGTGCCCGGTGCCAATCACAGATGTTTCCAGTTGTCTCTGAGGCCACTGTCAAAACCCCATTGCCTGCAAAAGAAAACCCTGCAGTCAGGCACAGGAGCCCCTGCTCACACCCTACCTCACATACACTTAAGAAAAAGTTGCAGCTGCAAGAGGCAAAAGTAGGGGAGAAGGCCCATGGAAGGAGACATTGTTGGGGACAGAGCTGGAGATGCATGTTTGAAAGGAGACAGTCCAGGACAGGAATATCATTCAGGGACATTCCTGAAGGACGGCAGCACACGGCAGCCCACATCAGGGCGTGTACACCAGCTGCAGCCCATGGATGACACTTTCTGGAGTAGAAGAAAATTAGTAGGAAGGGAGGAGTGTCATACACACACCACTTACACCTGTGGCCGCAGCCCCCCAGGCTGCTTGTTGCTGCACCAAAGGGGCTGGGTTGGGCTAGTGTCACAAGCAGTGAAAACAAGGGAAGGTGAGACTAGGAAGGAGAGAGGGGAGTTGCTTGACTGAAGTTGAGCTTGGGAAACAGTGAGGAAAACTATCTTCTTAAGTCCTTGTTTAATTGTTTCATGTAAAGGATTGAATTTTAGTTGCAGTGTGATACAGTTTTTTGTTCATAGATGATTACATGAGTCTAGTTAAATTCTAAATCCAGCAGCATGCAGCTGTCTTGTCCTTGCCGGAAATCTAAATTGAAGGATAGAAACCTCTGCATCTTGACAACCTAGTGCCACTGCCTTCTTACAAAAGTGAGTGTTGTGATTGCAGGGTAAGATGACATGTATTAAATACTGCACAACTGTGGGGTCCTGGTCCAATTTCATACTTGAGAAGGTTTCAAAATGATCCCAAGAGTGAGATTAAGATGCAAACAAGGTCAGATGCCATTAAATAGTCTATTTTATTTTTATGCCTGAAGACAGAGAATAAGTGGGAAAAATCAGGAGGAAAATTAAGCAAGTATGCGAGAAGACAAGCAAGACATGAGAGATAATCACCGCCAAGGATACAAACGCTGCCTTTTGGGGGTCAGCTCTTGGGTCTCAGGTCTTGGTAGTGCTGGCAGCTCTTGGTCTCAGGTCGTGCCAGTCTAGGATTTCAGGTCCTGGTGGTGGGCAGCCACACTCAGGTCTCTTTGTGAGACATGTTATGACAGTTGCATGGACAAACTGCCGGCCTGGTCCCAGATGTTGGTGGCTGGTATCGGGTGGCTGATATCGCTTGAGCTTCACTTGAGCTTACACAAGTTTTAAGCATTTTTTAAATTTTAGCAGCTCACAGTGATCACGCCTTTTCTGCTTTCTCCAGAAGCGTAACAAGCCAGCACTGAGTAAGTATTTCCCTGACTTGTTCCACAGAACAAGCAGGCCTTGAGACAATTCATACTATTCCAGTAAGCAAGCTTTGAGACAATAATTCACAACACCATGTGCTAAGAACCACCATCTCTCACAAGAAGATAACAGAGCCAGCTCAATTCCCATGCTAGCTTTCAGCTCCTGGTGAATACAAAGCAAAGAGGTAACATGGCTACTGAATTTACAAAAAGTACATTAAGCAGCTTTGCCTTCTCAATGAGATTTTACGCAAACCTCTATCAGTTACCATGACGCACTTTTAAGAACTACTTGCTGCACCCTAACACTAATTTTATCACCATGAGATCAATTAAACCCCCTCACCTCAAGAGAAGAAATGAGAGTTATGTCACTTGAATCTTTTCCAACTAGATATAAGGAAGCATTCAAGATCAGGAATATATTAGGGAGTATTGGGAGGAGGCAACTAAATGACTTTATTCCTTTTCTATGTCTGATTTCTGTGGTTTTATGAAACTGGAAACTTTACTAACATAGGCTAGAAACATTTCCAAGCCTCTGATCAGCAGACCCTACTGGTTGAACCAATATTTTATTCTCTAAGCTCTCTAAGACTAGTTTTAATTTCCTACTTCCTCACAATATTTTTAGGCAATTTCTAAAAAATTTCAACATTTATGGATTCTAGAAATACCTTTCCTACTCATGTATCTGTTGTTTTATCAAGGTGCCTGTTTTCCACAAAATAAGTCCCAAATATAACCTCTGGGTTTTTTTATTTCAACACTGAAAACTACCCTTCTTCCTGTATGATGAATAGTTAGTGCTCAATTTCTCATCCCTGTTCACTGTCCTAAATTTGCTTGTATGACTGCATTAATTTCTTATTTATTAGGGTGGGAGCGAGTAATACTCTCTTTATACTTTCTCCATGTCTGCTAAGAAAACAGCATCAAGAATTTTCAAAAGTGATCATTTTTTCACTGGAGTTTGCCAGAAAGTCTATTTCTGAAAGCTGATCTTCAGACACTGGTGACATGTGTGCACATGAATGCACAAATAGCATGAGTGCACAAATTTGAGCCACAAAAAGTCACACTTATTTGAACAAAAAAAAGTAACTTTTGAGTGGTTACTCAGCATCCAGGGGAGAGGGAAAAGCTGTTTAAAAGTAGGGGACAAAATCAAGGCACAGAAGAAATATGACAAACATAAACAGATGTCTCCACTGACATCTGCTGAAGATTATGTCTCCTGAGGTAGGTATGCTGAACAGGACTGGTCAGGAACAGATATATCAGCAAGTGGAAGAATGTGACTTGTCCAGTGTCGTGGTTTTGTTAAAAAACAAGTTTCTCTCTTAGTGAATTTTGCCTGTCAGCTAAAGCCTTCATATTAGCTGCATTTTCCTGGAGAACCAGACACATGTTTTAGTAAACCTAGCAATGGAATGCAAACTTATTGATAAGCACGGATGGACATCTCACGAGAGACTGACCAATGGTGTATAACATTCCATTCATGTGAATACTTTATATAAAAGTGGGAGATCATGAGGATTTCGTTCCTTTTCCTTCCCTTCTGCTTATGGCCGACATTAGGAGCGTACCTTGCTAGTCATCCCTGTGAACTGAGGCCTAGTGAGAGACTGAATCCAGCTCCGGTTGGCTACAGAGTCTAATCCAGGACTTTGGGTGCTGGCTCTGCAGTTGCTGAGACTTTCAAGATTGGTTTTGTATATTTTGTATTATTTTCTCTATTCTTATTAGTAGCATTAGTAAAACATCTTTAACTTTTCCAACTCTCTTCTCTCTGTCCTTCTTTCCCTCCCGATCGCCTGTCCTGAGTGGGAAGGGGGGAGAGGGAGGGGCAAAAGGGGGAAGTGGGGGGAAGAGGAGGTTAACAATACATCTGCCAGGGTTTGATTGTCACCCCGCAATCTCTAGTTTCTACTCTAGAAACTAAGACCAGTTACTTTTCTACTCATTATGGGTGCTGTTAGAGACTTATACCCTCACACTAAAAGAGTCACAATGATACCAAAATATATTGAAATCGGTGCTTCCATCTCAGAATATTAGTCTTAAAGGGACAATCTAGATGTCCAAAGTCCATCAAATCCTGTGGCATAGTGATAATCTCCATATAAAGCAGTAACTTCATCATCCAGGAGCTAGTCATTATGTACCCTTCACAGAATGAAATCTGGGGAAAACTGAAAGGAAATATGTCCTTTCTATCCTCAGTATGATTTCTAACATACTTTCATCAGCTACAATAGTTTCCTTTTATAAAACACTTCTAACTCCAGTAATGGGAGATAATAATATCAAGTTTCTATGAAGCCCATTTTTTCAAGTGATAGAGATGTGTCAAAAATCACACAAAACACAAGAGGTTCCACTTAAATATGAGAAGGAACTTCTTCTCAGTGAGGGTGACAGAGCACTGGACCAGGCTGCCCAGGGAGGTTGTGGAGTCTCCTTTCCTGAAGACATTCAAAGCCCGCCTGGACACATTCCTGTGTGACCTCACCTAGGCGTTCCTGCTCCAGCAGGGGGATTGGACTAGATGATCTTTCGAGGTCCCTTCCAATCCCAAACATACTGTGATACTGTGAAAATCCATCACATACACACAAAAAAATACACAAAATCACAGGGAAGAAATTTTAGGCTGTTCAGCACTTAAAAGCCTTTCGCACTCTTTATGTCCAGCTGTGCTATAAAAGGGCCTGTTTTTAAAACTAAGCACTTACGCACAGCACGACTGCTAGCCCACAAAGGGATTTAATAATCCCAAATGGCCCAACATTCTTTCAGACTGTGTGCTGTATTTAAAACAATTATTCTTTCCACCCTATGATTTTGCCTACAGAGTCCACAATGAGTAACATTTCCAATGGACAACTAAGTATTAATGACTAATTTTCTTTCAATCAACAAGCAAACAAATGAGGATTTCTGGGTGATCTTTCATGCCTCTCACGTTAGGTATTATTATTTGTCATGAGAACAGGGAAATAGTTATATAAATTAACATTGTCTTGTACAGTTAAACTTTGAAACTATATCTTTTGCTTTTCCACCCAGAGCTTATTCTGGAAATTTTTGTTAAGATTCATTTGAAAACGCAGCATAATGTGGTACAGATCTATAGTTTAAGAAGAGACAAGAATACACATGAAAAAATGAATTTTTATAAACCCATAAAACTGTCCAAAAGCAGTAGTTTAAAATTAATAAAATTATACCATAGATCCGAGGTTATTTAAATGCAAAATGCCTTATAATAGACAGCAGGGTCTGGGAAGGAAAATTAGAAGGAAAAATCTTTGAATGAATTACTTCAGAAAATACATGCGAACTGGCTTTTTCCAATGTTCCATTTTTTTTTCTAAAATGGCTAAAAATTCAACACCATTAACATGGCATTTTCATTATTCATATCATTGTTTCTCTATCCAAGCACCTGGAAGGTCCAGTCAGGGAGAGATTAGACAAATGAGAGGCAGTGTAGAAACACAGACTTAGAAAAACTATCCTTTCACTGTTTCAGCTCAACACATAAAGATAATTAACATCAACTAAAAACATTCTACACCTCAAATTTATCTAAAAAATTGTTTGATGTAAGATTGAGGAAGGAAACAGCAGAAAATGCACACAAATGTCTTGGTTGGTGTCAGTACTGCATACAGTAGGGAAAAACTGGGTTTTTTAAGACCAAGAATCATCCTATCAAAGTTTACAAACAACATGAAAGAAATAAAATGCTTTTGGATTTCGCTATAAAAATGACACTATATGGTAATCAGTGTCTGTCATTACCACATTTGCATAACTTTCTGAAAATTATTTCCTGCAAGTGGTACTAAAATTCTAAGATGTAAGACAGAGTTAGAAACTGACTGTTCTCTACACAGAGGAAAGATGGTAGAGCCTTGGCCCTATCTTATACACCTTTGCTGCTCATTTGAAAGAGAGATACTCATACTCTTCTCCTCTTTTAGGAAAAATGTCTGGCACCAAGCCCAGACTTTCAGCTGGTCTATGCAAAGCTGCTTTCCCAAGGTCTTTTAAGAGAACAGACAGAAAACAGATAGCTACTTCTCTGCAACACCATGTTTTCTGGTGTGGCAAAGCTATGATCTTTCTCACATGCCATTTGCATCTATGATGACAAAACATGTTTAAGCCTGTTAATTAGCTCACATGTCTCCTCCAAAGAGCAGAAATAGGGATTTCAGTTGTGAATGGGCCATCAGCTCAGGGTAGTAAAGGCTAGATACAGTGGCTTCCAGAATGAAAGCCCAACTACCCCACCACTATCACTGATCTTGAAAACAGGAGTTTTCTTGTGCTTTTTTCAATTGAAAAATGTAGAAGCTGTAATAAATTATCATTATTTGGGAAAGATGCATACAAATGATGCTAGGTTTGACTCTCACTGTGTTTCACTGCTTGTTTTGATTTAACAACAGACACCTGACACTTGGTTCAGATCTTTTGTGTCATATTCAAAATTTCCTGGCCTCATATGCAGAAAAAAAAAAATTCAAACTTCTTCTGATGACATCATGACACTTTAGACTGCAAGTATTAGATTTCTGGTATAAGGCTGAACATTTTCGTGTAGATTAACTCATAGTAACTAATTATAGAGTGTCTAATAACTAGGGAATGCTGCAGTCTTAGCTAATAGCCCCAGAACAACACTGTTCAGGAAGTTTCTTCTCCCTAGGTTTCCTGCAGCAGAGACTCAGGCATGGATTCCAGAAACTCTTCTAAAATGAATAATTTAATTGCAAGGTACAGCATAGAGCAGCTCGAGCTGGGTGCCTCCTGAAGACAGACCTTCATTAAAAAAACTGAAACTTGGGTGCTTATAATCCCACAGTCCAAGCCATCACTCCCTATGTATCACTCTGGGCCCATTGCAAAATCAGAGTCTGGGGTTTCCCTGTGCTTCATTGGATCTCTTAGTTTTCATGTCATCAAAGTCCTGACCTTCAGTTGCTATTTTGCACCTAGAGCGGGAGAAAATAAGTTCCTGGTAACAGCCAAAACATTCCTCTGTCTCCTGTCTTCCATTAGATGTAGTTCTGTTCCTTTACTTATCTCTAAGGATGCAGCTTCCCTTATCTTTTAGCTTGAAGACTTTGAGGCCTTTTTCGGTTAACAAAGCAGAAAGTTCTAAGATTCACAGCTTGCAAAAGTTTTGCTAAGCAAACTTTCTTATGCTAAGCAAATTCTATATAAGCAGTTGCTAAACAAGTTCTATAAGGAGCAGTACATTAAATAATTAAATAAGCTAAGGTAGTCTATTCCCTAATAGTCACATGTTTTTGCTTGACCTATCTGACTGAAATATGGGAAATTGAATGTTCAGGAGCTGACACTGGTACGAAGACTACCTCCATAAGGAACATATCACTAGTACTTTACTTGCTAAGTAATAATAATACTTTTTCAAACATATGGCTGCACAAAACAATACACAATATTGCCTTTTGAGTTCAGATGTCATATTCATGTAAACATTTAAAATTCCAGGGCTACCTGTACGTCCAGGCAATCTCCTAGAAAGAGCTCTGCCAAAAATAAATATATGCTTGAGTGTTTGTGAAGAGGTACATTCATTGCTTCTGCTGTAGAAAGAGACCAAGTGCTTTCAAAAGGGGTCACACCGTACAGATATACATTTTGGCACTTCTGGGGCATAATTCTGGGCAGCAGGCAACAAAACACCTTTATTATTTGATTTAGATTATAATGTGCACATCCCTCTGCTGTCTGGCACCTTATTCAAGCTCCTCTGGAAATATGGCAGGCAAGGTATTTGCTGTTTATGAATCTTAGTGCAGAACCTTCAGATAAATTCAAGACGTCAGGATCCCATCAAATTTTTGAGTTCATGAAAGAGCAGTGAAAGATAGAAGAGGAATCCCAACAGATTAAATGAGGTACACTGCTCAATCAAGTAGTCAAGCAATTTGCAGATGGGGAAGAGAAGAACTTTTCCTGGGCCCACATTAATTCAATGGGAAGACCCAAACGTTCTCCAGGCCTAACATACCCATTACAGTGAACTCACAGTTTCTTCACAAGGACAAGAATACCCTTGCGTTTCTGTCAGCTGTCCCTAATCCTTTCCAGAAAAGACCCACACAGCTTTGGTGTATGGTGGCTCCCCTGGGATACAGTCCTTCATTAACTGCTCCAGCATGGGTCTTTCCCATGGACAGCAGTTCTCCCAGAACTGCTCCAACATGGATCCTCTCCATGTGGTACAGTCCATCAAGATCAAACTGCTCCAAAGCAGGTCACCAACAGGCCACATTTACTGCCAGAAAATCTGTTCCTCTGTGGACTTCTCTCCACAGGCTGCAGCTTGTGCCAGGATCCTGCTCCAGCATGGCTGCAACTTCCTTCAGGTCTTCACTGTCCCTCCTCAGCAAAGGGATACATGCCTTTAACAAAGTCTTTGATTCATCCCTCTCTGTGGAGAGAAATTGGCTTTGTTATGCATTCGTATATTAGAGCAAGGCGAAAAATATCACCTTATCAAAATAATACATTTATCACGTCAAAAACATTTATGTTCCTTACAGGAACAGAAACAGCACCTTTAGAACACTGCAGGTATACAAAGAGAGATTCCCCACTAGTGAGGTAACAGTTCTGTGGGAAAGTTCTCACTTGCAAAAACAGTCTGTGCTCTGAATTAAGCAGAACAAAGACTTCAGCATAGGTCTCTTATTCCTGATGAATGTTCAGGCCACTACACTATTGTTTCTTATGTAGCATCTATTGCTCTTTAGTTTGACCACAATTTCAAGTACTTCCAATGAAAGCTTTTCAAACTGTACACACCTGGAAAGAAATCTGTGTTTCAATAGATCAAAATTTTCCAAGGTATCAGTCCCTTGATCCAACATAAAACTACCCACTGGCAACAGAATTCAGCTTCTGTACTGCAGTTACCTTTTCTCCCAGTTGGAGAAATCTTCTGCAACTCTGTCATCTGAAAGCCCATTTAAACCTCAGATTTCTTCTAAAGGACAATGTATCATTTTTCCCATTCCTTCTGACAAGGCAATTCAACACTTGGTACTAAGAATGGTTAAACTGCAGTGCATAAGCACTATCTCTTGATTTGTCTAAGTGCTATAAAAGACATTTTAATGGTGTTCCCACATGAACATTGGGCATGTAAGATCCATGATTATCCTTCATTTGTCCAACAGTGAACAGTGATTGTGAAGGTCCTATGAATAAGCCTCAGAAGCATTGTGCACTGCTGTGCACCTGCAACAGAGGAATGACCTCAGAAGAGCACGATTTGATTATTTATGTTACACAAAGCTACAGATAAAAGTAGCAAACTGAACTGTCTATATATTTGTATTTCACCACCTGAAAAAGTTTTTCAGGTATTTTTAATGAGTCTCAAGCTAATATTTGCACATCTTATCCTTAGATAAATATAAGACAATAGACCATGCTTGCCACCTTAAAAAGATATCCTAATCAAAGGTCACTCCAATCATGCTGACACACTTAAAAAAAAAAAAAAGTTTCACTATTTTTCTCTGAGATTTCCTCAGGTTTATCCCGTTTATTTTTTTAAAAAGAACTTCTGTCTGGATACGTTCAGAAATAGCTTCACAGAAAAGTGTGAATTGTATTGTCCATAATCAAGAAAAACGGAAGACAGAAAATCTTCAGCAATCACCAGAACTCAAGATGAAAAAGAAAAAAATGTGCAGTAGCTTAAGAAGAGTAAAAAGAACTGGCATAAGTTAAAAGGCTTAATTGTGATTTCCAAGCAAACCTAATCACAGCATCCTGTTGCCTGGAAGAGCATCAGACAGGGAGCTATAACTGAAGTATGTTCATTGGAGCTAGTACTGAACTGACAGAGCTCCTCCACTAGCTTGATGAGTTCCCTTGCACGATGGGCAGTTCTGTCTAAGACTCTTTGAGATTATATTAATATTTCATGATACAAAAGGATTAAGAACTTGCTAATACCCCTATTACAGATGCTCAAGATCATAAATAAAGAATCCAACTATTTTCCTGCAGTGTGATTCCCACTTTTGTGCCAATTACGTTGTTAGTGGATTATGGAGCCACTGGTCAGTCAAAAATTAGTGCAAGATGAAAGATTAAATCTTTCTAACCAAATGGTGTGTTTCCACAGATGTCCGTATAATTATTCAAACATGTCATGCAGGAGACAAACTGTAGAAATTATGCATCATATTCTATTTTACAACAGTTAATTTTATAGTAATTTATAAAATAATGTATCATATTCAATGCCTTTATCAAATATTGTTTCCACTCCCTTCTATGTAACTGAAAAAGCTTTTCCGTGCTTAGCCCACTTTGTCAAAGTTTTTGATGCTCACTTAGCTGAATTCTGATTCCAGTAGTAAGATTTTGGTACCTTATACATTGTTGCATGATGGGGTTGGGGTCTCTAACATCCTGTATTCTTATTAAAGTTCTTAGCAGAAACTCTACTTCAGGGAAGTGATAATACACACACAAGGATTAGAGAGTACTGTGAGGTAGGAGGGACCTGGAATTACAAAGATATGTGCAGCTTTCAAATAGTATGTTTTTATTTAATGTCAACCTAAATCTGATAGGAAGAAAGACAGGAAGAATTTTTGAGTACACTGAGTTCACTAGTGAGATTTCCCATTTTCTTCAACAAAAGGCCAGCTTCAGTTTTATTTAGGTTTTTTTTCAAAGGGATTGCTCCATAATTTGGGAGGGGCTTGCTGGGGCTGACATCTGAAATCACTCAGAGAGCCCTGTCTGCAAGTGTATGTTCCTGTGACATACTGATTTTGTTGCAACTACATATCCTGCATGGTGTGTCTCATATAAATGTGAGCACTAAAAGTGGGCACTGGGACAGAAATATGAGCATTGCTTGCAGACAGAATTACTAACACAAGCAGACTGTTTATAATAAAGGAAGAATAAAAGTTAAGTAAACAAGACAACTGCTAGACAGTTGAACCAGTTGTATTTTCAATAATCCATCTGTAGTTTTCAAGGACATATAGAACCCTTTTTTTTCAGCACAGTCTAGACTGTGTCCAAAATTACAGCCTCAGATAAGTCAGCTCAATCAGTCAGCCCAAAACACGAAATTTCTCCTTATTAAAGGCTGGAATAATAGCTACCAAAGCTGGAAAAGCTTTAAACAGATAATAGCTGTAGACCCACAGCTCTCAGCTCAGTTTCAACATCCCCTCTATAACATGTCTTCAGGGATAAGTCTGAAAGTACTTAACATGCAAAGCTGCTCTGAGTTTGCAGTTAAGCACCTAAACCCAAAGCTGTGATCTTGAAGACTGTAGCTCAATACTGCCTGACAGCATTAGTTACCAATTTTATCTTCCTGAGGAGCCTTACTCTTTCTTTAGCATCCTTTATGGCTTTTGTCTCTGCACATGAACAGAAAGTCCCTCAGACTAGTCAAGGTTCTTCTCTTACTTTACCATGAGGCCACAGAAAAAATCTAGAAACATAGACAGTTACTGACTTGATCATCCCACTTAGACCTGGGCTATCCAAATTCCTCAGCATGGACATATTTGCAGGCATTCAAACCTGTACTTTCTACTCATTCAGCTGTAGGCATGAATAGCCTGGAAGGATGAGATGAGTGATGTCCTGATGTCATAACTTCAGCTTTTCAGAGAGCATCCAACATCCTTTGCATCAAAATGTGAAAATGGAAGAAAAACTGTGTAGACAAGTCTTGGGCAATCAGCTGGGGAGAAAGAGAAGAAGAGTAGAGTAGAGTAGAGGAGAGTAGAGGAAAAGAGAGGAGGAGAGGAGAACATTTCAGTCAGAAGGGACCTATGATGATCATCTAGCCCAACTGCCTGACCAGCTCTGGGCTGACCAAAATTTAAGCAAGTTATAAAGGGCATTGGTCAAAAGTCTGTTAAACATTGGCAGGCTTGGGGCAGCAAACCCAAGGAAGCCTGTTCCACTGTTGGACCACCCTCTGGGTAAAGGAATGCTTCCTAATGTCAAGTGTAACCCTCCGCTAGTGCAGCTTTGAACCTCTTCCAGGTATCCTGTCACTTGGTATCAGGGAGAAGAGATCAGCACCTCCTTCTTCACTTCCCCTCCACAGGATGCTGCAGAGAGCAATGAGGCTGCCCCTCAGCCTCCTTTTCTCCAAACTAGACAAACCCAGAGTTCTCAGTCACTCCTCACAGGACATGCCTTCCAGCCCTTCCACCAGCAAGGTTACCCTCCACTGGATGCATTCAAGTACCATCATGTTGTTAAATTTTGGAGCTCAGAACCACACACAACACTCAAGGTGAGGCCACACCAATGCTAAATACAGTAGGATAATCACATCTTTTGACTAGCTAGTTGTGTCGTGTTCATAGAATCATAGAATCATAGACTCACAGAATCATTTTGGTTGGAAGAGAGTCTCAAGATCATTGAGTCCAAGCATTAACCTAACACTGGCATTCAACCATGTCCCTGAGAAACTTGTCTACGCATCTTTTAAACACCTCCAGGAATGGTGACTCAATGACTTTCCTGGGGAGCCTGTTCCAATGCCTGACAACCCTTTCTGTGAAAAAAATAAACCTAACTTCTAACTTAAACGTCCCCTGGTGCAACTCGAAGCCAATTCCTCTTGTCCTATCACTTGTTACTTTAGAGAAGCGACCAACACCCTCCATGCTACAACCTCCTTTCAGGTAGTTGTAGACAGCGATAAGGTCTCCCCTCAGCCTCCTTTCCTCCAGGTTGAACAGCCCCAGCTCCCTCAGCTGCCCCTCATCAGACTTGTGCTCCAGACCCTTCACTAGCTTGAAGTGAACTGGACTTTACCTCTTTGTGTTATGTGGAATCTGTGAATGTTTTCCCAGTTGTTCAGAAAGTTATGGATGACTATGATCCTATATTTGTATGTACAAAAACTAGCCAGCTACAAGAGAATTAATGCAACTAAATATCTCATTTTTAACATAGTAACCTGATTCCACCAAAATCAGTGGTTAACACTCTCTTTTAATTTAATAAAGGTACTGCTTTACCATCAGGTTTGAAAGCATCATAACCTAGGTATGTATGCAAACCTCACTTTGTGTGGCTTCCAAGGAGCAGTGTTTCATTTATACTAATCCCACAAGAAATGCAACAGTCTTTAATAGTATAATATTCTGTTATAATATTCTGATACAATACAAATCTGTGCTACACAGTTAAAGCTGTTCTTAACATTGTATGAGTAAAGCAGCTCATGCCTGGATGTATAAATCTATGTACTTCAGCAGGTCAGTCACATGCATACATAAAAGCAGGACTGGGTCCAAAGGCACATAATTCAGATAGTGTTTAAGGGAAAGAAAACAGCTATTCACATCACATGAAATTAAACATGACTTTAGGTCTTGGTAATAAGATTAACATTGCCCTGTTCTGGTTTAAATGTCCAAATAGTAAAATTAACACAGACACTGATAATATATATACTATTAGTGATGAAGTAAGCCACGAATTGTGTTATTAAAAAATGATACGAAATTGAAATGAAAACCATGTGAAAATAACCCTGTTGATGATTAATAAAAAATAAGCCCATGTTTTAGTTGCAGTACATCAAAATGAATGACTAGAAAAGAGAAAGAGAGCAGGAAGCAGGAAGAGCACACCACCACACCAGTCTTCGCAAACAGAACCTGTAAAATTCTGTCATTTTCATGGTAAAGGTAGAATTCTTTAATTACTCTTACTACCCTATTAGCAATTTCATTAAAACAAACAGTCACGAAATTTTCCATATTACTACTAATACAAAATATTCAATAAGAAGCAAAGACTCAGGTAGTTTTCCATGGATATAAACCAGGTTAAAAATACAAGGGAAAAACAAGTTTTTAGGTCTTATGAAAAGCCTGTAAACCTGTCAGCATGGACGAAGTGTGATCAGTGTTCTAAGGATAAATGTTTGAAGAAAAGTCAGATGGGCATATTTTGAAGAGTCTTTCCTTGAAGCCAGAGAGTCGTGGCCAATGGGACAGAGTCCAGTTGGAGGCCTGTATCTAGTGGAGTGCCTGAAGGGTCAGTACTGAGACCAGTACAACTCAATATATTCAATAATGACTTGGATGAGGGAATAGAGTGCACTGTCAGCAAGTTTGCTGATGACACCAAGCTGGGAGAAGTGGCTGACATGCCAGAAGGCTGTGCTGCCATCCAGTGAGTCCTGGACAGGCTGGAAAGCTGGGCAGGGGAAAATTTAATTAAATATAACAAGGGCAAGTGGAGGGTCTTCCATCTGGGCAGGAATAAGCCCAGGTTCCAGTATAAGTTATGGAACAACCTGTTAGAGACCAGTGTAGGGGAGAGGGACCTGGGCGTCCTGGTGGACAGCAGGATGACCATGAGCCAGCACTGTGCCCTTGTGGCCAGGAAGGCCAATGGCATCCTGGGGTATATTAGAAGCGATGTGGTTAGTAGGTCGAGAGAGGTTCTCCTACTCTGCCCTGGTGAGACCACATCCGGAATATTTTGCTCGGTTCTGGGCCCCTCAGTTCAAGAAGGACAGGGAACTGCTTGTGATTCTGTGATTCATATTTCTGTTAGGTAGAGTTTTTGTAGAAAAACTTAAGCTAGTCCTCAATTTCTGGGCCCCTCAGTTCACGAAGGACAGGGAACTGATTGAGAGAGTCCAGTGCAGAGCAACAAAGATGATTAAGGGAGTGGAACAGCTCCCTTATGAGGAAAGGCTGAGCGTGCTGGGGCTCTTTAGCTTGGAGAGGAGGAGACTGAGGGATGACTTCATTAACATTTATAAATATGTAAAGGGTGAGTGTCATGAGGATGGAGCCAGACTTCTCTCGGTGACAACCAACAGTGGGACAAGGGGTAATAGGTACAAACTGGAGCACTGGACAGAGACTGAAATATAGGAGGTTCCACTTAAATATGAGAAGAAACTTCTTCACAGTGAGGGTGACAGAACACTGGAACAGGCTGCCCATGGAGGTTGTGGAGTCTCCTTCTTTGGAGACATTCAAAACCTGCCTGGACACATTCCTGTGTAACCTCATCTAGGTGTTCCTGCTCTGGTGGGGGGATTGGACTAGATGACCTTTCGAGGTTCCTTCCAACCCCTTACATTCTGTGATTCAGTCATTCAATTTTCCTTTGGCGGCTGCAGTAATTTTTAAAGTGATCTGTTCAACTTCGAACATACTTTAAAAATAGCTACTGTGCATTAGAATCAGGTGTGTACATCTTAGTCGCATTTTATTGTATATAGAACTGAAACCATTGTCTCTTATAAATCTCTTATTTCAGATTTATGAATTTGCAGTGACACATTTGTGTGATTTTAGACACAAATGAACAGCATCTCTATTATTTAATTTCAGATACATTAAAATTTATTGTTATATATAGTAATTTAGTTGAAATACTAAACAAGGTGGGCAGGACAACATTTCTATTTTATTCAGGCATGAAATAAATCACATGTGAAGTTATTGTATATAACAATGAGATTTTTCTGAAGTGACTTCAACAAAGAACTATTTAAAAATACATCCATTTTAATTTAAAATTGATTTAGGTTTAAGGTGTCATCCCATTATGCCATACCAAATGCAACAAAAAAGTCAGGCACCTTTTTTGGTTGTTTTTGTTTTTTTTTTTTTTTAATATCTCGCTATATTCTGGGAGGGGGTAAAGGCACTAATACATTAGTCTTATGTCTGACTTTTCTTTGCAATTTACAATCAGTATGGACAATCCGGGCAGAGTATGGGAACTTCAACTAATTAAACAGGAAGGTTTTGCTGATGCTGACTACTAGCATCAAGTAGATGAACTGTAGAGCACTGTGCCAAATGGTTACACAGGCCAGTAATTGGTAGATCTAGGCAAGATATAAAAATGAGTGAGAAGAAGGCCATTCTGCAGGTGATGCTGAGAATATATGTCTTAGCTCCCACAGTTGCCTGAAAAAATTCAGAGTAACAGACTGATCTAGGATAACGTCTAACATCTCTGTGAACCTAGTATGAATATACATAGTGAACGACAGTTTATTAGTCTTTGAAATCCACAACCCTGTGTCTATGTATCTGGATTGTGAATCATTTTACATGACCACAGACTAGACGGTAAGCCAGACTCCTTTTCTTCTTGAAATCATTCCAATTTCTGCACACTGTACTGAGATGCAATTTCAAGTATATTAGCTTCCCTACTGCAGAGATATTAATATTTTGTCATTTCATCTAATTAGTTCTTCCCATTTACTGCTTCTAAACCAGATGTGAGATGCAACCACATAATTGCCATGCAAAAATGAGTCTACCTTTACTGATAGAAATGGTTATGGCCACGCATAATGTTGATGTCAAGTTAGTCTGTGGCTGACAGGCAAATGACAGATAAAGAGAATCAGTGTTGACTGGAAGACATGATATACAAATAAGCTGTGATCCTAAAAGCTCCCTCGGCAGTTTTTCTAACTGAAGTCTTTCCTCATTCGCAAGTACAGGGAAAGCTTCAGCTCAAGAGAAGACAGCTAAGTTACTATTTTTTTCATTGCTGCACTGCTGTCCCTAACCCATCACACACGCACTGTTGAAACCAGTGATCTCTAACAGAAAGACTTCAGGGTTTCTGAAGCAGCAGATGAGCATCTATTTCAAATGAGTCACATAGTTCAGATGAGTACCAGCCTCAGCTTTTTGCAGTAGGCACTGGCTACAACACCTCATGCCTTGAATAATTTCTCAGTCTGGTTTCACTACATGTTGTCAATCTGTCTCCATCACCACAAATGATTTTTGTCATAGCTGAAGCTATTACAAGTGGTTCATTCCATCATTTATTCAAAATGTCTCTTAGAGTATGGAGAAACATTGCAAAGAATAGTCTTCAGTAATTTACTGTAATTCATTCAGTTAAGTATGCTAGATCTCTGTGTGCATTGCCAGCTACCTACTGCCCTTGCAGGGGAAGCATTGCACTGTTTATGAGAGCTCTGATATCTAGGAATTAGCTTAGGGCACATATGCCTCTTACAAGGTGGATTTTACCACACTTCATGCAAATAACCTGTTACATATCACATAACGATCTACTAGAGAGACATAGCAAATAAGAAAAGTCCTCCAATACTTGCTTACTTGCAGATATCTGGTTAGTTATTCCTATATTTAAGGTAATTTCAGGCACTGAATTTCTAGCTTTCCTTCAACCACTTCAGACAGAAGGGAAATACAAAGGTATCTGAAGTACAGTTTATCTCCTGTGGAGAGCACATCTGCCTGGATATCACAATCACATGCAGGACTTCCTACATCTGCTAAAATTCTACCTTGCAAATTCTCAGACCTGCTACATTGGCTTTCCAGGTACTACCATTTGAAAAGTCAATCCCTAACCTGTGTGAAAAAGGAAATGAAATTCTGAAAATAAACTTTTTCCAAGATCATAAAACTTCAGTTGTCAGCCACTCAATGAAAATGAATTCCAGACTTGTGTCCTGCACATGTTGATTACTGCTTTGTTTCTCTATGTAGTAAAAAACCTCTAATTGCTTCCTTTTCACTGATCTCAGAATGTGTGACTTTCCTGCAAGAACTGTTAATAGAAACAGTGTGCAGCACCACCCAATAAATTCAAAATAAGAATAGATTCACCTTTTTTCTTCACTTTGCACCAATATATGCTTCAATTTTTGAAGTCAAAGCTTATCTACTGATTCCTACTTTGCTCTGCTACATGAAGGTTGAGTTTGAAATCACTATTGATCGTTGTAACTTTTCAGTTGAAGCCTGGACATACAATAACTTACAAAGTACAGAAACACACTGTTAATATATAATCCTAATTTTCAAGTTACCTAAAGAATTTGCATGTTCTTTCCAAACGTTGATGAAAATTGTGCATAAAATTTTTGAAATGATTGCATTATTATATCTAAAGAATATTAATTGTGCCTTTTCTATGAACAATGTGACCTTTTCATAGAGATTCTAAACTTCTGCAAAGTATATGCTGCAGTATGCAGACCCTGCACATGAAAAAGGAAAATATTTCATTGGGCTAAAATTTCTGCTTGGGAAACAATCCAGTTTTCCCACGAACAGAAATGCATGTTCCTTAGACATAACATGGCAGGCCTGGAGATGAGATGTACCTAAAAAGCAGTGAATGGGTTGATGGTATCTGACAATGGCATGAGCTCTGCCTGGCAAGGACCTGCTCTCCCTGGGGGAAGCCCCCCTGACTTCCAGTAAGCCACCAGCCCTTTCTGCGCCCCAGCAGTAGTGTACACCCATCCTAAAGATGACACATCTGTTTTAGACATAATCATGCCCAATGAATTAAACAAACTGTTACAGCTACTACCTCATTTTATATGTATGTTCAAGAGTTGATGCAGTACATCTACAAAGCTCTACCTGTATACATGAACAAAGACTTTACAAAATTAAGCTGGAGATAGATAACATTCTTGGAGACTCTGCATTCCATCAGTAGTCACTTTCTTTCCAGGAGGAAAACAAAAAAAAAAAAAAAAAAAGACTGATGTGTCTGTTTCTGTGAGAACACATTAATCTCAGAAACTCTCTCTTGTACTTTCTCACTCCAGTTTAAAATTTCTTCAAATCAATTTTATAATACTAGTAGGATGTAACTGCCATCTCTGTGAAGCTTAGGCAAATGCATTAGAAATAAGATTAATATAAACTGCAGCAAACAGACTACTGTCTTCTTTTTACTAGGGCATATAGTGCAGTATTTGTTTTATTTTCTCCTATTTTTCTTGCACCTTTAAGTTGCCCTACGTTCACTGTACCAAATTTTTAGATATGGCACTTGAAATTATATTCCCTGGCCATATCTTCCCTGGAGTTGCTACTGAAGAGTCAGAAACATCATTTTCCAGAAGCTTTCCTGAAAACAAAAGAGGTTGATCTGAAAATTACTAGAAAAGATTTTGCAGAAATGTCACAACATTGTTGCAACATCACAGATTAAAACTTGTTAGCTTCAGAAAATAAACTATTTTTCCTTTTGATGACCTAATGTATTCTGTATATTAAGATATATAATACTGTATTGTAAAAGTGTGAAAAGAATTCTGTATTTGTCCAAATATTAAACTTTGAATTTCTGAGATATCTGAAGTTAAATATTTCAGAAATTTAATTTCAAAATTCATTCTAGTTTAACACACAAGAAAACATGAAGCTCTTTTTACCAAGTCTGCATCATGCTGCTATCAAGGGATCTAAGTCAATGACAGATACAATACCTGAACTCTTCACATTCACTTCTTCATCCCTTATATATGCTTTAGAAAGCAAATGGTCTGCCTGCCCTAAAACCAGCCATCTGTCATTAATGCCAAAAGAAGTATAGCCATATTCTCACTTCTAGTCTGGTCTCATTCACAGAGCTTAATACCATATCCATTAAGGACAACTGCTAAATCAGTGCAGAGAGTATTCTAATTTCAGAAAAAAAGTGTTTCACCAAGCTTTTTATTCAATTTCCAAATTAATTTAAATTAGCTTTTCAGAACATTTATCAGACCATTAAATTAATCAAGCAAAGATGCTATCTGTCCTTGGCACCCACAGAAGTTCAGAAAAGCCTGCATCTATATCTATCTTATAGATATTCTGTATCTAGTTATCTACACCTGATTTACATAAAGAAAGTATAAAATCAGTTTTCTTTGTGATGAATATTTTCCCTGGAACACTTCCTACTCTCCTACTCTCCTAGATGTTTAACTATGAATATATCAATAATAACCATATTAACACGTACATATGTTAATAAGAGTATATTAAATCATTAAAACTTGAAAATAAACATTTATTTAATTTGCTTTCACATATTATGTGATTCAGTAAATTATAAAATATATATAATTATATAATAAGCAAAAAATTGATAGGATGCCATAAATGATAGTCCATAAATCTCTAAGGTCCTAAGCACATAAGTCTTGGTGAGGTATTACACTCAGAGCAAGAAATGCATCCTCTAACTACTTCGATCAGTGAAAAAGAATGATCTGAAACTACAAATATTCATTTACAAATTCTTTTGGCCCGTGACAGTAGTGAGCTCTCCATATCCTGCTGATGGTGAATTGTAACTTAACACAGTTACAAGACCATGTAAAGAGTTTCCATAGAGACTCATAACAGTACTCTCATTATATATGTTTATGTTTACAGTGTTTCAGTTGCATTTGTTTTCTATGTATAACTCCTCCACTATGTACAACTTCCACAAGTGTACTATGTATAACTTCCACAGATGCTTTCACTGCTTCTCGCAAACTCAAGATCACTTGGCCAGCAGAACTGAAGTAACAAATGCACTGCTATTTGGTAAGGAATAAAACCGTCCTTTGAGACAGTGAATACCCTGAAATATCACTAGTTTACAGGCAGATTCTCATCTGCTGTGAGCCTTTCAGTAAAAGAACTTCGGCTTGACAGACTGGGCAGGGCAGGTCCTCTGATGTAGAGAACAGAAGTATCTCCTTGATGATGCTACACAGAAAAGCAAAACTGAAGGCACCTACCCCTAGCCAACACCATCATGAGCATATGAACAGGTCTTCAGCTTCACAAGTGGGCAAAATCTATACTGACCAAAAGAGAGAAGTGAGTCCCACTTGCCCTCAACACCCCTTCCGCAATCCATTCCTGATACAAAAATCACAGGTGAGGCAGTGGTGTTTCAGCATCACACAGCTCTCCACAGAAGATATGACAACAGGCCTTCCCAACTGCACTGTGGGATGTTGCTTCCTATAGACCTACTCCTATATTTATACAGTCCTAAAACTACATTCGGCCATTTGAAGGCAAACGGAAGGCTGATGTGGTCCCCAGTGAAAATGAGTTTGACACCCCTGCTATAGAATGTGAATGCATTCAGTAGTGGGAAACAGACATGCCACAGAGTACAAGTATGTCAGGCATGACAAAGAGTAAAATGCACGAATTGAGCATCCTATTGGAATTACAAGGCGGAGGAGAAGAGAATATACCTGTAAAGATTTCTGTCCAAAAGAAATTCACTAATTACAACTTTCCTAGTGATTCACTCATGGTGAGTATTTAAGCAAATCTAAATTGGGGACTGCTAGGGAAGGTAATGGGTTAGACCAGAGAAACTGGACTGTTAGTTTGAGGGACTCATAAAGGGTGGGAAACTGGCCACTGCTGGCAAAACCCACAGCAGTGGCATAGTCATAGCAGAATCAGCACAGAACAAATACAGACTACACATGGAAAGTTCAACTTATTTGTTATAACACAGAACAAACACATCATGCACAGTGGTTCCTCACCTCCTTGCAAAAAGTCATGTAATTTTGTATCCATCCTATCTAGTCTGGCTATCAATAGTGAACTACACTGATGCAGTAGTACCCAAGTCCCAAAACAGTGCCATACACATATATGGAGGGAAGAAAAACTGAGTACATTAAACAAACATATTTAATTAAAAGCATAGGTTTAAACATTCCTGTTGTGATGGTAAGAGGAAATGCATAGGAGGTATAGAAATTGAGATGGCACAAAGTTCTGATAATTATTTATTACTGCCTGTGTTATTGTATCAGAAGGGAATAAAAGATAACCCATTAGATCTGTTAAAGAAACAGATTCATCATTCTTCTAAATGCTTTATCTTTAATAAAACCCCAAATTCTTTTAAAGAGAAGGATATGGTTTAATTTAAAGTTTTAAAAGCTTAATAAGAAGCAAAATACATGTGATATAATTCAAAAGTTTCAATTTGAAATAATTTATTTTAATTTTTTAAATCAATTTGAATGTGAAGCAATACAGGTAAAACAGGTAATTTTCAAATGCAGAAATAGACTGTTATTTTTAAGCTGTCAAAACTAAATACACCATTATTAAGATTTGTTTTCCAATTTCTTCCCCATTTGATAGATCACTAAACTGACCTGTTTCTTCCAGGAAGCTCTGAATTTGAGGAATTCACAATTCATCGGAAAATCCTGGACAGCGGTGGACTTCAAGCTTATTTATAATATTTAAAACAGATTTGCTGAAGAACATTAACATAACATGATCAAAGGAGCAATCAATAATCTCTTTCCAGCTCATGCTTTTCCCAGCTTCAACTTCAGCATTTTACCGCTCCTACAGATTATTTTTTTAAATGGCTCTAAGAGGAATTGATTTTCATTTTATTGATAAGAGCAAACAGAAACTAATCTGAGAATTGCTGGGGTCTTTTGTTTTACTTAATACATCTAGACAAAACATGTAGTATTTGCACAGGGTTCAGATTATATTTCTGAGAATTTTCTTGAAAATAAGTTGTTCCTCCCCCACACTCAGACTATTGATCTTGTTTACTACAGGATACTTCATAAGGAAGATGGACAACATTGTTATCAATAATGCAGATTTCAAAAATAAAAAACACTGTGCTCCTTGTTACAGCACTAATTTTTACTTCCTGGGTAGGCAAGACAATTACATTTTTTAGTGATGTCATTGCACTAAGAATATCCAGAGATGTGTACTACCTTCACAAATATTGATCTAGAGAAAGGAAAGAAGCATTCTGAAGCATTCTGCTTTGGAGACAAGATATGGACTGCTGATACTTACCAGAGTTCATGCTACAAGAGACTGATAGGAGCCCAGCTAAATGTGCCAACTTCTCTTCCTCTAAATTCTAGATAACCAGTCATATCCTTACAAAGATGACAAAGATGAAATTCACACTCAGGAAGTAGTTTCACTGCTATCATTGCATGAGAAAATTTTCCAGTCATGATTAATGTCAACAGCAAACATCCAAGGAGCTTCTATATCTGGATCACAGAGAGTTTGAAAATAAGAGTTGTGGGTCCACAACTGCACAGAACTGATCAACATAATTTTCAAAAGTGGAAATAGCATACCATGGTACAGGACCTGTGGACATACACTTCTCTACTGTATCACACCATGAGGAGAGTCAAAGCTTCCTCCTTCCCTCCCCACTTCACTTGTCTCTCCTTGAGACATGTAGCTTTATTAGGAAGGTGCTAATGCCTCCTGCAAGGTAGAAGTATGACTGAGCCAGCTCTCTCAGGATTACTAAGGCAGGTCTTCTAGGGACTCTAATAAATTATACAGTTTTGTTCACTTTTGGTAGCCTTTTCCAGTTTCTTCCTGTAGCCCTGAATGCTAGAAAAACAGTTTCTTGTTTAAAGGGAGATCTCTAAGGCAAGCCACATTCCTCAAGTACAGAGAAGTGTAAGCCTTTAAATCTGAGATCATAAACTGGTGCACGAATGACAGGTAAGTGTTACCTGGTTCTTATACTTGCACAGTGATGTGAACTCCCCCCACCAGGGAAATGGAGCATGATTTGATGACGCTTAATGTGTATACTCCCATCATGCATAAGATAAAAAGTGCAATGCTGTTTCATATAAAGAGTATCTAACAGTCAGAACAAGTTTCAGTTACAGTACTAGTGGTTCCTGAAACAAGGGAAAAGAGTTTGAAATTTGGACACCCATGGTACTCCTCACAAGGCTTCCACTCTAAACCCCTCACTAACTTTATGGCCCTCTTCTGGACACTGTCCAGTAGCTTTTTATCCTTTTTATTCAGTGACACAATAAAAGGAGCATATTGCCTGCCAATCAAAAAAGGAAACCTCAAAGTCTAATTATTCGTAATTAGACTGGTTATTAAACTGTCAGGAATCAGGAGGTTAATTTCTCAGATTTAGACTTTCTAATTAAAGGAATAAGGAATACTGAAAATTAGTAAGCTATTTGGCTTGACAAGACAATCCAAAGGGGTATGTAATTCCCCAGCCCCGTTTTTCCCTTCTAATGACAAAGAAATTACTTAAATAAATGCTTTGACAACATAAACTGTCAATTACTGTTAAAACACTTAATGCTAAACTTAACAATTGCTGGCACATGTTGAATACTCAGTCAGGCTCACTCTGTGTACCAGCTGCTTTATAATGTAATCAGAGACTGATGAATTATGTTCACTGAGAAACTGAAAACAAATGCCTTGGCTATAATGTTGAATATAATAAAACCTGAGTTTGGAGTGAATGACGCATTTTAGAATAATAGAATCACAGAATTATTTGGGTTGGAAGGGACCTTTTAAAGGTCATCTAGTACAACCTCCTCTGCAATGAGCAGGGACCTCTTTGAGTAGATGAGGTTGCTGTCTAACCTGACCTTAACCTCTCTGGGCAACTTCTTCCAGTGTTTCACCGCTCTCATAGGAAAATTTTTTTTCCTTATATCTAGCCCGAATCTAATCTCTTTTAGTTTAAAACCATTACCCCTTGTCCTGTCATTACAGGCCCTATTAAAACATCTGTCCCCATCTTTTTTATAAACCCCCTTTAACTATTGAAAGACCACAATAATATCTCACTGGAGCCTTCTCTTCTTCAGCCTAAACCACCCCAACTCTCTCAGCCTATCCTCACAGAATAGGTGTTCCAGCCCTCTGATAATTTTTGTGGCCCTCCTCTGAACTCTCTCCAACAGGTCTGTGTCTTTCCTGTAATGAGAGCTGCAGAGTGGGATGCAGGACTCCAGGTGGGGTCTCACCAGAGCAGAGCAGTAGGGCAGAATCACCTTCTGCTCATGCTCCTCTTGATGCAGCCCAGGATATAGCTGGTTTTCTGGTCTGCAAGTGCACATTGCCAACTCATGTCTAATCTTCCATCTACCAGTTTCCCCAAATCGTTTTGCACAGGACTGCTCTCAATGCCTTCATCCCCCAGCTTGTATCAATACCGGGTGTTGCGCCAAACTACATGCAGGACCTTGCATTTGTACTTGTTGAACCTCATGAGGTTCACATGGGCACACTTCTCAAGCTTGTCTAGGTCCTTCTGAACAGCATCCTATACCCAAGTGAGTCTATCGCACCACTCAGCTTAATGTCATCTGTGAATTTGCTGGGAGTGCACTCAGTCCCATTATAGATGTTATTGATCAACATATTAAATTGTACTCATCTGAATATAGACCCCCGAGGGACACCACTAGTCACTGATCTCCATTTGGACACTGAACTGGTTGGGAATTACTTGTCCACCAACTACTCCAGCCATCAAATCCATATCTCTGCAATTTAGAGAGAAGGATGTTGTCAGGAATCATGTCAAAGGCCTTAGAGAATTTGAGATACATTACATCCATAGCTCTTTCCTTGTCCACGGATGTAATCACTCCATCATAGAAGGCCATTAGGTTGGTCAGGCAAGATTTGCCCTTGGTGAAGCACCTTTTATGAAAGTATAACATGATACACAAAAGTAATACAGAATGCAAACAGATAGTCTGTGTACTGCACACAGTGCCAGTCAGAAACCTGAACTAACCTAAAAATGACTCGCCCTAACTATGAAAGAATATTTCTGATAACTCAGTGTTCTGGTAACTTTATGTTCTCGTATTGTGCTACACTCATGTTCATCTACTGCAATAAAATTTTACTGCTAAATATTGTCCCTCTCTATTCATTAGGGTACAAGGCCTGCTGAACAAGATGTCTTTTCCCTGAACTTAAGATGATTTTTATTTCTCAACATCATGCACAATATTATCATCTGCCATTTGCACATGAATCAGTCATTCTTGTGATTATCAAGATAATAAATGTAGAGAATACCTTGCGCTTCCAGTAGGCCTCTAATTTTCCACAATTAAACAACTTGAAGTTTTACTAAAAGAAAGACAAAGCATGGATACAATCATAGATCAGAACCATAGGATCTAGAGAACAAGTTTCTTTAAAATATCCAACAATAGAGCGTGTTTTGGAAATTAAAGCAATTCACCTACAAAAATGACATCTCATGGAAGAATTCATTGCCAAAACGACAGTTCTATTTGATTATCATGGAATTTATTTTGTGTGTGCTTAGAGATGTAGCTAGAATGCTTGTGAAATGCTTTACTCTCCACCAAACTTCAAACCTAGTCATGGTTCTAATGTAATCCACAGAATTCATTCCAGAACATCTACATTAATAATATCTTCACTTAATTTTCTAAGGTTAACTCAGAAAGTTCAAATTTGAATTTATATAACAATTCCTCATTATTCAGGAAGTTTTAGTTAGGATCATAGTGCAGAATACCTAGGAATTTGTAGACAAGATACAAGGACTTCTTTTTTTTCTTTTTTTTTTTTTTTTTCTGTTATTCATTTTCCATTCTGTACTCAGCCATCACTTCGGTGATTTCTTCCTCCATGGACTGATACTGGATTTAAACCAAATGGTAGAATTTTGACCTATATGCATATGTTTGGTGCCTTGTTTGGTGATGATATTAGAGAATATCCTCAGTCAATAAACTCTAATTCTAATTTTCATGAATACTGAAGCACAAAGAAGTCAAGAAGCTTTCACAGGGTCACCTAATCATCATCAGATCAGATAAAATCAGAACAGGATCAGTATATCTGCTACACCATTGTGTGTCTTCCTTGTCTGAATGCAGCTATTATATTTGATGCATCACTCTCAAAGTTGAAATACTTGTTGTCTGTTTCCTTCATTGATTGCTTCAGGTGCACTTTTGTGAGCACTTACAGTAATCCTGTGTAACTGGTCTTCATTTGAACCACTGCAAATAGCACTACCTGGTTCTTACTTTTGAAGTGCTCCATGAACTCTCAGCAGACAGGATTTCAAGCTATCAATCAGTTTAAAAAAATGTAACCTCCCTTTCCTAACAACATAATGAAGGCCTTCAATAAGCCAACAAAACTGCCAACAGATTTCAGCAAATAAAATATTTGAAAGTGAAAAACAGATCTTGTTTTTTTCTCTAGAGAAACCAGCGCATCAAGTCTTAGTTTAAAGATAAACAAAGAAATAACATAAAAAAATATTTGAGAGTTATTGTTTTTGCAGCCTGAACAACTAAAACTAAGTTTTCAAATATTTTACAAATCTTGATTTGTGAGGAGAGCAAATTTCAAACAAAACAAAGAAGGGATTCTTTTATATTTGTGTTTATAAAAAACCAGTGACTTCTTTCTACTGATGTTGAGAGAACATTACAATATAACAATGTAACATAATAAGGAATATATTTTGGAGTACATTTTCTAAGAAACAATAATAGATCTTTTTCTCTAACTAGTTAGCTATCACTACATCATCATAAACAGTTATACAATATGCAGTACAATGCCATTGAACCATGTGCTTTATTAAAAATGGAAAACTCTTCATTAACTTCTCTCAAAGAAAAATTTTGTTTCAAGAATCTGTTGAGTTAGTAAGACCACTGAGGCTAAGCACACTTCACATATTCAAAACAAAATTATGTTTCTCTCCTGTAATTTCCAAAAGACCTTCTGAGCTCTGAAAAAGTTGCTTGTTATTGATCAAAGACCACTAGCAGGACAGAGAACTTCAGAATAAACCACTTCTAGACATATTTCTTCTCTATGCTCTGTACTTTGTTGACAGAAACCAATAGAAAAGTTCCCATTGATTTCAGATGGTGATGAGAACTCCTGTCAATACAGACTGGCCTGGGACAAGAGGAAGCCTTGAAAAGCTCCATATGAAGGAGATGCTTCCCTGATATCTACAGAGGCATATCAGGTCAAAAAGTGCAAGTCTTGGAAACTATCATTTCAGATCACGGAATGAATGGTGTATACAACCAGAATTATGAATTTTTCAACAGTCTCAAGCATATGCCAACATAATTCAAAATTCCGAATAACAGAAGAACGTGCAGTCATTCAGCATTACTCTGACTAACAAATTAATTGCCTAGAGGCCATGGATTTACAAAACTTAGTATGGTATGTAAGCACAGATTTATAGTCACCCCTACAACAGTTAAGCCAGTGATTTATTATCAAAATCTCTGTGGGAAGTGCTTATGGAAGATACAAAAAGCATTTAAGTACTTTTTCTAGGAAAAAAATCCCTGTATATTGCTAAGGCATGAGCAATATTCAAACAACTCAAATTTAAATTAGATCATGTCCAAGCATATTCGAACTACAGTGTTATATAATAAAAAAAAATCAATGGGACAACAAGAGTTATTTTATTTTCTAATTTCCTCTTTTAAATGCTGATTGTTTCCCTAAATCACTGCCTTCAGCACCAAGCCTCAGCAGCTCTGCCAGCATGTTTATTGCTTCCATTATCACGCTGAGAAAAACTGGAGAACCACAATTTTTGAGAGAGATATTCTTGTCCATATGAATGAAAATCAAATGTTATCCTCCAAAAGAAATGGTTGTTTATGGCCAGTATAGCTCTTTAGTCCTCTGTGAATTGGCATGCACCATTTAGCTCCCTTTAATCTCTTCTTCTATATTTTTTATTAGCTCGGTATATCAAGGTGAACAGACAGCACTGCCCAAACACAGTTCTTGTCAATCACTGCAATTCCATCTCTCTCAACCAAAACAGTATGCTGTTGAATATTTAAAAGATCTCAATCTATCCTTGGATTGGGACAGCAATCCAAAAAAATGCAAGGGAGGAGTTATGGTCAGTCTAAGAGAGATAAATTGTAATACTACCTTACAGGAAGATAGGGATCTCTTTTAGGACTATTCATATAGTAAAATGGTCACCAGTCTGAAGCTCCTCAGGTTGTGAATGCCAGTTCCAGGAAAGACATGATCCTATATTTCATGGATTTATACTAAGCTTCAGTGACATTTGAAAACTTTACCCCCTTTGATTTGTTCATATATGATCTAGGGGTAGCATATGGCATAGGTTCATGAATCTCAAATGGAAAAAAAATCTTACTATGGTCAGAAAAACTACCACAAGTTCATGCAGACTTGGTGCACATACCACAACATTTTTTAAAAACTAAACTATTGCTCACAAAGTAAAATTTTTAATCTTCATGTTTAAAAAGTTAATTTGTGATGCAAACCAATTGTGAACTTGTATAGACTTATTATGACTACAAAGAGGCTGGAAAATACTGTTCTAAGATGTCATGTGCCTGGCTTCTCTTCAGCGTGAAACCTGTGAAATCTGAGGCTTTAACAATTTCACTACTGATTTGTTAAGAAGAGGTAAAGAAAATTGAATGGTTACTGTATCAGCATGGCAACTGGATGAGTAGAAGAAAAGGGGTGAAGGATGTCACTGAAAAGGAAGGAAGAGGAAGGAAGAGGCCAGAAGCCTGTTCCTGCTTTGCCTGCAGACCCACAGCTTCAGCACAAGCATGGTGCCCTGGTCACCGGTGAGGATGTGTCTCCAGCAGGGGATGAACTCCCCACCAGGGAATTTGTCAGGACCAGCTGAGAATGAATGTAATGTCTGCAGGAAAGAGGAAGGTCATGGGACAGCGGAAGGAAACTCAGTCCTGCAGAGGCCAGAGACACCAACCTGCTGGCCTCAGATCAGATCTCAGGAGACCTGTTGCTTGCTGGTGACCCTGATTTAATGCCTTCATTGAAAGATCATATTAGTAGATCGTATGGAGTGCACTCCCAGCAGCCTTGTGCATTACAGCGAATTGTGGTGAGCAGCAAGTAGAGCTGCCATTTAAGGGGACATCGACAGGCCATAGAAACACTGGCTTGAATGTCATTTGTACCCTGGCAAAATGCCCTAATCACTGTAGGATTTGGGGATTTTTAAACTTCTTCTTGACAGGAAAATTGTATACAGGCTCCTTACTCCAAATGGCAGTGCAGGACTAGCAGTCCTAATAAACAAGTCAGTTGAAGCTGATTCCTGAATATTCTTTCTTGCTAACCGTTTGAGTGATTTGTATTGGAAGTCAGTAAAACTATATCATGCTAAGTAAGCTTGAGGTAATCAATAGCCACCTAAGAGTCATAAATGTATTTGTCAAGGGTTAGAGTAGCAAATGAAGAATCATACATATTACGCCACCATTACAATTTTTATTAAAAAACATATAGCTGGACAGTTGATGCAGTTTCATTTTGTCAGTTTTCTTTTGTCACTTGAAAACAAGTCACTGAATATACTTCGTTAGAGAGAAAATAATTCCGAATCTAGCTTTGTGTAACGCCTTCTTCAAAGGGAGGAAAAAACACCTCTTTCAATGTCCGTTAGAAAAGACACAACAGAAGCTGAAAATGGTACACAATTAAATAACTGTCTGCTGTAATGATGATGCAATCATCATCTGTCTCCATTTTTCTCCCACTCTGTATAATTGGACATAATTGCACAGAGATACATTTTTGATTGAACTGCTGTATGGAAACATTTGCTGTTTGATTATGTTCCATGTTGTTGCACATAACATTTGAAATACTGCATTTCATCTGAACATTTTAAAATAGGTGAACAAATACTTCAGAACATCAAAGCTCAACAGCTATTTTTTTACAGTTGGTTTATCATTGAAGTAAGGTTTTCAGTGCCAGTTTCACATTGTCAATAATATTAATGTCATCAGTTTAAGTGTTAATCCCACTAATGTGCTTGGTAGTGACCCAAGCGTAGGTAGTAATATACGTATTTTAATTGAAGGAATGTACAGTTACTGTTGCTTAACTCATCTTTACAAAACTCAAACGTAGAAAAAATTTTGTTCATTAAACATATGACAGTGTAGTCACTAATACTTGAAGCTATGAGACAGACTTACACCACGGGAGCATTAAATATTAATCCTCCTGATTTCAGTGCAGAGGAAGCAAAAATATATTTGAAATTCGCAGCTAGACCACACAACTAGTGATTTTGCTGTCAGAATTCAGAGATCCTTCTAATCTGATCTTCTGCTAAGCTTGCTGAAAATTTTGAATTTTGCAAGTTGCCTATTATTTTTACTCTATCAGAAGTCATCAAATATATTCTCAACATACATATCAGTAAAGCGACAACAGAAAAGAAGTTGCCAATAGAAGTAAGCTACAGGAGACAGCCCTGCTTAGAGCTATAAAAGGGTCTTGCAGGATGGTGCTGCGAATGACACATTATGTAATTCATACTAAATTATTTTCAGCGGCAATAATGGTCAGTGCTCAGCTCGAACAGTGCAATTCATTACATTGTATTAAACAAACGTTGTTCCCCCACCAAAACCATTGTTAGTAACATAAGTAAATGCATCTATTCTCTGCTTATAGTTGCCTCCAATAACACAGGAGAAAAAAGAGCCAGCTCTACTTTACAGAGGTTCAACAGAAGAAAGACTATAGACCTTTATTTGTGTGAGCAGTAGGAACAAAGATTCAAACACATCATGCAGGACCATTGACGTAACTCTTAGCATAGCTCCGAGCTTTAAGGCACTCAACTCTACTTACTGGACTGAGGATTTTAGATAATTATAAAAGCCTAAACCTTTTATTTATTTTAAAATCAATTTAACTGGATTTTAATATCATTACAGCTTTGTAATTCTCTAGGCATAGATACAGTCTTAAATTTTAACAAGGCTGTACATAACTTCCTGCTAATGAAGATGCTCTCTTTATAACAAGAACCTCAAAAATTTGTGTATACATTCCAAGATTAGCTGATGATGGCTACAGAAAGTCATTTTTCCTAATTCTGCAATACTCAAAGTTAAATTCCCTAATCACTTACATTACATTTTACTGAACCACAGTGATCCAGCTCTAGACTCTGCACTCTCTGAGCAGTATGTCTTCTGTTCTTTAACTACTCTCTACCTTCAGCCCTCTTTTCTCATCAGCCTACTCCTGATGGAGCCCTTCCTTCCTTGAACTTTCACATCCATGTTCATTGGCTTTAACCTGCCTCCTGATGGTATATTTTTTCCTCTGTATATAAACCTGTTGAAGAAAAAGACAATGTGAGGCTGAAACAAATAGATAAATAGCCCTCCCATTCCAAGTGGCCATTTAGCAAACTAGTTATTTTTCTCAACCATGTTGTTGCAGGCTAGCTAGGAAGCACATTTTTCATGTAATGTACTTATGCTGCCCTGCATGCACAAAGTAGCAGATAGAAAAACTGACTTTTCTTCCTGCTCCTAAGATAAGGAGTGAAGCAGTAGAGGATAGCATGTGCATAAGAAAGGAAGAAGGGAGGTTATCAATTTAGCCCAACAGCCTTGCAAGTCCTCCTCCTAGCAGAACATTACTGAAATTGACTCCCTGAAAACATGCCATAGACCTTGTTTGAATTGAATATGAACACAGAAACCTTCAACATATTCAGATGTTCTAAAACAATAAATCATGTTTAATAGCTTCAAAATGAAACATTTTCAGATCAGAGTAGGGCAGCATATCATGAAGGGAAAAAGGAAAGTAACACCACACAGCTGAATTCCAAGCAAGGTGGATATCAAAGTCTGTGCAGACATCTACTGTGGGTGGTCCATCTCCTCTCTTCCAGGGATCAGTCTGGACTCACTTCTCTTGTGGTAAGTGTCATAGCTTAGCCCCGGTGCAGCCCCAGCCGGCAGCTAAAACCATGTGACACTCACTCACCCTTCCCCTGCCCCTGGTGGGATGGGGAGGAGAATCAGAAAACTCATGGGTTGGAATACGAACAGTTTAACAGAGCAGCAAAGAAAAACAACAACAACAACAACAACAACAACAACAACACACAACATAATAAACAGTAACAACAACAGTAATGGAAGAACCTACAAAGCAACAGACACACAGTGCAGCCTTACCACATCCTACCACGTGATGGTCCCACTGCAGCCGTGTGCCCCATGAAGTACACCAGCACCAAACCATGTGGTTGAGACACAGAGAGACAGAGAGACAGAGAGAGACAAAGAAAGAGAGAAAGACAGACAGACAGACAGAGAGACACAGAGAGACAGACAGAGAGAGACAAAGAAAGAGAGAAAGACAGACAGACAAAGAGACAGAGGGACAGAGACTGCCCCCCGGCCCACCCTCTTTGCAACTGAGCATGACTTTATATGGTATGGAATACACCCTTTAGCTAGTTATGGGTCAGCTGTTCTGGCCGTGTAGAAGTAAACCTATCTTGGCTGACTCAAGACAGGAAGAAATCAGGAATATTCTGGATGTGGCATCATATGCCAGTAGGCCCCATATTGAGTGGCCGATAGGAAAAACTTGCAAGTTAAATTAGGAAGTGCAATATATCTGAAGCAAAATGGTTAATGAAGCAGTAGAATACTGTGACCCCCTGATGGCACTAAGAAATTTGAGACTTCTACAGCATATTTCATATGAAGAGACATTGATCATCACTTGTTGTCTTGTGAACACTTTAATTCGCACGACAGATTGATTCCAATTTTTGAAAATTTAAATTGTAGTAAGCATGAAAACACAAAGGGATTTTGGTTATACTAGATTTTGATGACACAGGGGCCCACAGCAATAAGAAGGCTGTGAGCTATTTGGTTTCTTAAATAAGATCAGGCCAGAGTTCTTTGAACATGGACTTTTCTGAAGTACAGAAAACAGAACAACTTTCCATCTCTTTAGAAACATTTACATCATGAGCTTCTGTTAAATACCCCTTGAGTATATACAGACGTTTCTGTCATCAGTTTACGTTCTCACATCCATATGATCATAAAGCAAATTCATTGTTACTTGTCAGATGTCTTTGAATTAATGATAAATCTCAGTCAACATTCAGACTTAGTGGGGCATAGCAACTTATTTCACAATCCCACGGGAAGGTGGTGCAGTGAGAAACTGAAAGGTAGAAAGCCTGTGTGATAATAGAGACCAAAATAAAAACAAAGGAAAACAAATGAACCTATTTTTGACCTGACTGTAGCTTTTAGGAACAGTAAGAGTAGGAGCTGATGTAAAAATTCAAGGTAGCAACAGGACAATCTTCCTGAAGGATGATCTTCAAATGAAATCTGAACTTTCCCTCTTATTTTGAGCATGGAAGTCACCATAAAGTTACAGGATGGTCCACTCCTCAGATACAACACACATCTATTAGCATTTACATTTTTCCACAAGTCATGAGTTCTTTCACAATACCTTCACTAAAGATTGTCTTCAAAAACAGAAGAATAGCCATCATGACATCAGATTGTAGGTACCTGAAATATCTGAAGAAACTTTGGTTTCCAGAACATCCTAGGACAATGAATTCTGCAGTTCAGCAATGAAAAATCTTTGTGTAAACTCTGATGAGAATTTAGTAGTGTACTGTCACCTATTGTGCATGCTTTTATAAGGTTTCCCTTTTTTTAAGAGGTAATCCCCTTGTGTACCTTCCTTTTTGTTTATCAATATCTAAGTTAATCATTTATTACTTTATAATTTGTTATTGTGAGATCCTTTCACAACATAATTTTCATGGACCTTACGTAGGTAATAACAAAATCTTCATATGAGGGGGTAGATACAAATGCACTAACTTGTCCTGATGAAATGTCAACTTTTATACGAGTACCCTTTAAAGTTCAGATGAAAATGCTTAAGTTTTTACACTCTAAATTTGACAAATTTAGATTTCTATTCCCCAGTTCACAATCTCTGATCAATTCCAGAATTACATTAAGAAATCTTTTGAGTAAACAGTATTTTTTTTTCTATCTTCTTCCTTCCCTCACACTTTTTGTGTGCAATTAAGCATTTTGTTGTTGTTTACCATTTATTTCACAGCTGACAGATGTCTAGCCAAAACTGCCCCATATAATCAATGTTGACATTCAAGAAGAATATGAATCTCATACACTGTTTGCCTTTTTTATCTGAATATAGTACCAATATGAGACACTAATCAATATTCAAAGTGTTCGTCATTCAGACAATGCCTCACAGCATGTACTGTGTGTTGTAAAGACAACATTGGTTTGTACAGTTATCTTCAAAAGGTTCTCCTATATAAAGGGCAGCAAAATATAGGCCATTTGATAGTAATTTCAGCATCCAGTTAAGTGTGGGGACTACATAATAAGAATAAATGTGAACAAGATGTAAACTCCACGTGAACAGAAGGCCTTTTGGTCAAGACTAAGCAGGATATTGAAACCTCTAGTTTATGGGCAGTACTCTTATAGGGTAAAAATTAAGATGAAGGTCACAGCAATTAAATTTAGTTCTTGGCAATTTCGTACTAAGAATTTCATCAAATTTTGAACGTTCCTCTCCTTTAGATGATTTATATATTTCAGTGTGCTGGCACTGTACTAATACAAAAGAAAAACGAATCTCACAGACGTAGAAAGGAAAGTTACCAAAATAAGTCCAAGAATCAAATGGAAAAATTATTTTAAAAAATTTAGGTAATGAAAAGTAAATTGAGTGTCAAGACCTAAAATGCCACAACTATGGGTCAGACCATTAAAGAACACATGTGAACGATTTTTTTAAAATGGCAAGCCTTTTCTATTCATTAAACATATTTGATTTAAATGGTCAAGTTTCACCTCCAGTGTGCTCTGGCAGTTCACTTATTTTCAAAGACAAGGTAGGAGTATCTCAGACTCAGCGAAAGGTAGCTGAAACTTAAAGCAATCATATATTTAGACAACTAGTTTTACAAATAGTATGCCATCAATGGGGAAAAAAAAAAAAAAAAAAGAAAAGAAAAAAGCATATTTGAGTGTTTTAATCCCAAATGACCCCATTTTTGCAGCAAATATCCCTGAAAAAAAAAAATATTGTTGCAAGTTGTAGGGTCAGAACAAGAAATTAGGAAGAAATCTGTCAATACAATTGAAGATAACATCTGCTCTCCGTAGATATTTTCCAAGGGATATTTTTCATATCCCTTAAATGGTCCTCTATCAGTCTCAGGGAAGTTGGAATCACCCATCAGATGTTCAGCTCCAACGAGATGAGACTCCATGCTCAGCAAGTCATTGGCATCTTTATTGCAACTGTTTGGTGTACAGTTTTGTCAAAAACATTTATTGTTTCATTCTTTGCCATAATTGATTTCCATGTATCTGAAATACCAGTCCTGAAGGTCTGTGCAAAAATGAAAACAATGAGATCTTACTTGTTTGGATGACCTCTCTCAACAGCAGCATCACCCACTTCTGTGAGACTAGAGCTTCCAATCTCAGTACTATCTTCTGCTAGCTGCTCCTGAGGTGTGCGTGCTACAAACCTAAGCTCTTCAGAGCTCAGTCCCTAACAGTCCCCAGTAAGGACATGAAAACACCTAGTGATACAGGGCAAGACTCAAGACTCCCCAGGTGGTCAGGGATTCATCAGAGCTTCCCCCCAGTGGGAAGTATATATGCCCCTTTCCAGCATGTATCAGGACACTGCTCAATATTTAAGGGCACTTTATCTAAATAAAAAACACTCAGTAACACATACAAATTTCAGTGAATCATCATGATCCTGTGGAAAAATTCTTTGTCCGGGTTCTCCCATGACTTCCCCTCAGGTAGTGCAAACTGGCAACAGAATGCATGTGTGGCTGGCAATGGGAAGGGTGTTGTTTTGTTCCACTTTTTGTTAACTCCTGGCACTGATCTGATGATCTGCTGATAAATGCTGCTGCAGGAGAAAAACACATAGCAGAAGTATAAAGCATGCCAGAAGCCATCACTTAATACCACATACGAGCTGACACAGAACTAGTAGAATTCATTTTCTTGTACATAAGGGCGAACTTCTGTTGCTTTAATAACCTGCAGATCTTGGGTCCTTAGTCATTACAAAGACAGTGAAAAGACATGACCACTTTTTCCCAAAACCCTTCAGGAAGTATATGTTGAGTGAGGCTGAGAACATGGTGCATGAATTCAGTCATGAAATCCATTACTTGCGTATATGAGGAAGTTATTGTGGTTCTGCTACTGTTTTAGAAAATAAGCTTGTACTCACATCTGTGACGTGCCAGCCATAACTTCTGTAAACTATAGACTTCTAACCTGAATGATGCAAGAGTTACTTTTTAGATGGCTGTAGGGTCTTTAAAATCCATAAAATGTAATTTATGCTACAGCCTAGCTAGTTATATATTATTTGACATACAGTATAGCAAACTTCTCTTAAAATGTGATAAGTATTTATGCTGTAAAGAAGTTTATAGAGGAGTTCACTAAAGTTGTAAGTAGAAGCACAGAAATGATTGTATATTGAAATAGCCTAATAAACAGCTTGGAGCAAAGACAGCTGCCAGCAGCCTATCTATCAGTGCTACCTATAATGACTTAGCTTCATTATTGCATTTCTGGTTTACTGTCATGGTAGAGAATACAAATTTACAGATCCATACCTTTGTTCAATTATCTGTGCAATTTAGCTTCACTAGAGATTGTCCTGTGCTTCATACAAATGCGACATATTGTTATGATTACCTGCTTAGAAATTTCCTTGGCATGTTCATAAATCCAGCCCACCATTCACAACTGTTTTTCAAAAAAAAAAAAAATTCAGACCCAAGGTTCAGTACTTGTGTATTAACAGTTCTCCCAACACATACCTTCTCATTTTAAGTACGAAGTCTTTAGATCATCTCCAGTTGATAAATGAAACCACTACTAGTAAAAGATTCAGACTCTACTTAGGTTCTTTTATTTTCTTAGCAGGTGATTCTGTACCAGTTCATCTCAAGTGTAGTTCAGTGCTTATAATTCAGTGGTTTCTGTGATCCCCGGGTACACTGACATTCCAGTTTGTCATGTTTTGCAGTACATTCAAGAGCGTCACTGCACATTAATGTAAGATCAGTATCATCTTCATATACCTATTATTATTTCAGTAGGAGATGTACACTGTTGGCTCTGAAGCTCAGCCTTTACACTTTAGAGAACTTTGGAAGATCCCACTAAAAGAGAGAGGCATATTGCTAATCAACAGATAGTAACAAGGAATATCGGAATCTGCCCATTGCTAAATACAAAAATCTATTATTTATTTACATTTACATTCATTTTTATTTACATTTCAGTACATGCAAGGAGTTAGCCTTTCATGTCCCATCCAGACATAAGACACTTCTAATGTTTATAGTAGCTAAATAGCTAAATAAAGAATTGTGATAGGAGTACATATCTTATTTCTGGAAAGCTTACAGGCTTACAAACATACAAACCATACACCATTAACATTTTTAAAATGAGTTTACTTCTGTGCATTTGGGTAAGAAGATTTCAGTCCATTCAGATAGTCATAGTTAGTCTTAAAGTCAGTCCCTCAAGAATCTCTTGGAAAAAAAAACCTATTTCAGCACGTAAATCATGGACAAGCCAATAGCTGTGAATATTCACTCCTCAGTGGTTTTGACTGAACACAAAAATCTCATTATAAAATTTTCCTTATTAGAGAGATCAAAAACAACTATGTCAGAGCTTTTTTTCCCACAACGGATATGCAGTGGCTGCTGTTACTACTGACTGAAGAGTGAAAGTTAAAACAGCTTAGCAAATCTTTTCCTAAATAGAAAATGCTAAAGACTTAGTTCCAAGCATTTAGGAGTTAACAGGGAGTCCTACCTCCACTTTTCTATGGCACACTTTGAGCTAGTAGTCCTACCCACAGGCTGTGGAGTCTCCTTCTCTGGAGACATTCAAAACCTGCATCTAGCCTTCCTGTGTGACCTCATCCAGGTGTTCCTGCTCCAGCGGGAGGATTGGACTAGATGATCTTTCAAGATCCATTCCAATCTTTAACATTCTGTGACTCTGTGATACCATTACATTAATATTGCTGAAGATATCACTGGATTTCTAATAGCAGGTGAACATCTAAAGTCTTATAACACAGGCAGGATACAGTGTTTAAAAACTGAAACTAATTTTCTTACTAAAATGAAAGGTAGATGACCAAAGGAAAAAAATTGCTGATACTTGACCTCTGCCTTGCAGCAAGTGAGAAATTGTAGCTTGTGCAGTGTTACTCCCAACAGAACTGATTTTTGCTGAAATGCATTTTTCCCAGTGAGTGGACACTAGCTAAAAATTGCAGGTTCAAAGTTGCCAGACCTGTCAGAGAAATAGGGAAATAGATGGACTTCTGCGAAAACTTTGTGTCATAATTTTGTTTAATTATAATTTAATATAATGTAACTATAAACATAGAATAATTTTGTCTAGACGAGACCCTCAAGATCATCAAGTCCAACCATTAACATAATTCTGGTACTTAACCATGTCCCTAAAAACCTCACCTACACATCTTTTAAACACCGCCAGGGATGGTGACTCCACTGCTTCCTTGGGCAGCCTGTTCCAATGCTTCACAACCCTTTCCGTGAAGAATTTTTTCCTAACATCCAATTTGAACCTCCCCTGGTGCAACTTGAGGCCATTTCCTCTTGTCCTATCACTTGCTACTTGGGAGAAGAGACCAACACCCTCCATGCTACAACCCCCTTTCTAGTAGCAGTAGACAGCAATAAGGTCTCCCCTCAGCCTCCTTTTCTCCAGGCTAAACAGCCCCAGTTCCCTCAGCTGCTCCTCCCAAGACTTGTGCTCCAGATCCTTCAGCAGCTTCTTTGCCCTTCTCTGAACTCACTCCAGCATGTCTTTCTTGTAGTGAAGAGCCTACAACTGAGCACAGTATTCAAGGTGGGGCCTCACCAGCACTGAGTGCAGGGTGACGATCACTTCCCTGGTCCTGCTGGCCACACTATTCTTGATACAAGCCAGGATGCTGTTGGTCTTTTTGGCCACCTGGGCACACTGCTGCCTCATGTTCAGCCAGCTGTTGAGTGACACTCCCGGGTCCTTTTCCAACAAGCAGCTTTCCAGCCACTCTTCCCCAAGCCTGTATAATTCTAGGAGGTTGTTTTGATCCAAGTGCAGGGAACCAGCCCTTAACCTTGTAAAGCCTCATACAGCTGCCCTTGGACCATCAATTCAGCCAGTCCAGATCCCTCTGTACAGCCTTCCTTCCCATCCAGCAGATCAACACTCACACCCAACTTGGTGTCATCTGCGAACTGACTGAGCGTGCACTTCATCCCTTCATCCAGATCATTGATAAAGATACCAAACAGAACTGGCCCTAATACTGAATCCTGGGGAATGCCACTCATCACCAGCCACTAACTGGATTTCACTCTGTTCACCACAACTCTTCGGGCCCAGCCATCCAGCCAGATTTTTACCCAGCAAAGAGTATGCCATGATCTGCCAGCTTCTCCAGGACAATGCTGTGGGATACAGTGTCAAGGGCTTTACTGAAGTAGACAACATCCACAGCCTTTCTATATAAATACATAGACCAGTGCTGCAGTCATAATTTACTCAACAGAATGCAAATGAAAGTAGAAGAAAATTCCCCTACCTAAAAAAAAAAAAAAAAAAAAAAGGTATTTGTACTTGTATTTCACTATTTTTTTTACTGCAAAACCTTGAAAATTATTTCTTAAAATGTCATTGATAGCAAAAAGTGCATGTTGGGAGGAAGCTAAAGTTTAAATTTCAAAGCCCTGTACAAAATGTATCCATTAGCAAAAGGCACAAAGTGTAAAAAAGCCAAGCTCCAAGCACATATCCACATGTATTTGAACTTTATAAGTAGTCACACTGCAGAAAATACAAAATATTTTGCAGCATGGAACCAGGGTATCACATCCTAAGCTTACACAGAGTACAAAGCTGACATCTTTTACAGAAGTATCTCTGGCAGTACCATTTTAGTGCTCACTGATTAAAGTTAATGCTATGCAACAAAATTAAGCACCAGATCTGTTGGATTTTATATCCTTTAAAGTACTATTTATAATATTATTCTGCAGCCTGGCAAGAAGCAACCTCAGGTTAATAAAACAAACAGTTTATTAACTCTGTCAGTTACACACCAATAACACCAAAAAGCTAAAGTATATGACATACAAAAGACAGTCACTTTTCACAGAAATCCCCATAGCAACCCATAGACAAACAATCAATAACTCATCTCCAACAAGTTTAAACTCTAGAATTGTGGATAAAATGAAATCTAAGTCTGTATTTACCTATCCCAAATGAGCTATAGTTCTTGCACTTGTATAATATCACTGCATTGCCATGGACAACTCAGTGAGAATAACTGTTCAGTCCACAGAGGATGGTCAAAAAAGAAAACACATTCAAATGTGGATACACACACACATCTGGCGGTTTGGGTTCATGGTAAATTTAATAGTAGTTAGTAGTGTGCCCTGGCAGACAGAAGGGCCAGCTGTGTCCTGGAGTGCATCAAGCACAGTATAGCTAGTGATTGAGGGAGGTCATTGTCCCACTCTGCTTTGCACTGGCGTGGCCCCACCTAAAGTGCTGCGTACAGTTTTGGGCACCTTAATAAAACAAGGACAGGAAACTCTTAGAGTGTGTCCAGAGGAGGGAGACCAAGATAGTGTAATGTCTTGAGGGCAAGACCCAAAATGAATGGCTGAGGTCACTTGGTTTGTTCAGCTTAGAGAAGGCTGAGGAGTGACCTCATCACAGCCAAAAACTTCCTCTAGGAGGGCAGTGGAGTGGGACATGCTGATCTCCTCTCTGCTGACCAGTGACAGGACATGAGGAAGTGGCATGAAGCTGTGCCAGGCTAAGCTCAGGCTGGACATTAGGAAAAAGTACTTCACTGAGAGTGTGGTCAGACACTGGAACAGGCTCCCAGGCAAGTGGTCACAGCACCAAGCCTGTCAGAGTTCAAGGACTGTTGGGATAATGATCTTTGTCATAGGGTTTAGTTTTAGATAGTCCTGTGAGGAGCAGGGAGTTGGACTCAATGATCCTTATGGGTCCCTTCTGAAGCAAGATATTATATTATTCTATATACACAGACTAATGTTGAAAATGTTTTATGTAAATCAATGACAAAACTAATATTAAGTCCAGCCCCATCAGAAAACTCCATGACAGTAAAGTTGTTTGAGATACACAGTAGAAGTGACAATAGACCTGAAAAAAAAAAAAATAAATCCTTGCGAAGAGAGATAAAATGTCACAGCTAGATTGGAGAAAAAAATACTTAGAGACAAACGTGAAACAATTAATTAAGACAAAAGAGAGGATGAGCTGAAGAATTCAGTTGGATCTGTCATAACATCAGAAGAAAGCAATATTCTCTGAAACTGGAAAGTGATGATTTAAGAATTGAGAAGAACCAGCTTTATGAGATTCAAAATAAACTAGGTACCAATATAGCTAACAAGAACATCTCTGTTACATTAAGAAGATAAAACCCAGTCTATAAACTCCTGTGCTGTCTGAAATCAGAGGCAAAGGTTAGGAATGTCAAAGTTTCAGAAGCAGCTCCAACTTCATTATTTTCATAATTACATATTACGAGATCATAATGCCATTTCTCTGAAAGTCCAGCCATGGTGACAGGAGGGCTAGTTGCAGAGTACAATAGATTAGCGAGCGACGCTGACAAGGTGAGCAGAAGGCAGATGCAGGAGCTTGGAGGCAGCTGAGCAATGCGTAGGAGCATCGTGATATGCTCTGAATACTCAAGCATCTCCACGATCACTTTGATAACACCGTCAAAGATAAGATCCAGGAGCAAATTAAAAGCAAGGCTCACCAAGTATATAACTCACCTTTTCTCATGTCATGTTTTTTTGATTGATAGAAAATATGGTAATGCCAACTCTTTTGTGGAATTTGTGATCCTAAGAAAATTTTAAAAGCTACACTCTTGTTATGTGAGAATTTATACATAGACATAGTGTAACTTTTTAATTTTAAACAAACTCAGAAGTTTTCAGTTTTGATCATCTTTAATCCCACTCAAACAAAACTTGTCCTTTTTCCTGCAAGACAGACTCCCATAAGCTGCTTAAACACAGGATGTCATAGATGCAAAGGCTTTCTAGAATTTAAGGGAAGAATGGACAAGTTCATGAAAAGCCCATCTGCTAATAAACACAGAGTGCAGATAGATTCATAGAAAAATAGAGTTGGAAGGGAGCCACAAGGATCACTGAGTCCATCTCCTGTCCCTACATATGACAACCCCACAGTTCACACCATGTGTCTGAGGGTGTTGTCTGGTCTCTTCTTGAACGGTGTCAGGCCTGGGGAGCCTGTTCCAGTGCTCCACCACCCTCTGGGGGAAGAACCTTTTCCTAATGTCCAACCTATGCCTCCCTAGGCACATCTTCCTGCCGTTCCCTCAGGTTCTGTCATTGGTCACCAGAGAGAAGAGATCTGCTCCTACCCTTCCTCCTCCCCTTGTGAGGAAGCTGTAGACCACAATGAGGTCTCCTTCTCTCCAGGCTGAAGAAGCCAAGTGACTTTAGCCACTCCTCATACAACTTCCCCTCCAAACCCTTCAGCAACTCTGTAGCCCTCTTCTGGACACTCTCCAGTAGCTTTGTATCCTTTTTATCCTGTGTTGCCCAGAACTGCACATAGTGCTCCAGGTGAGGCCGCACCAGTGCAGAGCAGAGCAGGACAATCATCTCCCTTGCCCGTTTCGCAATGCTGTGCTTAACAGATAGAGAAATGCTGTGCTTAGCAGATAGAGAAACCACTTACAAAATCCCTGAGTCAGAAAATTTCCAGAGCCTGCAGTAGTCCAAAGGCATCATTACTGTTTGCTGTACATCTTTTTTCCATTTCTGTTGCTCCTTTTGAGATGTTCTCTCTTGACCACAGAGAAAGAGAGCAGAGGGAACACAGCTGGATCCAGCAGGGCTTATGTAACATTTACCTTACAAAACATTTTTGTTTTCTCTCAGATGCAGAAAAATAAGGAAACCAATGATATTACATGATCTCAGCAGTGAAATAAATGTCTTTGAAAAAAGTTGCAAGCCCTGCATTGCAATATTCCCTATGGCTTCTTGATAGATTCTTTATTCTGTCCTTCAAATAGCATGGTATAATACATTATGATACAATGGGATGAAATATGGTCAAGTGAGGTCCAGGTACAACAGCATTCTCATCACTTCCCAGATGTCCCATTCCAATCTTCCAGGTCCATTTTGAGACTTTCTTGCCTTCTTTTCCTTTGAATGTTTTCTACTTAATGCAGCTCCACAAGGCTCTCTCTCTGGTGGCTACATTTCTGCCTTTGTCTCTATGGCAGCAGAAAGGTGCATTGACTCACTTTATTCTTCCAGTGCTGTCCTTCAGCAAGGAAGTGGCTTCCTTCATCAATAATTTGCTTAGTAGCCAAATAATTTATGACATTGCAGCAGAAAAGACAAGTTCCCATTTCCTTCTTTCTAGATTTTGCTTTACTAACTTGAAGACTTAGTAGCCTAGGCATATCATGTTCAGCTTCAACCACAAATAGCAAGGTATTTTTTTCACAAGCTAAGTGTTTTCAGATCAGCTCTAAGGCAAAAACAGCCTAGACTGAACAGGCCTTTTCTGATTTGAAGCAGCTCTGTTGTTCAGAGTTTGTTAGATGTAAAAGGAAAACAATTACTATACCTCCATCCCAGCCAGGACAGAAGTGCTTAAAAACATCTTTACATCTTTAGACATCAAACTCAGCACAGAACTTCCACTACAAAATAGTCTTTTACTGTATTTTGTTTGTCAAAACCCATCATTTGGTTTGTCCTTATGAAGATCAAGTCAAGGAGAAGAATGTCAAAGACTACACTTTGCCATACAATTTTCAAAGTTGATAGGGGAAATCTGAAATATGGAAGACGTTTCATTATGAATTCTGCTATGAGTAGACATACTGTAATATTATTGGGTAGAAATACTACCTCTTATGCAAAGAGAAAGAGGAGGGTCTAAGATTTTTGGATAAAAAAAGAAAAAAAGAAAAACAAAACAAAAAAGTAATTTCTAGAGATTTTGTAATTTCTGGGGCCAGTAGACAGAAATATTAATCATATTAAAGATACTTGCTTTATGTGGGAATTTTCCAGAATAAACTCACTAATAAACCTAAGACTTTCTCTCTACTCCCATCTTTTCTGATATTAGGTGCATCAATTGATTTGAGACAGTACAAAGATTTCATTATCATTAATCTCAAACTTATTTGTACAGTTGTTGCCCAAAAATAATAAAAGATAAATGTAAAGAAAAATACTATAACACATAGAGTGCATTTGTGTGCATATCCCAAAGAGCTATCATGGACACTGCAGAATCCCAATATGCAACAAATCCAAAACTATGCAAATTATGGAGATTACTTGTAATCACCATCCTTGCCCTCATGCTATCCCGAAGCACACTCTGAAGGACAGAGAAATGGACTAGGTTTTATATAATGTTTCTTCATTCCTCAAGTGGATGATAAAGAAAATATAAGTGGATTATAAGAAAAAACTTTTGAGTATTGGGTCCTTCAATTTTAAAACTGGAATGAACTTCTATTTTGGTGCTTTCTTTGTTTACAGTTTAAGTGATATCAAGTAAAAGGTTAAGTCCAGGCAATAATATCACATACACAAAACAACTTCAGGGGGAAAAAAAAAAAACAAGAATTTCAGAAGACATTAAAATACATTTAGATTGCAATAGTAAATTCTTAACAGCAGCCACTTACTCAGTGGTTAATGGTCCAAGATGCACTTGAGGACTATTAACTCCTTCCAACTGGTCATTAACCAGCAAAAGAACAAGAAACCAACTGTGATTATGAATCATTCATTTAGCTCTTTATTTATTAAGTCAATTTCTTCATACCCAAACATTAAAACACAAGGAATTTAGCTTTTCTGTTTCTCCAAATAAGGTTAAGGAAAGGAGAATCACCATCCACAAAGAATCATCATCATTAAGTTGTCAATACTTGCAGCTCACCAAAATAAACTTCCTGCCTGATAAATCCAGGGCACATATGCGTTCTCCAAAATCTATCCAAGGAACTATCAAAGAGGATGAAAGGGGAGGAAAAAAAAATTTCTAATGATTAGGTTCAGATCATTTAGTAAAGAAAAACTGAGAGACTGCATACAGACTACCTCCTGCTGAATTGTAAGATACATTTTCTCTAGAAGACTAGGGAAAAAACTGCCAGATTTTACCACACCCTTAATATATAATCTTGGACAGGTCACTTACACTATTACCATAGGCTTGAAAGGACTTTTGGAGGTCATTTAGTCCAACCCAAGTTCAAAAGCAATATGAAGTTGCCCATGGCCTTGTCCAGACAAGTTTTTAAATCCTTCAAGAGTTCACAGCCTCCCCTAACTACCTGCTTAGAGTAATTGCCTTTATACTTTATTTATACTTTAGAATGTGCATTTCTGTTTTCCCTACAAAGAACAAAAACAGAAAACTCACTTTCATCCACTTTTATTCCTCTTTCAATAGGAGGTTTTTTAAACATAAGTGTGTAGTCACAAGTTCAATAAGATTAAGCAATGTTAAATGATAGATGAAGAAGCCTACATCTTGACTCAGTCATATACAGAACTAGTGCTCATCAGACTTCCCACTCTCCATGCTGGGGTGGGTATGATTCCACTGATGTGTAACTAACTCCATCATGTGCACTAACTCCTTCAAATACCATAAGAAGGTCATCCCTTCTCCTTCCTCCTCACTCACCCCATCACCTCTTTTTGTCCCTGCAACAACCACTTATTTTTGCCAGCATAACATTTTGGTGAGGAAATCAAGTCAGAGAAGTGACCAAGTTAAAACAATTCATCTGAAATGGGAAATGTCATGATTGCAGCTTGAAGTAACTGCAAAACTGCAGCCCTGCCCTATATGTACTCCAATACAGAACTGAACCTCTTCGTACACAAAAGATGCTCCCTCCTGATTCAATGGTCTCTCAGTACTATTGCCGTATAATAAATACAATATTGTACCACGTTTTAAAAGTAGTGTGTAGATTTACTTTATATATAACAGTGACCACCACCCTTCTAAATATTCTCATTACTTCCAAATACCAATTGGAAGGAGGTAATAGGCTACATTTCTGAGATTCTGGTCATTCTCTGAACCATAAAGTGAAAGTTTGTTTGATTTTGAACAGAGACAGACCAAAAGTTAGGAGAAGCACTAAAGTTCTAGTTGTCTATGAAAAGATATTTTTATATACCACGTCCAAAACATTTTGTTTAAAGTTTTGATCAAATGATTTTGAAAAAAGTAAAGTCATCATTTGCACATATATCCTCCTCTTCTGTCTTATGAGATACAACTTTTTACTTCAGTGTCCAAATCAAGTCAATGGTATTAATCATGTATACTGCTAATGTCTTACAGCCAAAATAACTGAGGAAAAGAAAGATGTTTCATTTGCAAAACACATCAAGGGGCTTGCCAATGAAATTCTGCCTTCAGACTGTTTATATTAGGGAAGATGTAGGAAGCTGAATGAAAACACCTTGAATTTCAGATAAATCACTGGACATGCTTTGCGGGCTGTTAAAAAAATCTTGTTTTGACCTATTAACTGAGCACAGATGATCTGGAAGCTTCAACAGAAAATAAATACGAAGCACCAAGGTGTCATTTTCAGATAACTACCTTTCCAACTATGCTTTACAGAGTCCATTGTTTTAAATACAAGTTGCTTCTTCTTTTTAGTGTCTGTTTTATTGTATGTTGTTGTATGCTACTATATGTATTGTGTTTCCTCCTAACATTAAAGCTCTTTACCCAGTTATGGAACATGAAAAGATGAAAGAAATAAAAGCTTGCAGCAGACAGAACATATTCAGCCTTTCCTGTTCAGCATATTTCCTTATGTATGGAAACATTCAGTATTTGCTACTCAGAGAAACTGGAGGTACCATGACCGTAGACAGATAAGTTGCTCTGTTTGTGCTGAGCCATGCAATCATGTTAGCGTGGTGCTAGGCGTGAGCTACATTGTCTTTTCTTTCGTCAGAGCTTATTAACTTGATTTTAACATCCCATTAATTAAAGTCACATGTCTTTTGGTCAAATCAGAACAGGAGCAGAAATAGTTTCCAGCTGCTTGCAACACACTATGACAATACCTTAATTAAAGCCTTTGTTAGGACAATTAGCTGAAAGGTACAATATAAGTATTCCAGCTCTAATTAGCACAGAAAAGTAATTAGTTCAAATACAATCAGTTCAGGTACAATTAATGAGACTTAAGGGCACATCCCTCAAGCATTTGGAGAAGCTTGCAAAAAGAAACTGATGTGGCTCTAGACTTTGTGCATTTCCTGAGATAGACAGCAACCACTCAAGGATCTCAAGAATCTAAAATTTGGGCTTCTGTCCTGAACACAACTTTATTCCTGGAGGTCCTACCTCTGGCTTATTGTTATCAGCCTTGTGCGGATATTGCACTCATCTCACACTGCCCCAGTGTACTGAATGGCTTTCTGAAATGGGCAAAGATTGTTTTTGAAATTTTACCAGCAATTAAACTTGTTATGGCAGTACAAAAATTGCTCTCATATGAAACCAATATCTACATTTAGTCAATTAAAACATGACAAGTGAGACATTTTTGAAAGATGACTAGGCAGAAAAAAACTTCTGAAAAGCACTCATTTTCTGTCTCCAGCTTGCACTTCCATCATAGCTAAGTCGTTTCTTACAAGGTTTATACATTACCAAATCCTCTCAATTTTGTGACACCAACCTCCTCCAGCTGCATATGTGGTAAGTACATCAAATATTAAATGATTGTCCTGCAATTTGTCTAAGCACCTTGATGCCCTTTAAATAAATGGCAAAACCTTCACTGTTTTCAGACCAACTAACCCTACTTTATGATTTTATTTCCAAACAAGTTAAATATTTCCTCACTTTGCTTCTTTAAAGACAATATCAGAGCAAAACACGGAGGGCAAAATGAGTCCCAAGTTAGCCCAGTCATTGTTAGAAGTTCCTGAATAATTTGAAGGAAATGAGCTCTATACTCAGCTTGGATTTTATTTTCCTGTCCTGTATTTCACCTCTATTCAAAAGCTCCAATTCAAGCTAAAAATTCACATATTCCATATGAATGCTTAAAACTCAACACTGATCAGAAAACCAACTTTATATGTGCCCCTGGGACTTCCATTTTGTGCATTTCCTAAGATATTCTGTAGACTGGAGAGGAGTGGGTCTTTTATAACCAGTTACCAGCACACACATTATGCAGATCACAGAATCAAAGAATATTAGAGATTGGAAAGGACCTCAAAAGACCATCTAGTCCAATTTCCCTGCCAGAGCAGGAACACCCAGATAAGGTTACACAGGAAGGCGTCCAGGCGAGTTTTGAATGTCTCCAGAGTAGGAGACTCCACAATCCCACTGGGCAGCCTGTTCCAGTGTTCTGTCACCCTCACTGAGAAGAAGTTTCTTCTCAAATTTAAGTGGAACCTTTTGTGTTCCAGTTTGTACCCATTACCGCTTGTCCTACCATTGGTTGTCACCAAGAAGAGCCTGGCTCCATCCTCGTGACACTCACCCTTTATATATTTGTAAACATTAATGAGGTCACCCCTCAGTCTCCTCTTTTCCAAGCTAAAGAGACCCAGCTCCCTCAGCCTTTCCTCATAAGGGAGATGCTCCACTCCCTTAATCAGCTTTGTTGCCCTGCGCTGGACTCTCTCCAGCAGTTCCCTGTCCTTCTTGAACTGAGGGGCCCAGAACTGGACACAATATTCCAGATGCAGTCTCACCAGGGCAGAGTAGAGGGGAAGGAGAACCTCTCTCGACCTACTAACCACCCCCCTTCTAATACATTCCAGGATGCCATTGGCCTTCCTGGCCACAAGGGCACAGTGCTGGCTCATGGTCATCCTGCTGTCCACCAGGACCCCCAGGTCCCTCTCCCGTACACTGCTCTCTAATAGGTCATTCCCCAACTTATACTGGAACCTGGGGTTTTTCTTACCCAGATGTAAGACTCTACACTTTTCCTTGTTACATTTCATTAAATTTTTCCCTGCCTAGCTTTCCAGCCTGTTCAGGTCTTGCTGGATGGTAGCACAGCCTTCTGGCATGTTAGTTACTCCTCCCAGCTTAGTGTCATCAGCAAACTTGCTGATAGTACACTCTATTCCCTCATCCAAATCATTGATGAATATATTGAATAGTACTGGCCCCAGTACTGACCCCTGAGGCACTCCACTGGATACAGGCCTCCATCTAGACTCTGCCCCATTGACCACGACTCTCTGGCTTCTTCCCTTCAGCCAGTTCGCAGTCCACCTCACTATCCGATCGTCCAGACTGCACTCCCTCAATTTAGCTGTGAGGATGCTGTGAGGTTGCTGTGGGAGACTGTGTCAAATGCCTTACTGAAGTCAAGGTAGACCACATCCACCGCTCTGCCATCATCCATCCATCTTGTTATGTCCTCATAAAAGTCAATGAGGTTGTTCAAGCATGACTTCCTCTTGGTGAAGACATGTTGACTGCCCCTAATGACTCTCTTATCCCTGATATGCCTTGAGATGGCACCAAGGATAAGTTGTTCCATCAGTTTCCCAGGGATGGAGGTGAGGCTGACCCATCTATAGATACCCGGGTCCTCCTTCTTGCCCTTTTTGAAGACTGGAGTGACATTTGCTTTCCTCCAGTCCTCAGGCACCTCTCCCATTTCCCAGGACTTGGCAAAGATGATGGAGAGTGGTCCAGCAATGACCTCAGCCAGTTCCCTCAGCACCCGTGGGTGCATCCCATCCGGACCCATGGATTTATGGATGTCCAGATTGCCTAACTGCTCCCTAACCCAGTCCTCATCAACCGAGGCAAACTCCCCCATTGTCCTGCCTTCCTCTGGGGCCTCAGTGGTACGGGGCTCCTCAGGACAGCCTCCGGCAGAGTAGACAAAGAAGGCATTCAGTAACTCTGCCTTTTCTGTATCTTCTGTCACCAGGGCACCCACCTCGTTCATCAGTGGACCTACATTGACTCTGGTGTTAGTTTTATCTGCCACGTACTTGAAAAAGCTCTTCCTGTTGTCCTTGACCCCCGTCGCCAGGTTTAATTTTAAGGAGGCCATAGCTTTCCTAGGTGCCTCCCTACACCCTCTGACAACAGCCTTATATTCTCCCCAAGTGGCCAGCCCCTCCTTCCACGATCTATAAATTCTCCTCTTGCACTTTAGCATACCCATCAGTTTCCTGTTTAACCACACAGGTCTCCTGGCTCCCTTTCGTGACTTCCTACGTGTCAGGATGCTCTGATCTTGTGCCCGGTAGAAACAGTCCCTGAACGCTAACCAACTATCTTGGGCCCCTTTACCTTCAAGCAGCCTTGCCCATGGGATTTGCCTTAGCAATTGCCTGACAAGGCCAAAGTTTGCCTTGCTGAAATCCAGGGTTGCAATTCTGCTTGCTATCCTGCTCCTACCACATGAGATCCTGAACTCCACCATCTCATGATCGCTGCAACCAAGGCAGCCCTCAACCTTTACCGCTTCAACCAGACCCTCCTTGTTACTGAGGATGAGGTCCAGCAATGCACCTCTTCTAGTTGGCTCCTCCACCCTTTGCATCAGAAAGTTATCATCAATGCACTGGAGGAACCTCCTGGCCTGTGGCTGGCTGTCTGAGTACTCCTTTCAACAAACATCAGGGTAGTTAAAATCCCCCACCACAACCAGGGCCTGTGGTTGCAAGGCTGCTCTCAGCTGTCTGTAGAAGGCCTCATCAACTTCCTCACCCTGATCTGGTGGCCTGTAATAGACACCCACAATAGTATCACCCTTGCCAGCCTGCCCTTTAACTTTCACCCATAGACTCTCAACCCGCTCCTCATCTATGCCTGGACAATACTCAATACATGGTAGCTGCTCTCTCACATAGAGAGCAACTCCACCACCATGCCTGGCTGGCCTGTCTTTCCTGAAAAGGACATAGTTATCCATGACCACATTCCAGTAACGTGAGCTGTTCCACCATGTCTCCATAATTGCCATCAGGTCATAATCTCCTGCCCTAACAGAGGTTTCTAACTCCTCCTGCTTATTCCCCATGCTGCATGCATTGGTGTACAGGCATTTCAGAGAGCGAGCTGAGCACACTGATTTCACCCCAGGGGTATGGGTGGCCTCTCAGCCTTCATGAACTCTAGAGTGATGCCCTACTGATGCAAGCCCAGCTACATCCCCATCCCCCTTCGAGTCTAGTTTAAAGCTCTCCAAATGAGCCCTACTAATTCCTGTCCCAGCCTCCTTTTGCCTCTGCAAGATAAACCTTTCCCATGTATCACTGTTTGGACTGGTGTCCTATAAAACCAGCCATTATCAAAGAACCCAAAGCCCTGCCTGTAGCACCAGTCCTGTAGCCAATTGTTTAGGGACTGAATTCTTCTATTCCCTCCCATATCATCCCCCAAAACTGGGAGGAGGAAAGAGAAAATCACTTACGCTCCAGATTCTTTTACCATCCGTCCCAAGGCCTTGAAATCTTTTTCCATTCCCGTCAGACTGCGTGTCCTGGTTTTATTAAAAAACAAATTTCTCTTTTAGTGAAATTGCCTGTCAGCTAAAGCTTTCATATTAGCTGCATTTTCCTGAAGAACCAGATACATGTTTTGGTAAACATCGCAATGGAATGTGAAGTTATTGATAAGCATGGATGGACATCTCATGAGAGGGGCAACGAGAAACACGTGAGTAAGAAACTGACCAACTGTGTATAACATTCCATTCACGTGAATACTTCATATAAAAATGGGAGATCACGAGGTTCTCCTGCCTTTTTCCTTTCTTTTCATCCCTTCTGCTTATGGCCGACATTAGGAGAGGACCTTGCTGGTCGTCCCTGCAAACTGAGGCCTAGTGAGAGACTGAATCCAGCTCCGGTTGGCTACAGAGTCTAATCCAGGACTTTGGGTGCCGGCTCTGCAGTTGCTGAGACTTACAAGATTGGTTTTGTATATTTTGTATTATTTTCTCTATTGTTATTAGTAGCATTAGTAAAACATTTCTAGTTTTTCCAACTCTTCTCTCTCTGTCCTCCTTTTCCTCCTGATCGCCTTAGTGGGAAGCGGGGAGAGGGAGGGGCAAAAGGGGTAAGTGGGGGAAGGAGAGGAGGTTAACAATACATCTGCCAGGGTTTGATTGTCACCCCGCAATCTAAACCCTCGACACTGCGGGATGCAGCTTCCTCCCCATCTGTCTGGAAGATCAGCAGTGGGCAGTAGTCCGTTGAGTGCACCAGACTGGGGAGCACCCTGGTGATATCCCTGATCTGGGCTCCAGGTAGACTGCACATCTCCCTATGATGAGGATCAACTCTGCAGATTGGGCCCTTCGTCCCTCTCAGAAGGGAATTGCCTACTACAATTACCCTTCTTTCTTTCTTATCTGAGGCGGTCTTGAGGCATGGGGTCAACTGCCTCTTTCTATGTGACCTCGTAGGTGGGCCTTGCACCACATCCTCACCTACCTCCTCTTCAAGATCCAAGGCCTCAAACGGAGGGGCACCTGTGGAAGCAAAGCAGGTAGGTATGTGGGTTGCCCACGGCCCCGAACTGAAACTAGCTTCCAACCCTCGTCATCTTTTCTGTCTCCTACCTCTGCCCGACAGCAACAGGGCAGGGGCTGTCTCAGGTCTTCTCCCTCTGCCTGACAGGGCAAGGGGTTCATCACCTTTTGGGAAGTATCCCCCCGGAGCCCCTCTGAGTGGCACACCAGGGAGTTACTCCACCAGTCGATTTCCTTTTCACACTCCCCGATGGTCCTCAGCATCTCAATCTCCTCCTTAAGCTTTGCAACGATGCAGAGCAGATCTTGCACCTGCTCACACCTCACACAGGTGGGATGCTGGCCATCATCATCCAGCAGCAGCAGGCTCTGGCACTCCCTGCAGCCAGAAACCTGTATAGCCACGGTTCAGGGCAGGCAGTCTGTCTGAGTTGCTACAGTCTTCTTCAGACAAGCTCTCTTTCTGGTCAAAACCATGGTCAGCAACAGTATGACACAGTGGCAATAGGTGAGAGCGTCTAACTAGCAAAAGGTGACAACCTCTACACCCTAGTGCATGAGTTACCACACCCACTGCTGCAGCACAGCATGGGTGCTACTCACCCACATCACAAGCCGATTGCCCCTGCCAGCACCTGGTGGGCAGCGACACGTTGCCGCCCTCCCTGAGGCTTTTTCAAGACGAGGCGCAGGGGAGTGATTGCCCACTCCACATCAGCTGCTTTCGCAAGGGCTGCCAGGAACTTCCGGGTCTCTTGAGAATGAAAGTGCCCGATTGAGAGAAAACAAAACAAAACAAGGCTTCTCTGTACCTCAAAGATTTTGCTTACTCAGGATCCGCCAAGCTGCCTCCGATCAGCTGATCTCAGGAAATGCATACACAAGAGTAGGCACTACAAATTCATAATACTTCATAATACTTCTCTGTATAGCAGACCTACTCTTCTGGGTACATTTGCCATGGGAGCAGCACACAAATAATGTATTCAAGCTTTTTTGTGTCACTTATTACTGAGATGAAAGATTAATTAGGTTCTTCCATATTTTTGTAAAGCTACTCTAATTTAACACTGACTCTTGTTACCTGAGGATTTCTGTCTTCAGGGAAAAAGAAACACAACAATCCATACAAAAATAGAGTTGCATAAAGTGCTACACAGACACATTAAAAAAAGGAAAATAAATAATAAATAGGCGTATTCATGTATTTACCTCAAGAAGAAAGTCACTGCCACTGCCAAAACAGAAATCAAGCAGACAAAAGCCAACCATCTCAGTTCCATTAATACAATATTTTTGCAAAGGCTGTATATTTTCTGCTCTGCACTCTAAAGACCTGTGATGGTCCAAAAAGATCCCAAACAAAACAAATTACAACAAAAAAAACCAAACAAAAAACCAACAACAAAACCCAAACCATACAACTGTATGTTCTGCTATTATAAGAAAAATCACAGAAGTATTTCACAGTTATTCATTCCTAAACTGAAGTACTACCCAAACCACAACACTTAGGAAGCCAGGAAGAATATTCTCTTGCCATTGCAGTGAATTTTGGTTTTAAGCTATTTGCTGCATAGGAGTGCTCAAATACAAAGAATTAGCATATTTCAAAAGGGCCTCCAGCTTCCACTCTCTAAACAGAGCTTGAGGTTACCGTCACGCCTCCTCTGCAGAACAAAGAGAAGTGCAGTTATGATTTTGAGATAAAAGAACACACACCAACAAAGACAGTTCAGATCAGAAGTTCAGTGTCAACTGTAACAGCTAGTTACTGTCACTCCCTTTTAAGACTCCAGGAACTGTACAGGTTCAGTAAGCAGAGGTTCCAATAAAATTTTGGAGACTTTATTTGCACTAGCTACACAGGGCAACACACTTAGGCTTAGAAGCTTACTTCTGGCTAACAGATGAATTAAAACTTTTGCTCAACTACGATGTTTAGTTGGACAACCTGATTTGCCTTATGATGTTTCTAAAAATAGTCATGCTAGGTAGAAGATACAACTTTCAAAAAGTTAAAGCATCTTTATTTTGGACAATACTTGAGATTCTTACACCGCGAATCCGTTGTAGTTAATACAACTTCAAAGATACAAGTCCACGAATATAACACTCCAAACACTCTAAATTGTAGTTTACAGGGCATGTAAAAATCACAGAAGACTGTCAAGTGCAGTTCAAAAAGTTTTATCACTGTTACCATGAAAACAACTAATATTAGCCAGTGAGACACATACAGCCTTCACTGCTAAATTATGCTGTTTAATGTAAGATACAAGCTGATATTAAAAAAATTAAAAACCCACACACAGAAAACAAAACCAACCAAACAAAAAAGAATCCAAAGGACACTGTGCATGAACAGCTAGGCCTTCCCTTGCAAGAATCTGTATAGAATTGCAAATCATATGGTGTAGGGAACAAAGGCCACACTGAGGAGCATCTCACAGAAACACAGGACCAGTTAGGTTGGAAAGGACTGCTTGAGACCATCTAGTCGAACACCCATGCCCAAAGAAGGTCAGTTAGAATAGACTGTTCAGAACCCTGTCCAGTCAGGCTTTAAACAACTCTAAGCACAGTGACTTCACAACTTGTCAGGCAACCATTCCAATGTTTGACCATCTTCATAGTTAAAAAAAAAAATTGTGTTCAAAGAGAACTTCATGTGTTTCATTTTGTGCCCACCACCTTTTGTGCATACAGTTGGGCATTAATAAGGAGAGTCTGGCTTTCCCCTCTTCAAGGTTCAGGTACCCTCTGAGTATTCTGCTCCCCTGTCTGAAGAGTTTCCCCAGCTCTCTCACTAGGAAAGATAGTCCAATCTCTTAATCATCTTTGTAGCCCTGAACTATACCCCCTCCAGTAAGTCAGTAATACTCATTCTGGAGAGCCCAGAACTGAACACGGCACTCCAGGTTTGTCCCCATTGGTGCTGAGTAGAGGTGAAGCATCATCTCACTCAACTTACCAGCAGTACTTTGCCTAATGCGGTCCAGGATGCTATTAGCCTTTTTTGCAGAAAGTGTGTATCGCTGCCTTGTGGTCAGCTTGCCCACCATGAACCCAAGCACCTTCTCTGAAGAGCTGCTTTCCAGGTGAGTGGACTCCTACATGTTACTGGTGCATGGCATTATTTGTCAGTGGGTGCAGCTCTTTGCACTTCCCCTTGCTGAACTTCATGAGGTTCTCATTCACCCATTTCTCCATCTTGTCAAGATCCCTATGGATGGCAGCACAACTATTTGGTCTATCAGCCACTCCTCCAGAGCACAATTTATCCCGTGATTCAGGTCATTCATGAAGAGGCTGAACTGGATTTGCCCTAGCACTGATCTGTAGGGTAAAGTACTAGTGGCTTGACTTGAACTGGACTTCATGCTTTGACCCTCTAGGCCTAGTCATTTAAGCAGCTTCTAATTCACCCTCCCTGTTCAAATAACTAACACACACTTGTTTAGTCTGTCTGTGATGTTTACCTTCACTTAGTGAAACCTTTGACACAAATCTACTGCTGCCCACTATCTATTGTTATATCTATTAATTTAACATTGCTATGACACAAGGTAAATGGGTAAACTTATCCAGTTCTAAATATTTGGTCTCCTAATCATTGTGCCGCTTGTCCAAAACTAGCAAGGGTAATCTTTAACAAGTCATAGGATAGATTATAAATTGCAGTAGCCTTTAGCATTAACTGTAATTCTTACACAATGGTAATACTTCCTTCCTTCTCCAATCAATTAACCACTTCAGTGCAACTAAGAGTGCTGATAACTTTCTCAGAAGAAGAAGTTCCTGTTGCTCTGCCCAACAAGTTTTGTAATCTGTGCAATCACATTAAGCAGGAGAAACCATAAACTATGAACTCACAGCCTGAGACAGAACAAGAAAAGCAAGTTTAGCAGTTTAGCTACCATACAACACATCAGTACAATGATTAACTGATTTGCTATACCACATACAAACCATATTGCAAACTGAATTCAGAGTTTTAGGTGGTATTCCCAAACTTTACGGAAGATCAGTATTTAGTTTTCAACCAGAGCCACCCATTTTGCTATGAGCCCATTTACCAGGAAACTGGGTTACCAAGAGACATTCAGCTAAATTGAGTGAGCGTAAATTCAGTTGTGTTCTGCCCCCTTCCTCCTGTGCTTCAAAATCCACTAAGTCTTGTGTTTTCAGCCAGTGTAGTCTATTTTGCTTTATTTCCTGGCTGCTTCTTTCTAAAGGGTTATAGAGGATCCTCTTCCTGAGTTGTACACTTAACCTCTATTTAAACAGCTGCATTTAAAAAAAATCAGATGAAACATAATATATATGCATAATACTTTACTGTAACACTTGTTTTACAATTTTGGTAGTCAATGAGTATAGTCCATGTAACCAGATGAGAAGGGTATACCTGGCTACTTAAGAGTGCCATGCATAGCCAGTTCAACAGAAAGTTTGCAGTGACAAAGTAAAGAAAGTGCAGAGGACATCTTGCTCGTTAGAAATTTCCAGTCAACATTGAATAATATTTCAGTAGCAGGCAATAAAGTTTAATATCTGGTAAGAGTGGCTAATTTGTACCCTACGTTCATTTAATAGTACACAATGTATAAGTAAAAAGGAACAATTAAAGCTATGTTTTCCTACTTTTGATGCTTGCATACATATTCTTTGCTAGGATTCAGCTTCTTGGAGTTGAGAAGTTTAGAATTCAGCCAGTTAGAAATTACATAGCTTACACAGAAGTAGTAAGAAAACAGGTTTTATTTTCAAATTTTATGGAAAAATACTAACAATGCTTAGAGAAAGCAGCTTGACAGCAACCTTCTGTATATATTCCAGATGGAAACTCAGGCACTTAAGTATTTTGTTGTTACAAACCCAGCAATCCTATAATAATTATTCACATTTTTCTACAAATGCTAAAAAGTGAACTTATGCCATTAAGATAATACGTAAAAATATTTATAAAATATGTCCATACTTGCACACTCCCAAGCGTATCTACAGTCAAAATCCCCAAAGGTAGTTTCCCAGATTATGTGCACATTGAAGTTCATGTTAAATATCCACAGTTCCCCTTAATATATCAGGTTACTTGTTTTCTTCCACTGCAGTCTCACTTAAGTATTACTTTATAGGCAAGGGGAAAATGTGACTCAGAGTCAGTCCAATTCAGTTTTTTGTTTGTTTGTATCAGAGGATTCCACCCTGTTTCATTTAAGTTATAGAGATTAAAAATTAGACTGCAAATTTAAGTGTCACTTTTTTTGCATATACAAACAGAATACTGAAATGTATGTTTAGGAAGTTAGAGAACACTACAAGTCAAATATTTTAAGTTGTTCAAAAATTGAATATGATCTTTTATATCCAGATAATGGTGTACAAGAACTTTGGTACAAGCATTCCAATGGTGCTTATTCTTATAGGCTTCTCTTGAAAACCCCCAATTTGCTGATTATTTATGTGTGTACAGCAGATACCATTGCCGAATCCTTTTGTGACAGGGCTACACTTGCTGGTGGAGGCTTATACAAACATGCTGCCATGACAATAAAGATGATCGTGATGATTTTGCAAGCAGTACCTGAAGGCAAAGAAGAGAACAGTCCTTGTTGCAGTCATGTTCAATAGTAGATAAGAGTTTTTCAGCCATTTATAAAGTTTAACATACTGAATTACGCTGTAAGACTTTAAATGATTGCTGTGAACTTCAACATATTTTACATGAACTGTGAAGATCAGGTAAAGGCAGTGTTTCAACTGACTTCAGACCCCCCAGCTGCCTGCCAGTTCTTGCTTGCAGCATCTACTGCCATTACTTCAGTTATGTATTTTTTTACCACATTCTAGTCTGAAGTACAAATCTTCCTTGTTTCTTGTTTCAGTACTGTTCTTCAATGCATTCTCTTTGCCACAAACTGAAACTCCCCAAGTAAAACCTGTTAAGTATTCTCTCCTCAACTACCTTTAAAGGCTGTTCCATTTACTCATCACTAGTACCCAGTGGTGTTTGTGCAACTTGGCGGGACAAGGAGAGGGGGAAAAGAGGAGGGATTGTATTTTATGATGAATATGCCTGAGAAGTAATGAAACCTGAAGCTGTGACTCTAGCGTTTTTAATTTCAAGATTAGATGTTAGTAGTTCAGTTTATGAACTGTATCACACTTGCTAAAAGACAGGACAAAAGCAGTTACCACAGATACAAGCTTAGTCTGCCTTCCCTTCCCCAGACATACATACCTCACACACCCGAAGGGAACAGATCATTAAACAACTTTCAATTAGCATTCAAAAAGATTTTCAAGCTCTTAATATTCATTTAGGGAAAAGAACTGAAATATGACAAGAGGAAGAAAGGTTTTCAGATCTTAAGCTGACAACAGACCAAGCCAGATAAGACTGAAATGTGTGCCAATCCCTTAAAGTTCAGTATGATAAGTTCAGTGTGCCAACGAAGACAGACCAAAAAGGAAAACTTTTGTATTACTGTTACTAAAAAAAATATGCTTTCTATGTAATTTTTAAGAGCCATTTAATGTAGCCTTGCTCCTTCCATGATATTTACTATTTATGAAAAAGAAGTTGTTTTGTGTTGGTCTTGGTTTGGCTTGTTTTCTTTGTGTGTGGTGGTTCATTTTTGTCATTGTTTTGGTTTTGTTTTGTTTTTAAAAAATGATTACTGCTAAAAAATAAAAATGTAATGTTCTATTTTAAAATAATTCCCATATGGCAGTCAAGGTCAGTATATCTATTACCTTGTATATGTACTTAACAAGAAGTAGCCACTTACTTATGCCCATCAGCAGATAAGCCATTCTTTTATTGTCATAAACCAAACAGGCTCCTTTAACTTTACATTCATTAATATCCCACAGAGTACAGCTGCTGTCTATAGCAACACCAAATAAAATTGGTCCAGGAATAGTACCTAAAAACACAGTAATATGTCAGAACATTTGAGTTACTTGGAATAGTCTTACCTGGTCTTGCTGTATACAGTAAAATGCCAAGCTGGTGGGGAAGATAAAACTGGAGAGCCACACACTAAACTTAGCATTTTAATCAAAGTCATAGGGCTCATATTACATAGCAAGTGTGCCTCTTCCATTGCTCCCAATTAATAGCTAGGATACGTAGAGTGTCAATTCTTCACATAGCTTTCACTTTATTAAGCAAGAAGTTTGTTCAAAGACTCGAGCTTCTTCTAACTTCCTCAGTTTTACTTGGAAAAGTGTTATTAAAATTGAGGGGAAGGGGAATCAGCTAATCCAGGAAACAGGATTTTAACTGAAACAAAAGTCCCTTTCCTCAGATCACATACACTAACCTGTTCCAAATTCACAAACCCAAAATATTATGTTAATATGTTCAATTATACATCTCATTTCATCCCTCAGATGTAGTTAAGTTCCTAGGAAAAAATTCACATAAAATTAGTAGCATTTAAAATTATTCCTGCCTGGAAGTTACTAGATTTGTGTGATTTTTGTTTCAAAAGTCCTTTGTGAAGCATAAGTGTTTTGCAGCCAGGTATAGACAATTTTATGATAAACACTCCAGGTACATCACTACACATCTACCTAAGGCCTAAACCGTTCTTGAGCTAACAAGCAGCTGCCCTCACTACAGCTAGCTCTTCTGTCTAGCATCCGTGTGGGATTACTCAAGTCTACAGCATAGATATCTTCTTAGTATTAATGCCACTAGTTGCTGCCCCCTTAAGCCTTGGTCAGTACGGGCAATGCAACAAGTTGTATCTTATGCTCAACAATGAAGTCAAAAGTTAAAACTGGGCTGTAGGTATCTTACCTTTGAGTAAAATAGAACAAGGAAGCCCTCATACAACACTTAACATCACCTCCCAGCTAATTTCTACCTGTGCGGTTTACTCCTGTTATGGTTTATTGGTAGAATGACTTAGATTAATTACAGTTTCAAGAGGTACAACAAAGCAGAACTCATGCTGCTAGATATCTGATCTCAAGTGGTAGGGAATGGCTACAGTACTGAACACTGACATAAAAATCTGAACAGTAACTGAGCCTCGACCCAGTCTTGAATTACCTATGCCATTTAAAAAGTGCTGAAGACTAAAACAACAGTTTAAACTATGCCTGAGAAATTCGAATGCATGGTTCAGAGAATGCCTAGATGTAGCTTTATGTTCTGTTTAAAGTGATTCACCTGTCTTACTGAGATCCTGCAGTTCCTTAGATTTAGAATTTAAGTAGATTTCCTACGTAAAACCCAGTAATTAAGAGTGTAGAAGTATCTACAGCTTCTATAAAGACTAAAATTAGTCAAAGGAATTAAAGGGAAGAGAGAAGAGGAAAAACTCCACCTATCCACTTTAAAATATACTGGCATGGCCAATAAAGATACAACTGCATGAGACTGGATCACTTTCTTTTAACTTCTGGAACCTGAGATGTCAACTACACGTAGCAGTTTTCTACTACATCACTTTTTCTCATCTCAACTTCCAGGATACGCTTGCTTCTGAGGGAAGTGACAGCAGGTGACATTTGCTGAAAGAATGACAGTTACCTCTATTTTGCTCATGCCAATAAGAGCAAGAAAGGCAAAAACAAGCAAGCATGCCCAATTTAAAGAGGAATTCGAATCTCAACAGCATCTGCCTTATAACAAGTGTACTCTATTAGCCAAATACAGACTGCTTCAAGCTGCTCTGAAAGATTCTTAGTGCATTATTTTTAAGTGTATGAAAACATCAAATAAGCAGATTATTCAGAGGCAAATGCTTCAACAAGAAAGTCATACCCAGTATTCGCAGAAACACTGACTGTACTCCAAGAGCAAATGAGCGCTGTTTATCTGGCACACACCTGTAAACAAGATTTGCAGTTTAAGACTCAGTAAACAAGTGTTAACTGTTCTGTTTCTCTGCTTTGTCCCTCAGTAAATATGCTTTGTCTTAATATACTCTTTCAGCCTCTCTAATTGCAGAGGGTTTTAGAAATCTCATGTGCAGAACATGTAGCAAAAAACTTCAAGAGGTATTTTGACAAACGATAGAAGCAACTCCTATAGCTCATCAAGGAATTTTAGAGTGAACTCATTTAACAGAACAGTATAAATAAAAAGCTAGCTTACCAGCAGCACCCCGATATACTACTGAACATTTTTTCCACAGACCAACCAAGGAACTAAGGACAGCACTAGGATGCAATCCTGAGCTACTATCCCTTAAACAGTAATACACTAATTGATACTAGGCTTCAGCAAAGCACAAGGTATTTCCCATATTTTTTTATATAGTCACCTGACCTACCAGTTTTGGCCTGTTCTATACAAATAAATATATTGATTTAATAACTAGCAGAATTTACTTCCCCTTAGTGCCTACCCATTTCTTTCAGATATTTCTCCAGTAAACACTTTATCCTGACAGTGTCCTAAAGATACTATCATAAAGATTAAATACAGCCTAATTTACTTAATTTATACAGATTAGTTTCAGCACTTTAAAAACAAAATAAATAAACTGTATCATTGAAACACTGTCAGTGCTAAAAAACAAACAGCACTCGGGACTTATTCTCTTATTCTAGAATATGTATAAGGATTAGACACAGAACAACATCCAAGATAAGCAGCTATCAGCAGTCACTGTTAGGATCCCCCTACCCATAAAGGTGAGTAGAAGAAGGAGAAAGTGTTTTTGTCTAGCACTAGAACACTGTCATGAACACACAGATTTAACCTAAAGCTACACAAAACAGGTCCACTGAAAAGATAACATAATATACATATATACAATTTAAATTAGTTCTTGCAGATTTAAAGTGCTCTGCTCCATAAAAACTGTTTAACCATTTCACTTGAAGTATATAATAATTCAAAATTCCAGATGTTATTGCTTAAAACTAATAAAAGTGTGTTAGCTCAGTTTTGAAGATAACGCACCATTCCAGCATTATTCTGCCCCCACACTATTATGACAGGGTGTTAATTCCAGATTTGCATGAATTCTGAACAGGATGCTCCTACAAAGCACTGTTGCAGTGTATCATTTCCCTCCTCAACTCCTTGCCTGGAAAGCTGGAAAAAAAAACATCTAACCACATCCTCCCAAAGCATCATGTATACAGTGCATGTATACCTATGCACCATGAACTTTTTCTCTCTAGAAAGATTAGAGGTACAAGTCAGATGTCAACATAAAGTGTAACAGCTCTACTTTCAGAATGAGGACAACATTTAAAAAACAAAATTATCTAGTTCTCATGACTATGAAAGACAGTCAAGCCACTGGCTAACAGACACATACATCCTGTCACTTTTTATATTAATGACTACCATACATACAATGTCAATATCATATGAAAGGTAGTCTACAGCTCTTGACAGATCACAATTTTGCAAGTCAGAACTCTGAACTGAGACATGAATCAAAGGTTGATAATACAAAACTGGTATCTATTTTGACCTTTTCTTGATACAACTGGAAATCCTACCACTACTGATACACAGGCTAGTTGAATATTTTCTTCATCCAAGCACATGGCACTTTATTCCTTCTTGCTTTGACTAAAAGTCAGGAACGCTCCCATTAAAGAGGGATTTTGCTACAAGTGGGAAAGAATTTTTTTAATAGATTCAAACAGTATCTACTAACCAAATGTTATTAGAGATAGTGAACAGTGTATGACTGTCCTCTGCTTTGAGTACTGCCTGCTTTCTATACAAAGTACTACAGCAGAAAATCCCACACACATTGGTTGAAGTCCACATTCCAAAGTAAAACAAATCAGAGTACTTCACCAATCTGAGTTTTCACAAGAATGCTACCTATTTCTCAGCCCTGAAAACGTACCTGAGAATGGCAACAGTTGTTGGAGTAACAGCCATAAATGTAAAAACAACAGCAAAAAAGAAGAAGGTCAGGAATAACGATAAAAATTTGCATTGTGTTGGACACTTCCCAGGGGCAGCTTGATACAGAAAGTCTTCCAAACCAGTTTCTCTTTTTGGTTTCCCAACACAGGAACAGTTGTGGTATGTCTACAAGTAATTTATAAAACAAAATTTAAAGAATTATATAAGTGACACTAATATGGCAGACGTTCATTGGTTCTGCACCACACTGAACACAAGAATAAATCCTGATTGTACAGTATGGGAAACAGTTCATTTCCTGCTGATAGTATAACACTATAACCTTCATTTTTGAAATTGGTTCATCAGAACTTGAATAATTCAGGTCACCTGAGGAAAAGCTATTTTTAGTTTTGTTATCTAAAAAGACAGTGGTATTCATTTTGTATGAAGCAAGTTTTTAAGTACAAGCACAAAAAAACTAAAGATTTTAGAGTTCCAGGCACAATCATATGCAGTACATAAAACTATGCAAAAACACCAGTGTTGGTGAAATGCTAATTTTTGCACTCAAATCTCATTACAAATCAGTGAATTTAATGCTGGTTACTGTATACAATTAAGAAAGGGCAAACTACACTGTTAAAAACAAGACTTTCTAAATACTGACATAAACTGAAATTAAAAAATGAATATATACTTTTCAAACAAATTGCTTTTTTGAAAATGTTATAAACACCACAGAGGGTGTGAAGGGTTGGAGGAAGGGAGAAAATGTCCCTTTTCTCTTCTCTTCTGTTTTCTTTCCCTGTATGAGACCTGTTTCATTTGCAAGGTGTAACTTCTGAACAAAGTATAGCCAAAAGCTGCAGTTACCTTACGGCAGAAGGTATTTTACATGACTCTCAAAAAGTATTTTTTTCCAATACCGCAATAGGTTAATGTTAACTGTTTATTAACCAAAACTGCTGTTTGTTTCTGTACAATTCAAAAGTTACACTTCAAAAACCTTTAACTCTCCTGACTACTAAAAAATGTTAGTTGAACCAGTTTCATTCTTTAGATTCACATCTACTTGTGCCACTATTACCTCATGCCTTGTTTTTCAAGCTTATATAACACATAGCTAGTTACAACAGGAGCAGAACAAACTGGAAACAACAAAAGTTCACATTCTTCAGAGATCTTAGCAAGTCCCATATCAAGCTTGACAGTCTTGTCTACGAACAGGCTGTTTTTTTACATTTGGCTGTGCTTGACAGGAAGAGAGGTGAGCTCTACTCTTAAGCAAGATTGCTTTTGTAAGCAGGCCAACAAACAGAGTAGTTTTATGCTCTTCATTTACATCCAAAGTTTGTTTTCAAATTAAAAAGAAAAAAAAAATACATCAGTGAAGTGTGAAGCTTTCACAGTAAGAAGTAGTCAGTCTCCTACATTTTCTTCTAGATAATATCTCCTTTCATTTGACACTGGTCCCCACAGGCACCCTCTGGTTCAGCTTGCCTGCTTTTAGGATCTTCCTACACTCCTTTCACATCCCTGCTGACCAATAAAGCCCTACAACGGAAGAAGGCTCAGAGCAAATGGAAAAGGGCTATGTGCCCATGAAGCTCACAGAACAATGCAGACTGTGAGAGAGCACAGCTACTGCAAAGAAAGCTATGCAGAAAAGAAACAGCTGAGTGGATCAATTTGTGGTGTACATGTTTTTCCCTGAGCTCATTAAGAGTGTGCAAGTCTCCCTAAGTTAGCCAGACCAGCATGGCAGGAGTGTGGCTCAGCCCAACATAAGTTATAAAAAGCCAGGCAACTAACAGAAGAATTTCAAAGAGCAATGAGTTTGAGCTTGGCTTTAACCCCCACATATGCTTTCCCAACAACTAGAGAGGCTGAGCATCATGATGGTGAGCAGGTCAGAGACTGGTAATGGGAATCTCACTTGTGTTGTGACTGAACTCTGTTTTGCAATTGGTGTATTTTCCTAAGTGTAAATTCCATTTGCATTGTGTTTTCAGTATATTTTGTATCACACTGCCAAATCAGAAATCCTGTGTAACATCAACTGTCCTCACATAAATAAATTAGATAATGAACATCACACCCTCCACAAAAGGAGCATCTAAAAGCACCTGGTCAGAGAGTATTGGATTCTGATGCATATCATTCATCCTACTTAGACCTGTATTTCCAATCTATAACAATTTTTCTTGTAGTAACTACAACTTAGATTCAGAAATACTGTGATTCCTGTCATACTAGTGGAAGAATGCTTTCAATGTAAAACGCATTTTGCAGGAAACCAGAACAGACCATGTGAGCTATCTTCATAGCGTGAAGTACCTTTTTTATGTTGTTAAAAAGATGTGATGCACATCCTGCGAAACAGGGAGAAAAGTACTGGACTTCATCTCTGCCACAAACTGGGTAGTACATAGAGCGCAAACAGCTGCAATTAGCATTGCATGGTGCTGTTAAGTTATTTGGCACACCTGTTCTGAAAGGTAAAAGTTAATAGGCTTTTACTAAAGTAATTTTAAATAGCACATACGTAAATAAGTAATGCAGTATTTACAGGATAATACATCTCAAAATATTCAATTCAGGTGATTCATGCACTAAATTGTTTAAAAATAAACTATATTCCTAACAGCTACAATTCTAAAGGAAATTCCCATTTATTCTGCATTTATTCTGTATTTGTGTGTGCTATTGTTACTTCCATAGATTATTCCTCCAATTTCCATTCACAAAACAGATGATGAAATTCTGTGTCCCAATCTAACTCTTCCATAATTTCCTCTCTCCCACACACTGACATTTGAATTTGTTCAGTTTACAGTTTTAAAAAGAATGCAACAAGATTAAAAGCGGTATTCAGTATTATTTAGTCTATGGAGCGTATTAAATGGTCTTCTTCCTGTTTTGGATTCAAGTCCAGTTGGAAACCCACTGTATTTTTATTATTTTTAACACTGATATGCAGAGTGCCATGACATACAGTCAGTTTTATCACACCCAAAAGAATTACCTCTGGCTGTTCAGGGAGTAAGTAATAAAGAAGAGAATTTAATTTAAGTCTTGCTTGCTATAACTACTGTCAATTTAGGTCTTTACTTCCAGTATAAGCCGTAGTGTGGCTGTATTTGAAGTAGTCCCAATATATTATTAGTATCAAAAATAAATTTGTGATGCGGGAGGACCTTCCTAAGATATAACTGGAGAGAATAAAAATACCCTTTGCTTTTCTAATAGTAGTGCATTAATCAGTAAAAAAGCTTCACAGATTAAGAATTCAGTCAGTTGAAATCAGGATACTGTCACTGCCAGCAGTTTAAATGTTGTACTGTAAACTGAAAGTTCCAGACTCATTACCTAAAAGGCAGATTGCTTTAAGAGAATCTAAGATGGTCACAAATCCTATGAGGAGAAATAATTTATCTAGGAATTTAGCTGGTTACTTACACAGAATTCAAACTGCACATGGAATATTAGGGACATCGTAACTACATTATATATATACTTAATTTGGTGGTAGTATAGTTGAACCCTACTCAGTTACATTAGTTCATTCTTCAAAGCTAGCTTGCTCTGGCTTAAAGCACTACAGTGCACCATAGCCAAACTAGTTAACCACAGGTTTGTTCATACAGTGCCTTGTTACCCTATGAGGCATGCCAGGCCTAGAAGTATTTAATGAAATCATTGGTGACATTTGTCTTATTTACATGTGCAGACAATGTCTCTCTTCCCTGACCTACAAAGAGAGACTGAACCTGTAGTTATGCATGGTCAGAGAAAATTATTAAAGTAATGAAAAAATACACTTTAGTGTATATAGGTTTTTATGACATGGACCTTCTTATTCTAACATCATTTTTCTAAAGATACCTAGCAGATGAGGCCATTAAATAGTCTTTAAGAGCTCTATAGTTTGGGTATTTTTTCACAGCAAAACAAAATAAGGACTCCCAGAGACCTGTGTGAATGAACTGAACTATAGAAATAATTGCTGCATTTCTGTTCAAGCTTTCAAAGAAATATTGGGTTAAATAATTTGGCAAAAAGAATTACTCAGTCTAGTAAACACTTCAAATAAACTACTTTAGTTCTGCTTACAGCCTAATTTAGTTATAAGCAGAGCTACCACAAACAATATACTCTGTTCATTCACATATGAACTCTAAAGTGATCTCAAACTCACGTGGTTCCTGTACTAAACTTACAAAAGCTTTCCTCAGCCTGACACCTCCAGGTTATTTTTCAATAGAAAGAGAATGCTTGCTGTGAAGGATTTCTTAAAAAATCTCCACAAAAATGAATCTGTAGGAATTTCCAACTCAACTCTCAGAGCACTCAATTTATTGTTTCAGAAGCATTTGTTCAGTAGCATAAGCAGGAATTAGAGGCTTGGCTATTCTTCCACAAGCTTACAAATGCGTGAAAGCTGCTACTACTTATTTTAGTCGCTTATTGCTTCATGGAAAACAGTTTCAGAACTGGCACTATATTAGTGCCACTAACTATTCTGATGCAGGTCACATGTCCAACACACAACAGTGAATTAGATAAAACAGATACTAAGTAGAGAGAATTATTTCAGGATTGGTTAACTCCAAGTTGCTGTAGATAAGAGAACTTCAGCAACGCTTAAAATACATAACTGCTGAAGCTACACAAACCCATCAAATAAAATTTAACTGCATTTAATGCAGGACATAAATCAATTCAGCTATATCTACTGTCAGCTGCCCATTATCATAGAACCTGGTATAAAAATATGGATAGCTTCACATACTGTTATCTATACAGCCTCTTTAAGTATTCAGTTGCTACACACATATGCTTTTGCTTAATATTTAACTATAAACTTTCCACAACACCTGTATCCTAATCTTCACAGTTCTAAGGTGTCCACAGTAATCTTACAACTAGCATTTTTTTTCAGACACTGAAGCATAGCAGAGCTATGTTTTAAGTATCAAATGTCAACACTAGCCTTTGCAGATACTGTCAATTGATACATGTTGTAAAGTTGGAATCAGAATGAATGGTAACTTGGGCTATTGCAAAGAAAGCTATGCAGAAAAGAAACAGCTATGTCAGCTGAGTGGATCAATCTGTGGTGTAAACGTTTTTCCCTGAGCTCATTAAGAGTGTGAAAGTCTCCCTAAGCTAGCCAGACCAGCATGGCAGGAGTGTGGCTCAGCCCAACATAAGTTATAAAAAGCCAGGCAACTAACAGAAGAATTTCAAAGAGCTATCAAAGAGCTGGGCTTCAAGGATTTTTTTTTTTCCAGTCACCAGGATACATAATTTGGTTTATTCATTTTATATGACTTCTGGCAAAAGAAATACAAAAGAATGGTTAAGGCATCATGGCATGAAATTTCTACCCCGTTAGAAAGCAAAGTCTGAATGTCTTCAATCACTGCTGCCTCCAAACCCTCTGAATCTCTGTGCCCTTAAGCTAAAGTTATCTGTTCTATTGTTTTCACACTTATCTAAATGAAAGATCTAAAAGATATCTGGTTCCTCTTTCAAGTAACTTTGTATTTTTGAGAAAAAAAAAAAAAGTGGTACTTGTCAGTTATGTTTATGTCAATGCTTCCATTAAAGGACCTGGGAAAATTAGTAGCCTTCACACTCTGTGACATTTGTGCACTTAGTTGCCTCCATGAGTAAGATGTGATTTTTCTGCAGTCTATTTGTTAGATGTTAATTTTAATGCAGTCAAAAAGCATGATAAATATCAAGTGATGAAATTATATAGCTAATGGTTGATTAAATGTTTATCATTTTTCCTGAGAAATATTACCAAGCTGGATGTGCATTACAGGATACAAAACCAATTTCTTCCTCAACCCATCTTCTGCATATCATGGTGCACTTCATGCTGTTATGTCAGTAAAATCCTATTCCTCATCCTACTTAAGTTAAAATGCCTTTTTATGCACTAGTGTGTAACTTAGAGATTCTGCTTTTGTGCAAGGTAGAGGTGCTTAACCCTTTTCTAAAATGCGGGCTGAACAACAGCACCTGGCTCTCTGGCAGAGCCTCAAACAGCTGGAGTTGCCTCTGGCTCTGACAATTCATGTAAGAATAACTGAGCACTCAAGAGCACAATTTTTGCACAGCTACCTGCCTTCTTGTTGCTCTTAAACACTGATTATGCTACTTAAAACTATTAGAATTGAAGCATTATAAATTATAGCTAATTCCTTAATGAGGCATGACTGGGCATTTTATACAACATAGTGCCTGTGTTGGTGATTCAATCAAATATATTCAATGTTGAAGTTTTAAAAGTGGACCTAGAAATTCATTCTCTAAAGAATGCTTATGCTTGCAGATATTTTTCATCTTGCTTCATTATTATTTTTCTTATATTTTTTCCCCTACTGCCATACCAGTTTCCAGAGTAAGCTTTGTACACAGCAACAGGAAGAACATTCATCCTAGAATTTCTACTACAATTACTACAAATATCTAAAAATTAGCAATAGACTGAGTTCTCATTCAGAATGAGAATTGTGTTTAAGAAAAGTACTAATTGTTTAGAGAAGTCTTTCCTATACATGCTAGCCAAGAATATTTTGAATTATATTTCAGTTAACCATATTAGTCCACCCATCTTATTCTTCATCTTCAGTCACTGAGCTATGCTCTGTTTGTATTAAATTTCTACCTCTATAAGCCATTTTATCAGGAAAAAAGAAAGCCTTCTTTTTAAATGGATGCTAGATATGTTAGAACCTGGTCCTAAAACTTCTTTGTTTTTCTGGGGAAAAAAATTTAAATTAGTCTAAGTTGCAACAAACAAAATTAGCTGTAGTCAATACAGTCACTACTACGCCTAGAATGGTTACAGAAGCTGGGATTTTTTTTGTTGAGCAGGACCAGTCTGCTCAAAACATTTTGCAGGTAACGTATCATTATGTTTTCTTGTCTATGACATTATTACAAAGATTCCAAAATCAAGATTTTAGAGTACCATAAAACATTTCAGTTTCATACACAAAGGCAAAATATAACATTTAAAAATGTTTTGTATTCTGTGATGTAGCTTATTTATTTTAAATATTACTACCAAACCCAAAAGTGCATTAAAATATATTTACCCATTATATGTTTCGGAGACACCTGCGAACGGTTCATTCCCACATTTAGCAAATAAAAATGCTGTGTTTAACAGTAAGGCCACAGAACAAGTGCCTATCATAAACTTGATTATGCTTTTGCAATCCATTTTGCATCTGGAAACCAAGATGCCACTTATTATTTGTCCTAGTGCTGCTGCTGGAATTAATACAAGCCCTAGAGGAAAACAAGACACCAGCAATTACAAAAATGCAAGATATAACTAGTGAAGCAATTTAGAATGCAATTTCATGTTAAAAAAAAAAAAAAACAACCCACAACATAACAAATACCTGTATCTAAAGATGCAATATCATGTCATTATCAAACCATCCTGCCAGAATATACTGGCATGAGTAATTTATTCTACCCTTACATTATCTTTAGTCTGTCCAGAGGTTCAACTTGACAGTGTAATTTATAGTTCAACAGAGCAAAACTAAGTTACTTTAGATCACTACATATTGGCCAGGTATCTCTGAACACCAGTTCATGAAACTAGAAAATGTTCTTTCATTGTTTCAGTGTTTTGTTGGTTTTGTTTTGTTTTTTTCACATGTCCAAGTTCTATGTTACACATTTGTGTTTTTAACTTTTAAATAGGAGAAAATAATCACTATTATACAAGAGACAACACAAGATACAATAAGGCATCTACAGAAAGATTTTCAAAGTCTAGCTCAGTGGGTCAGTTTTGCAATCATAGTCCATATAGTCCATCATAATCTATCCTCTTTGCAGTATTAAGATTTGCAATAAACAACTGAGCATTTTTTTTATAACTAATCTACAATATAACACAGAACTCAGAGTAACTTGCACCAGCCTAAGACAGCTCAGTTATAGTGGCAGAACTGCATAGGCCATAGACACCCATAGTTTAAACAGTTAACATGACTGTTGATAACACTGTGCATTGCCAGTCAGGTGAGGGAGGTGATTGTCCCGCTCTGCTCTGCACTGGTACGGCCTCACCTGGAGCACTGTGTGCAGTTCTGGGCGCCACAGGATAAAAAAAGATATTAAGCTAGTGGAGTGTCAGGAAGAGGGCTATGAAGTTGGTGAAAGGTTTGGATGGGAAGCCATATGAGGAAAGGCTAAATTCACTTGGTATGTTCAGCCTGGAGAGAAGGAGACCTCATCGTGGTCTACAGCTTCCTCACAAGGGGAGGAGGAAGGGTAGGAGCAGATCTCTTCTCTCTGGTGACCAATGACAGAACCTGAGGGAACGGCAGGAAGATGTGCCTAGGGAGGCATAGGTTGGACATTAGGAAAAGGTTCTTCCCCCAGAGGGTGGTGGAGCACTGGAACAGGCTCACCAGGCCTGGCCTGACACCATTCAAGAAGAGACCAGACAACACCCTCAGACACATGGTGTGAACTGTGGGGTTGTCATATGTAGGGACAGGAGTTGGACTCAGTGATCCTTGTGGGTCACTTCCAACTCAGGATATTCTATGATTCTAGACTGGCTAGCTCATCATTAGTTCAGGTACAGCTAACTTTGAACATTAGTGTAGGCATTTCTTTAAAGCTCTGCATTTGATTGACACTATCAATATTTTCAACTCATGTAGACAAAAAAGGAACATTCAGTTTTCCACTTCACTGATTACTCTTTAACGATTGAGTATATATTCCAATGTATTTTTATGTAAAACTTGCAGATACTTCGTTTGAAGCAATCATGTCTGAACAGTGATAGTACTATCTAGTACTATCCAGGGTATTAAGTCATTCAGAAGACTCTCTCGAATGTATTTCTGTTGCAGAAAGAGCACTTTAACTTACATTTGCTTATTTTGCAGCAGTATACAGCTCAAGTGATTTAGCAAGACATGTTCCAGAAATATAAAGTCTGCTGTATTACAGATCTGTTGGCCTATCTGCCTTGATTTGGTTCTTGTTCTTCAGAAGTAATTGTGTCAGCCATGTGACCCTACCTAGTGCAGGTCTTCCATCAGATTTTTCTATTTGTTTCTCCAATACCAAGCTTTCCATAGCCCTCCTCTGTTCCACCTATTACTTCTGCACATCAGGCAACAGGAATAAGTGACAGTAAGCCAACTACAGAAGCAGTTGCCCAACAGTTTTACGCTATACCCTGATTAATCATGCTATTGTAAGCTACTCCACTGTAACATTATGGTGGAATTGAAGAAGCAAAAGGTCAAGTCAACCCCTTACTTGCAGTAAGCACTGCCTTTTCGCAGCTGCCCTTTTTGCTTCCTTTAGCAGGAACTAAGGCTTAATGCTCCTTCAGCTGATTTTAAATGAGGAAAATTAAATGTTTTTCACCAAGAACAAGGAATAAATTACAGTTTCAACAGCACACAAAATTGTCATTCTACTTTGAATATGAGTATCAAATCTTCTAAACCTATAGACAACAAGCAGATTTCCACCCTTGATGAATTAAGTACTGCAGTTTTCATAGGGTAGGCAAAAATAATACAAAAATACTATTTCTGTTGTGGAACCTGCATTTCATAAGTATATTTCCAAATACTTCAGTCAAACACAAGATGCCTCTATAAGCTTCCCCATTTAATGTTAATAAGGTTTTCAGCACAATATACTTCAGATTTAAAAATGAAAAGCAAGATTACCTCCAAGAGTTGCTGAAAAACTTGATGTCTTTCCAAACTGATTTTCTATAATTTTTGGTAGAAAAGTAGCAAAGCCAGTGGCAACTAAACTTTCTGAAGAACTGGCTAATATTAGAGTCATAAGCACTGGATTCTTCAACAGTATCTATGGGGGGAAATTACCATAACAGTCAGGAAATTATTTCATTGTAGTACCACATAAATTGGAAGTCACTATATTTTAAAGTAGATATTCTTATGTGCAACTTCGCTAATAAGCTTTTCTTGCTTTAACAGTCTTAAGCATCAACAAAATGAGTATGCATTAAATTACCCACAGCACTGGAGACTTCCCTTTCACAACAGGATAAAGAAGCAATTACCTTTCTAAACACTTCTGTACTCCCTGAAAAAGAATTTCATCTCCCCAAATATATCACTTCTAGTAAATTCAGGATATTCTTACCAGGAGAGCCACAGGAAAGTCTTTAAAACTTTTTCCAATATTCTTGGTCTCAACAAGTGTTTCACTTCCATCATTATGAGTTTCAGAGATTTTTCCAGCCTGTATTTTTGCTGTTCCTACAAATGGGCATATGTATTGACAATTAAAACATTGAACACTGCTGCTCTTGAAGTCAGAAAAAGCATCAAAATAAGTGCTTCCTTTCCTCGGGAAAACTAGATCAGACATTGTAAGACTTCTTCAATATTTTATTAGTACAGATCCATGGAGAGATTAATAATATATCACTGTGAAAAGAGGAATTTGGCTGAAAGCTTCATGCTTCCATTGGAAGGCCTCGGCTGTAAGACATTATCAGGGATATCCTAAGAGTTTCAGAGTATCCTGAAGCCCATTCATTTTTTTTTTCCTAAATCATCCTCACATTCTCCCTAGTTTCCTATTTAATTATTTCTTCTTCTCCATAATTTCTCCTTCCAGATAAGCATAGTAAGTTCCTTCAGATGCATTCCCAAGGACTCCTAGATAATAGTTGCCTGAACAGAAATTACATAAAAATTATTCCTTTTAGAAGGGTGCTCTGAAATACTGTGATTTGTGTTTTATTATTCCACCCAAAACAATAAGACAATAACACAAGAGTTAAGTGAATGGAATTTCCTTATGATTCCTGGTAGGTAACACTGGCTTTAAATAAAGTCCTAGGTTCTTAGCTGTAAGGATTTTCCAAACTTTGACCATCAGTTACCATGCTTTACCTGTTTCCGGTGCTACCGTACAGCATTACATACACAAGATCCTCCCTCTAGTCTATTTGCCTTGCTTTAAAGGTAGCATATTGGAAACAAGGTATTTATCAGCAGGTTTAAGCCAAAGACAATTAACTCGGAATCAAACAGGAATCAATCACTCAGTCCATGTCAGAGACTGGAAAGAATTATGTCTCAAACATTGTGCCAAAACTGGGTTCTCCAGCCTCAGGAGATGGGAGACTGTCGAAGGCTGAAAAGAATCGCGCCTCAAATCGTAGCAGGAGATGTGTCACCCAGGATAAGGTGATAAGGTGAACTGTGATTTACATATGAACAACAAGCTAAGGGGCCACAGACAAAAGGCCGGCTGGCTGATAGTAGGAGGTGGGGGATGTGTCGGAGGGCACATAGCTCCACCTTCTGATACGCCCAGTATGGCACAAAGGGAAAAGCTGAGACCCTTCAACATGGATCGTGACCTGTCAATCTTTCGCAATCCACACACCCCTCTCCCCTCCCCGCCCCGACTTTTCTATCTTTTGCAATAACATCCCCACAAAACACCAAAAAATATGCAAGCGGGCAACCCAGAGGGTTATAAAGGCCCAGCTTGTGCAAGCACTGGCGGCACCCACCAACCATCATGAGGGCCACTCTGCCCACCAGTCTCAACGCATGAACTGAACAAGACACCAGAGGATGGACGCCACTCATCACTGGATCCAAGACCGCAAATTCCATCACACATAAAGCAGAGGTGTAAGGATGGTGAAATCTTTCTCTCTCTTTTCTTTCTTTCCTATACTTATATTTTTTTGCTTCCCTTTTTATAAGAAATATAGTAACATAAGATTTACAACTCCACATATGCTGCACACTTTTTACGTTTACCAGTTGAACCTGCAATACCATAAATCCTTCTGCCACCAAATAATTTGCCAGTTGGGCCAAGTTGCAAAATAAAAGCCTTTTGTTTGCAGACCTTAAGTACTGTGTGTACTGTTTTCCAACGATGGGGGCCCATGAACCTGAGTCACCTCTCCGCCACTCATACCTCTGGGCTGGACATGACAGTCCAGCAGTCTATAACCCACGAGCATAAACAAATCTCTCTTTCAATGTAGCCCATTATTGTTAAACATTTACCTGGTAGGTGTTTCGGAAAGCATGAAAAAGGTATTATAAGAAGCCAAATGGCAAAAAAGCATGCAAGAAATGCTATCCACCATGCTCCAAGCCAGCGTGGGTCATCTTGATCTATCTCTGTACTGCAAAAATAATTTGGAAAAAGTAGGTTTACCATTCATTAATTCAAATCAGCAATTTCAGATATCAGTGAGGTGAATTTTTTTAATACTGATTTAACAGAAATTCTTTTAATATAGATATGGTTTTATTTTCTACATGTATTAAATTTGTTGTTTGCTTGTTTAAAGCACATTCATCAGCTATATTATAAAAATATTTTATTCTACCCAATATAGCTTTCAACTCATTAGATAAATTCATTCTTATTAAAGGCAAATATTTGGTCCTGATTTGAAGATCTTGTAGCATTGCTAAAATACTGGAAAAGCTGTTTTTAGAAAGAATCTTCATAGTAAATGAGTTATGCAAAAGCCAATACAGAAGTTCAGAATGCCATTGTGTTGATCTGATACCCCTAAAACACAGGAAATAACAATGTAAATGAAGCTGTTGGTTTGGACAGTAGTACAATTTATAACATTATCTTTTCAATAGTGGGCTGTCACTCCACTGGTACATTTTCTAGCAAGCTCTTCCCCAGAAGGTTAAGTAGCAGTATCCTACACCTCATATCCCACTCCAGGGAAACATTATGCACAAGAAATCAACTGTTGCAATCTAACCTTAAAATTAGAGTAACTAATCAAATACACAACATGTTTTGTTAATGAGCTTTAACATAGCTAGATTTCAAAGAGCTAGAACTAAGTATTTGCACTACAGAGAAACTTTCACACAATGGGCTGACTATTCGCTGCAGGAAGTAACTCCCTAGAAGCCCTTGTGAATGCAATTTGTTAGCAAGCTAAAGAAGCTCTTGAAAATGTGGTATTTTCCAAAAAAAACCTCTTCATTCTTCTAACATGGAGAAAAGCTGAATATTTTAATATGAAACATTAGGAAAAGAAAATAGAAAGCAAAAGACTAAACTGTATCTTGCCTTTCTGGGATCTGGATATCAATATAAATATTAAGTAGCTGCCCTCCTAAGACATAGCCAATAGCAGGACCCAGCAGTGACATGGCATAGCCAATTCCTAGAAGAGAAAATACATTCAAATTCACCATATATCTTTAAGGCTTTCTTTTAAGGAAAAATTGCAAACCAACTTCAGACCAAATGGTTTCTGTAATTCATCCTGTTCTTTCACTGTCATTACTTTGACTATAGCACATAAAGATAACATGCGTTCCTCGGCAAGAAAATTCGCAGCTCTCATTAAAAGCTTCTACTTAGAGGTTCAGCAAAAGACACTTCACTGACAGCATCTTTAGGCATTAGATTGCTTGCATCTACAAGCATAAGCTAGTTTGTGAAAGTTTCTGAAGTGAGGTTGTTACAAGCATCAGTTGTTAATAGTACATGCCCACAATGAGCCTACATTTTATATATATATATTTTTTAACTTTAAGCTGGGTTTTAGATGTGCCAAGACAAGAAGCTAGAGTGTAATCATACCCTACTAAAGAGCACTCAGGTCTCTTTCTCTTTGTCTTAAGATGAGATTTTCTCAATGTCATAATAGTCCCCCTATCATACCAGCCAGATTTCTGTGGCACTTTCCCACTGCTGGCAGAAGCACTGCCTCAGCAACTAACAGTAACTAGATCTGTCTAAATAATTGGTCCTTAATGAAGATACACTATGCTCTTCCCCAGGCTGAAGAATCTGAATTTCTCATTTGTTTGCAAAATGCCTTGATCCTGAGTATTTTCCATTATTTCACTCTCTTCAGACAGCAAGAAAGAATTATGCCGGGAGGGGAGAGGTGCAAGAGGGGAAAAGGATACAGAGGGGAACACTGATATATCAGTGAGTCAAAATAAATATTGAGTTGACATATCCCAGGTTTTCTTGTATTTCAGAAATAATGACATGGTAATAATACCTTTCTATGTCCACGTTCATCCTACAGAACTTCAAACCTAGTTTAGAACATGCCTGTTTCCTCCTAGAGAGGAAACTGCTTTTCATTGGCTTCAGATGTAGATGGCTCAGTTCAGCAAGAGGAGACCAGTCCTCATTAAAATGCATGCACTTTCCAAAGAGAAAGAAAATACCAATTTATGAGTTGCAAGCTCATAGTCTAAGATGCTAACAACTATTTACAGACACTAGCAGAAACTTCTGGGTTTTTTTTTTTTCTGCCTTGCACAAGCCTTCTTGCAATCAGGCAAAGCAACGCAACATATTTTAAATCCTAAATCCACTCCATAAAAGCAAGAAAAAGAATTAAGGTTTAATGTAGCTACTTGTCCACTAACTTGTCTTCAAGTTTTGTTATATTAGGCAGAATACACTGTTCTGAACTCAGCAGTTGTCCAAAGATTACACAACCATTGGTTTATTGTATTGCTCTGTTCTAAGTATGAACACTAACAATTCTCCTGAGTTTTCAGGCCATTTCTTGATCCTCTAATCATGCAGACAGCCCTAATTCTGCTCTATTTATTTCACTGGCCTCATGAACAAGTGTAGTAATCTTCTCTCTCAATATAAAGAGACAGCAAAAATAAAAGCTGTCTTCGATATTGAAGATTTAACATACACAACTATTCTATTTGTTGGCATAAAATGAAGTGGCTTGCCTGGAATAATTAAGCAAGAATTGCATACAAATAGATGATTATTTCAGTTTTGTCCCCTAAAATATTGATGTAGTCTGGAAAACAGTCCAGGAATATAAAATGCTTTGGATTTCTCCTGCAAGTTACCAGTAAAGCTAACATATCTTTATCAGTTTGCAAATAAACTGGGGAAAATAGCAAATATCTTCATACCCACAGAAAACACACCTGGAATGCAATGAACTTGGTAGCAAAAATGAGCATAGCCCAGAGAATGTTGACTGGAAATATTAAAAATCATTGTTATTCCATTAGTATTTCTCAGCTTCCAAAAACCCCCACAGAAACACATCCTCCGTGTCTCCAAGTAATCCCTTGACTTTCAGTTAAGGAAGGATACTGCCAGTACTTCTTCCTGAAGTGCCAAATTTGTAAGTTACTAGAGACCTGCTTTGATTGCATGATGGACAGGAGTGTCCCTGAACTGAGGGGACAGCATGCTGTTAGAAGGTAAATAAATAAAACTGGTAATGGATACAGTAAGGTCTGACTACTGATCTAACATACAGTAGTTTTCAACATCTGTGGCAGTATAAAGTAAATTTTTGCTACAACTTATCCTGTTCTTAACAGGCAGGCCACATAAGCCACTTAATCACTTTCAGTTACTGACAGGAAAAAAACTGCAGACCTGCACGAAGTAGCCTTAACATGCTCTGCAAAGTAACTGTTGAAAAGACTTCGTATTTACAGCAGACTGATACCTAACTTGCAGAGTAACTGATATAGAAACACTTTATGCACATAAATGACAATGTGCAATGACAAGATTAATTTAATTAGAGGAATTCATAAAAGCATATGAAAGACATTGCAGTCTATGGTCTATACAGACAACAAGTTGCAAACAGTTTTAAAAGTTACCTATATAAAAGGAAGACTTGTGCTTTGGAACGCTATCATCAATAAAAGCAGTCCCCAAAGTATACAGTGGAGTTCCTCCAACTCCCAGCAGCAGCTGTGCCAGGATAAAGACATACAGATAGTTGGAAAGTGAAGACCTCATGCTGGCACTGCAAGTGAAGTTAGCAGAGCTTGTTCCTGGAATTTGGCACGTGTCTGAAAGACAAAGACAGTAAGACTTGAAAATTATGACATCTAGCTCATCACAGTCCAACTGAAGAAAACCTGTACTGAAAGCTAAACTACATATGAAGTGTTGTTAGTGTCAGACACTTATTTTCAGCCCTACTAATATATCCTATATGACAGTGCCCTAACCTTCTGTTATATCATACCTCCCCACCCCCGCAAAAAAAAAAAAAAAAAAAAACAAACAGTATTATGGCTAGGTTTTTGTTTCCTTGCCAGGAAGGACAGTAAATGAAATAGCATTAACTACACATTTTGGCTTTTTGAAAGCATTACTGACCAGGTGTATGCAAAAGCTGTCAAATGGTCATTCCAAAGGTTTGTAAGCACTCCTGGGTAACAGATACTTGATTTTGTTCTTGTACTTTATAATGATCCTGAGAAGCACCAACAACAATTTCCATTCTTAAGTAACAGAGCAGATTGAATGACCTGAGGGAAGCTGGACTGCTAGTGAGGAAAGTGCAATCATCAGAGTTGTAAGCAAAGATAATCCTCCCTTTCTATACACCGTTTTGAGAAGCATTTCCCCCCAAAACCAAACACCAACAAACACCCACCAAAAAACCAAACACCAACAAACACCCACCAAAAAAACAAACACCAACAAACACCCACCAAAAAAACAAACACCAACAAACACCCACCACCACACAAAACCACACCACTATCTCTCATAGAACACAAGAACACACACCGCCCTATCACCAGAATATGAAGTAAATGTAAAGCCTCTGTTCTTGTTTACACAAACACAGAGGGAAGCAGAATAGCCTAAGGTTGTATGTGCTCCTGTAACATTTGGCACTATGAGGAGGGAAAAGAAGAAGTGAAGACAGGGCATTTGTTTTCTCTAGTCCTTCCTCTTGCTATCATGGCAACTTTCAGTGACAAGATCATAAAGAGAAGCATGGTTCTTTCCAGGTTTTTCCACAGAAGAATATACAACCCTAAGGAAGAGGACAGACCCATTATGTTCATGGAAACAAGCTATACTGACCCAATATATGAAAGCACCCTTCAGATCAGATGAGCAAACTGATTAATTCTTAATACCTTGCAACAAATTAAATTGTTTTTTCTCAGGTTCCTTTACATTTGAGAACACTTTTTACATGAGCAAACAAAGGGCAAGCTTGTTCACACTTCGGACTCACAGGGCATAAAACACAAGGAAGTTCTTGCCACACAGCAGATAAAAGTAACTGTCTACGCTGATGTTATAAATGCATCCATGAGCTTTATCATGCCTTCCTCCAGAAGGAACAGCTCCATACAGGTGGTGGGGTCATGTAGCACACAAGAGGTGATTCAGTGCTGTTGCACAGAAAGTGGCCAACATAGAGGGATGCGAAAAACCTTACTTCAAGAGGAGCTGTTATTACACTTTTCCCTCCTTTCCACTTAGGAACAATCCTTATTTTAATGATATGCTGCAGCCACATGGGGAACATTTTACTATCATTACTTTTAAAATTAAAGCTTTTAAAATGTATTTTCCATTTATTGTCTATCTGCTTTCTTGAGCAATATTCCTCTTTTCTGCAGGAAATTAGGTATCAAATCAGGTTAACTTTGTACTATATACAGGCATCTAAAACTGACTATAGAAGGACACCATACCCTACAATACCTTGTTAACATACACATATTTGTGTACAGCACATATATAGAATATACTTGCAGTTATATGTTAGCCTTGGGCAAGTCTAAGCCACCATTTATCAGACAGTGGTTCTTCATGAATCTACATCCCCACTCCACTATCAATATCTCAGTTCATGTCAATCTAAAAGCCTGCACCATTATGTAACTAATTGATTATAGCCTTTCTCCTTCAGTTTTCTAGCTCATCAATTTATATGCCCTAGGAAATTTATCCTGACATTGATATGAGAGAAGCTTATGACACTAGTTTGTTTTCAGAACTACACAGTCTGGTTCAGATACAAAATTAAGATAATCATCAATATGCTTTTAATACAATTATAATCCTTTTATTTACATCATCTATCAGACTACCCACACCACCCTGCCCCTTTTTTCTTGTGTGTGTCAAGTACACAGTACACAGGCACTTGCTTAGTGGAATTGTGGACTATATTTCATGTTTTCAAGAAACATTTTAAAAGCAAAGGCGAAGTACCACAAAATTATGAGATTAGTTTAAACTAGCATACGTCAAAAATTGCTATCAAACAGTTTACCTCAGCCATTGATGTCATCCCCTTATTGTACCAGCCCAAGGCTTAAGCAGATTAGCAGGGTGACACAGGCTGAATCTAACCTGTATTAGATCCATAGGTCTGTTCACTGCTGTCACAAGAATGCCGCAAAGAGCAGGTATTGACTTATACATGATCAGAAAAGCCTAACCTGAGATAAACAAAGCTCTGGGAGAAGTTTAAGGTGAGCCACTGACCATTTTTAACTACCTTTTCTCATTAAACTTGTTTTCCTTTTTAGAAGGCAGTGGATTAGACCTGGATTTTAAAGAGCAGAACTGCATGAAAGGCAATACCATCCAACAGAATTAGTAATTATAAACATTCTTGCATGCCTTAATTTAACACATCTACCTGAATCCAAGTTATAAGAGCCAAAATATTCCCTAACATCTAATGCAACATACTAGCCAAGAAGGCAGAACAAACTGTGAGTTCCTTTAGCAACTACATTAATTAGAAGACAGGTCAATACTAGTTTTACCCCCATCTTAAACTGCAGCCAGTAGTGTGTGGGGTTTTGGTCTTCTGAAGGACAGGGAATAGTTTGAAGAGAGTTGTGAGGAGTGATAAATAAAAAACAGCTTGGTTTCCATTTCTTTTTAAACTTAAAAATTTGCCTCCCTTTAAAGTCTCAAATGGGAAAGTCAATCAAAGCTTCAATGAACATGTTGAATGAGGACTAAGTTCTTAGTTTCTAGAGGAAGATGTTACAGTATTTCAGAACACCTAAGTGGTATAGAGTAGTAGACCAAGCAATGTAGAGAATGGTAGTACTACCTATTATTTGACTAATCAGATAGTCTCTTCAGAGAGCAAAACCAACAGGAAAGCACAGACATACTGATGGTACAAAACAAAACAGCCAAATTACACAGATCACACATTCTGCCACCATTAGTGACCAAATGCTATAGTTTTCTTCAGTCTTCAATTGTCCTTAGCAAGTTCTGGGAAAGAAGACCAATCATGTCCTTCTGAGAAAATTCACTAACTCTCGAACACTAGATGACTGATCCAACACCTAAGATTCCAGTAGAAGAGAGAACTGAAAAAAGGTGTTAAAGTCATTCTCCCTGTTCTCTAATCACACCACACACAAGGATCACCGAGTCCAACTCCTGTCCCTGCATCTGACAACCCCACAGTTCACACCATGTGTCTGAGGGTGTTGTCCAGTCTCTTCTTGAACACTGCCAGGCCTGGGGTCATATCTGCCTCCCTGGGTAGCCTGTTCCAGTGCTCTACCACCCTCTGGGTCAAGAACCTTTTCCTAATGTCCAACCTGAACCTCCCACAAAATCACAGAATGGTTGGGGTTGGAAGGGACCTCTGGAGGTCATCTACTCCATCTATAGATGACCTAGACTCTGCTAAAGCAGAGTCACCTAGCATAGATCACACAGGAAAGCATCCAGGTAGGTTTTGGATATCTCCAGAGAAGAAGACTACATAACCTCTCTGCGTAGTCTGTTCCAGTGCTCTGTCACCCTCGAAATAAAGCAGATTCTCCTCATATTCAGATGGAACCTCCTATGTTTCAGTCTCTGCCCAATGCTCTTCATCCTATCATTAGGCACCACTGAAAAGAATCTGGTCCCATCCTCTTGTCATGTACCTTTTAGATATTTATAAGCACTGATAAGATCTCCTCTCAACCTTCTCTCCTCCAGGCTGAACAGGTCCAGCTCATAAGAAAGATGTTCCAGACCCTTAATCACCTTTATAGTCCACTGTTGGACTCTCTCCAGTAGTTCCTTGTCCTTCAACTGGGGAGCCCAGAACTGGACACAGTACTCCAGATGTGGCCTCACCAGAGTAGAGTAGCAGGATAACCTCCCTCAACCTTCTGGTCACACTTTTCCTAATGCACCCCAGGATATCATTGGTCTTCCTGGCCACAAGGGCACCTTACTAATTCATAGTCAACTTGTTGTCAACCAAAACTCCCAAGTCCTCCTCTGCAATGCTGCTTTCCAGCAGGTCCACCTCTAACCTGTACTGGTGTTCCAGGTTATTCCTCCCCAGGTGCAGGACCCTACACTTGTCTTTGTTGAACTTCATCAGGTTCTTCTCAGTCCAGTCTTCCAGCCTGTCCAGGTCTCGCTGAATGGCAGCACAGCCTTCTGGTGTGTGAGCCCTTCCTCCCAGTTTGGCATCATCAGAAAACTTGCTGAGGGTGCACTCAGTTTCTTCATCCAGGTCATTGATGAACAGGTTGAACAGGACTGGACCTAATACTGACCCCTGAGGAACCCCACTAACTACAGGCTTGTTACTAACAAAGATAATTCTTTTTACCAAAGACATCATTCACATCCTGTTACTAAGAGACTCAGGATGTTGCCTAGTCCAACATCCTAATCCAAACAGTGCCAAAACCAAATGCAGACCAAGTTGCTCAGGACTTTACTCAGCAGCATCTTGAAACAACCCTGAGATACAGACTGCAGAATCTTTCTGGGTAATCTGGCTTGTCTGTCTTCACAATAAAGTTATCTTCCTGGTGTCAAGTGAAGATCAACATTTCCCATTTGCTGTGACAGACATCTTTTACAAATTTAAACATGTTTCAATAAGATTTAAGACAGAAGGTTAAAAGTACATTGCTTGTAGCATCTGCAGTTTTTACAGTCTATATTGTCTACGGATAATCAAATACAGGATGGTTTCATCATGATAAACCACTAGATGGAGCTCCTCACTACAAATGTCAGAGCCAGCTGAGACAGAGGACCCAAAACAAGCCATCTGTACAAGGATGAAATCTCACAACAGCAGCACTTTGAAACGTTTGTATCGTTGTAAACTATGTTACAGCTTTGCAAACACCCATTGTTATTCATATACACTCTCCTACCACAAAACCGATTGGCAAAAAGCATCATATGTGATGAATCACTTACGTCTAAGTTTCCCCTGTGGTGAAACACTTTACAAGTATGACCCAAAACATGCTAAATTAGAAAGAACCTATGTTATGGTCAAATCACTGGTTAATGGTCAATGGGAAGGGCCACATCAATTGATAACATGGGGTCGAGGTTATGCTTGTGTCGTTATAGATCAAGGTTTGCAGTAGGTGCCTGCACGTTGTAGCAGACCATTCCTGAAGAAGCTCAAGCCAACAGTTGAAGAAGCAGAAGTGGCACCTGGTGGTGAAAAGGATTTGCTGCCTGACATACAGTTAGATGACAACAGGGAGTAATCCACAATTGACTAGTCCCAATCCTTTGGGACAAGGTAACACAGCCTCCCTGATCATCTGTACAGCATGTCAATGATGTTGTGGATATTACAATGCATAGTAAGCATCGGCCTAGTATTGTTGGACATTAGCAATGCTTTTTGGCTTCCCTCTCAACCAAAGACTAATATGTGGATAACTTTAGCCAACACGACAGCACAAGGCTCTATCTGTTTAGCTACTGCATCTCTGAGCAATCCTTTTTCAACATGCTTGGTCAGTGTTTCACTAGACACCTGGCCTATCCCCAAAAACAAGAGGCAGTGGGCTGGTGGTCAAAATGTGACAAATAATTTGGATGGCTGGGTCATAGACCCACCACAAGGTGGTTTACAACTCCAAGAAATTGAGTTACTAGGATCAGTAAAAATGGATTTTTGTCTATATTTCAATTATTAAGGAAAAAGTACATCTCTCGTGCAAGTGATACATGTCTCATCAGCTGTATATCACAATCAGATTTTTTTGTGTGTAATTATACCAGTCCCAATGCATCTAAGGCCACCAACATCCCCTTGAAATTACTCCTAGGAATATTTTTAATTTGTGGTAATGGAGCCTGGCAAGGGATTCCTTCCCATATAAAAAGAGGGCCATGTTCTTTAGGGAGGTTAACCTTCTTATCTCCAAACACATCAACCATTTTAATGCATAAAAGAGGAAAAAGAAGTATTCATGCCTTTGACAAAGATTGTAAGGATAATACAGAATTTTGGGGAACGGGACAAAACTATATTGGTCTCCATTTTTGCGTCCAGAGTTGCAGTAGCAAACACTTTGAATATGCTAAACAAATCAGGATGTTGGTTAGCAACACAAACTAACGCCACCCCCTTAGCATTGTCCAGGCTTTTAGCAGATGTTGATTCAATTAGACATGCTATGCTTCAAAATCATGCTGCCATAGATCTTTCTTGTTAGCACAAGCACATGGTTGTCAAGATTTTGATGGGATGTGTCACATGAACTTGTTTGACCATTCTGAATCAATTCACAAAGCAATCAGAAGACTAGATAATATGACCAAGAAATTAACCTATGAAGACTGGGGTTTAGACAAATGGTTGTATGATTGGGCTATTACAGGATAGATTAAGGATCTAATAAGAAATGGTTTAGTTCTATTGACAGTTGCATTAGCAATATTAATGCTTGTCCCTTGTATCTTACAATGTGTACAACATAGAGTAGAAAAATCTATGAAAGGTCTATGGCTAGTTGAAAAACAAAAAGGGGGAATTGTGGACTATCTTACAGACAGTCATCTTGAGTTACTGGAATCACCTTGACCAAAATATAATGGGAAACCAGAATGTTTTTGTACAAGAAAAGATATTTACAATGTGTTAGCCAACCTGCCAGAGCATGTGCAAGATTAAGTAAACCAATCGCAAGACAACTTTAAGAGCGTGAACAGCTAGCATAAACCAATTAAAACGGAAAGTTAAACATATGTACAACACCTACTAACTATAAATGTAAATTAACTATAAATTAAGCTCACCGCACTTAAAGTCTTATTTTATGAGAAAAAGATACGTAAGATCCGAGATCTGGCTACTCCCACAATGTCAGCACTGTTTTGTTCAGCATAGTTCAGTACTGTTTGTTTCCTCTTTATTTCAAAGAAACAAGTTTTAATCAACACTTTAGAAGAGCTTAGTGAAATCTGTTAACAAATTACTCAAGATGCCTTTACATGTTGCAGTTTTTTGGGGTTTGAACTATTAGTTACCTTTCAACAGGAAGACAGCAGGTCTAACAGCTTTCCTTTAACATTTGTTCTACATCCTTGATCTAACTTGTTTTTCTATTCACAAAGAAATGTCAGACCATTTTTCACTCAAAGTGAGTTTTAATTGCATTCATCAATGCAAGTCAAAAGAGCATTTTATTCTAATGTTGCTTATGAGTGAAAACTGATATTGACCTTCAGATCTCTTCTGAAAAAGAAAGTTCGTTGTGCAGAGAGACAGCTCTTGAACTTACAGATTTCAGAGATTCATTTTATTTTCTGTGTTAGAAATAATATCCTATTTTTAAGACTTAGAGATTAACTATGTTGCACAAAATTAAGAGTTGCACCAAATCACAACTGAGAGGCTTGGTTTTTGTTTTTTGTTTGTTTGGTTTTTGATTTTTTTTAATCATTTTCGAAACATAATGATAAGCTTACCTTCAACTTTAGCTCCATAGCGGTATTTTCCACTATTGAAGTGTGGTAATGAAAATATAAGTGAGCCCAACCCCAGCATAAATGCTGAGAAAGCAAGCCATCGTGGTTTATGCCCTCTTTCTCCAAAGAAAGATACGAACAGTGACAATATACAAAAAGCAATGTCATAGCTTGCAGAGATTAAGCCAGTGAGGGAACTGTTCAACTCATAACGCTTCTCAATTGTTGATATACTAACATTAATCAGGCCATTTACCACAATACCTAAAAAAAAAAAGAAAAAAAAATTAGTCAAAGGTACTTTAATTTGATAGAGTTGCAAGGGTAAACTTACCATTGTGTGATGGAAGGGTTGAACTGAATAGATTTACAAAGCAACATTAAGATATTTGTTAGTTTTAAACTTCAGGTGTACAATGAATTGATACAGTGCCAACTTAAGTCAGCCAAACTGCACAGGACCTATTCAATTTTGTTCTCTCCTGTGGGCATTAAAGATTCAAAACTCAAGTAGTAAGTCAGCAAAATACTATGCCTCAAACTCTGTTCACATGTCAAAGTTCTAGATTCAGTTTGAAGCACAGACAGATTTCAAACAGAATGCGTAACAGTGTGACAAGACACTGTATAAATTAAAAGGAAATCAGTCAAGATTATTACTTGTATTAGAATACAAGATACAAGTGAAGCAAGTTCAAGACATAGCTTTCAAATAATGATTGCCAAACAAACCTCATTTCCTCCCTGGCATCACAAAGGGAAGATACAAATAGGCTTTTGACCAGGTATCTCTCTCCTATAATTAAAAAAAGTGTAAAGCTATCTGAAAATACTTTGCAACTGTTTCAGAGCAACTGAGGAGATTAACTGAGAAAAAAGTTGGGTTTCTGAATCCTGAAGTTCACTGAAGCACCAGTATCAAACAACCTGGAGAAAAGGCCTTGTACAAGCTGCCCTACTTAGGCACAGGTAAACTCCAAAAATCTGATCCAAAAGCAGAAGCAATTGAGCTGCAATTGCCAGAGCATGCTTGTATACACTGTCCATTTTTACAGGAGTGTTGGTTTTAGATATTAAGCTGAATCTCCCATCCTGCCTCACATTCTGTTTGTATGGGAAACAACCAGTAGTTAAACTTACAGGAGTTTACTTTTAGTAGTTCCAAAATAGGATTCTCTTACAACTGAGACGAATAGTTATACTTCTTAACAGTGCCAGATAACTTCATGGTAATCTAATTAAACTGTGCCTGTAATAAAATATATGTCCTGGAAAAAAGTTAGGAAGTCTTGGAGGCACAGTTGCAAACAAAATTAAAAGTTCCGTAACATCACAGATGACTGATGAACATTTCTTATGACACAGGCCCTACAGCTATTCTTCCTTCAAAAATCCAGACATGATTCTCTACTGTCATTCTTACAAAAAACAACACAAAATACCACTGCAGATGATTGGGGACAGCAATGGATTTAAATCAGTTTGCAACAAGCATTGCACTATCCGGAAGGGCAACTACACAGGCTGAACTTCAATAGATCTGCCTATAGTGCTCTACATATTAAAGAAATCCTCCAAATCTGTGATCAGTCAGCTATTTTCTTGTAAGCGCAATCCCCACCATAGCTAAACACTTCAGCTTTCTATAAGGAGATAGCTCTTGGCACAATTTTATTTTTCCAGTAACCTACTACAGCCTCTTTAAGAAGGATGGCAATTTCACTTTTCAGTCTGACCACCACATTTAAACTCACATAGGATTAACAAAAGTATTTATGTGTTCCTCTGCTGCAATTATTTATACCTTTAGCAGCCTTTTTTTTTTTTTTTTTAAATAGGAGCATTGACCAAAGAACAATACTAGTATGAAGGAATGAACAAACAAGTTTTTTTCCACATTTGCCAGCACATCAAACATTTACTAAGGCTCTAAAACATTCACACGAAGTAAGTGTGCTACGTTGCTAGTTGATTACAGAACTGGAAGACATTGTCTTGTAACTGTAGTTTAAATTGCCATATTTAATGATATCCTAAAAGCCATAAAACCTCAGAACCTATCCACACTACTAATAGCACAGCAAACTGGATTTTAAGAACTATTGCCATAGCAAATTTAGAAGTGCTAGAAATGTTCAAGATGTTTTGTCTAGTGCAATATAATCTGAAGCTTTTCAGTGTCACATTCAGGGCATTTTTGGTTGCTTGTCTGCATTCTTAAGCTACAAAGATATACATGCATGACCTTCTACTTCTAGCCTTCTACTACTCAGCTGCCATTTAAATCTGCTATGTAAGAAATTCTTCCACCCCTCCCTTTGTTTTTACTATGTCAGAAAATATAAAGTTCAGGTAACAACAGGACAATTGTAACAGTAATCAGCTCCTGGTCCTACCAGCTGTAGACAGTCAGATCCTCCTAGGTTTTAAGCGGAACCTCCTACTCAGTTCTCCTCACACCATGCCAGTTACTTTAGTTTGGTTCCAGGCAGGAACACAGCCATCCATATCGCACATGACTTTGTCAAAAGCTGCCTGCTCTTCCAGCACTGCATGTCTTCTTCCACCACCCCCGTACAGCAGTTTCATTCTTTATGAGCAACAAGGATGAGCTTTAAAGCCTCACAACTTTCCAGGAAACACAGTTTTGTCTTCTAGCTAGTCAAATAAAGTCAAAGGGTTCTGAACATTTATGCAATAGCTCCATTTAATGGACAAATATCTAAGCTTTACAAACCTCAATTCTGTACATTTGGTACACTAATGCTTCCCCTTGGTCATTATTACTACTTTCTAAGCCTAAGGCTTGCCAACAAACTAATAAATCTTCTTACAGAAAACCAAAAATATGGACAAGGATATCTGAAGGTGAACAACAGAAATTAATAAACATTAGGTTCCCCCGAAGTTAAGTCAAGCCATTAGTTAAGTGGTAGAAATATGGCTTCACTGGGATCCACTGAATAAAACCAGATTTTTTTTTTTAAAGCCGTCTCAATTACTCAAAGTCCCACACAACTATGCCAAGGCACCTTTTTTATTGTCAGGCAGGTAACAAAGTACATGTCAGGACACTACAGTTTTGTCTGTTGATTTATATCATATGTTTTATTCCCTGGTTCCCTGTTAGGCACATAGGGAACACTATTTCCCTGTGAGCAATGGTGACACAATACAAACGAAAGCATGAAGCACAGAGCTGATGACACCAAGAACTCAGCAATGGTAAAAAAGGTATGCGGGAAAAGAAGACAAGAAAGAACAGAGTGAGGTACAGAGAATAATACTGTATGACCAACTTCCCCATTCAGGGCACCAGCGTACTTTCTTCCCTAGTAAAGCCACTATTGTCACTTTTCAGCAACAGCACAAGACTTGGGCAGCTGGAGGAACTCTGCCTCACCTTAGCCACCACCCAAATCAGCACCACTCTTCCCCTGTCTTCCACAGCCCAGGAACCCACCTGGCTTCTACCAGAGCTCCAAGATGGGGAACAAGATGTGCCAAGGGCAGAAGAAAGCCTCCATGTGTCAGGTCCCACAGGGAAGGTTGAGGGGAGGGCAGCACATCTGCAGCTCTGGACAAGGTGGTTGGGACAAGTTACCTTGGAAGATAGCCAGGAAGCTATAGGCCGCCAAGTAGCCCTCCGGGTTGTTGCAGAGTTGCAGAGCCTTAGGGGTGCACCGGCCCCACCCACAGGGCCCCTCCTCAGCCTCAGCGATACCGGCATTTGCCCCGGGGACGCTCGCCTGGCGCTGGCGGCCAATGTCGGGGCTGGGTGGCTCAAACACCGGGTTCTCGATACCATCACCCTTCATAGCGCTAAGAGGCCGCTGCCCAACACCGGCTGCAAACGACACCCAGCCGCAACACTCCCGTAAATACCAAGAGGACGGGCGGGTCCCAACAGCGGCAGGTGGCGACACTTTCCCCTCCCGCCGAGGAAGGCGGCTCGACCCGGTCCCGCCCCGCCTTGGCTGCTGTGGGCCCTGTCCCGCGGTTGCCGGCGTGCGGTGGGAAAGCCGCGTTGGTGGTGTCGCCTCCGAGCCCGGGCCGGGGGCTGCGGTGGCCGTTGCCGGTGTCCCGCCGCTCGCGCCGCGCACCTGCGCCTGGGCAGCTCGGTCAAAACGGCCGCCAGCCCCGCCGGCACGTGACCCGCGTGAGCGCCGCGCTCTCCCTGAAGGGGGATTGCCCCACACCGGGAGCCACGTCATGTTAATAGCAGCGACTAACATTAACGTCAGGCGGATCAGGTTGAGGTGGGGCGAGGGCTGCGTCGTGTTTTGTTTCAAGTTTATGCGTCCAGGTCAAGTTCTGCCTTAAAACTTCCCGTTAGCGGCTGGTGGAAGCGTGGCGTGGCGCCCACCGCCCGCCAGGCAGAACCACGCACTGCAGCTGTGGGGAGGTGAGGCGGTGGAGATCAGCGGATGCGAGGGGCACGCATGCGGCAGCAAATACAGCACATCGATTTTAACTAGCAATATTTGCCCTGGAAAAAAAAAAAAATGACAAGCACCTGAAAACAGTCCTCATCAATGTTTCTTCTGGGAAACTAGAAAATTCAAAATGTTTTTTTAAGTGTTGGAGAAGGTGAAAGTGAAGCTTTTTCAGATATGGTACTTTCCTCTTTTAGGCAAGTGAGTTGGCACATGACCTGCTTGGATGTGGAAACCCGTCTCTAACAAAAAAAAAACCAACAAAAAAAACCAACAACAACAAAAAAAAAAAAAAAAAAAAAAAAAAAACAAAAAAAAAAAAACCTGAACATTTGTAAATGTCAGCCTTTGGAAATTTTATTTCCCAGCTGCAGCACAAGAAGTTTCCATCTGCAGGAGCTTCCAGGCATTGAACAAGTTAATTCAGTTGCAGACGTCAGCCGTGTCATTCAAGCGTACAAGGAAGTACAAAGTTTGTTTGCATATAGAGAGAATGATTTCTCTCAACTACAGAAGAACACTGGGAAGGAGTCCAGGGATCAATTAACCATAACTACTGGTGTTAGTCTCTAGGCAGTACAGGTTTGTCCTGGAGAGTCCTTGCCCATTCAAGACTCCAAACTGCTTTATAGGCAAGTGAAATAAGACTGAAAATTGAGACATCAGCAGTGCCTTTGGTTTCACAGTGAAAGCCAAGGCACCCTGCTGCATTCCCAATGTTGCATCCTCTCCCTGGTGTGAGAACACACATTTTCAAGTATTCCTTAGTAGCACAGAAACTACATGGAGATAACCTTCTGCAAAAAGAAAACCAGTAGGTTAGAGAACATGTGTCAAATTATATTTGCATAGGTAAACTACAAATGAGAAATTAGCTGCTCCTGCTGTTGCTCCAGCTTGCAAGGGCAGTGGGTAGAGAGCCATGGGCTTCCCTGGCAGTCAGGCTTTCCGCACCCTCCACCCTGGCCACCTGTCCCAGCCCCACAGCCGACCATGACCTCTCTGAGCCCACAGGAGCTCAGACAGCTGCTCCCCAGTGAAACCTTCATCTGCTGGTCACTGAGAGACCCCCAAACCCTGAAATTAGCTTATCATTTCAGGCTGTAGTCTGAAATGGGTTTCCTCAACTGGTTATCAAGATACAACCCATTTAGCAGCCTCTTGAGAGGTCTAAGCATGTGCCTGAACCAGCTGACACACTAATTTGTTTCACAGAAGTCTTCTTTTCCCGTGTTTGCGTTTTATTAATATTTTTTCTTACCCCTCATTAAAATGAAGTAGGACATGTCATTGGAAATAATATCCTGATCTTCACTACAGTGTCTACATGATAGTGTAGTAAGCATAATCCACAAAATTGCGACATGAATATACTGCTAATGAGATGTAAAAACCTCCCTTGATCTGTCAGATCAGCTAGATTTGTTGTTATCTTCATCTAGTTGTTTTGCTCTTATCATCACAGGAAGGTGATGGAGGGAAAGGAAAGGAAAGGAAAGGAAAGGAAAGGAAAGGAAAGGAAAGGAAAGGAAAGGAAAGGAAAGGAAAGGAAAGGAAAGGAAAGGAAAGGAAAGGAAAGGAAAGGAAAGGAAAGGAAAGGAAAGGAAAGGAAAGGAAAGGAAAGGAAAGGGAAAAAAGAACTGAGTGGATCTCACTGTGAAAAAGATTGTGTTCAGCTGAAGACAACAAAATTTTTAAGAAAATCAGGAAGTGTAGCATTGTGGTGTTCCAGCTAGGCATAGTATGGGAATTACATAAGGAATTAAATAATCTGGGGAATTAAATAGAAGTGGACTCTCAAAACTTTATACCATGCTAGTAGAATACAGATTTTAGGAGAAAACCATAGGAATAGGAAGAGACGGAATAAAAGATGATATATTTTTGCACACTTTATGTTGCCTGAGTGGTACTGTTGCTCCTCAACAAGAAATTTAGACAAATGCAGTAGATCCAGCCAGCTTTCATAAACTGCTTTAATATGAGATGTTACTTAAAGCTATTAAAGAAGTTTAAATTCCTGACATACTGGATACACAACCTACCTGAAAATGGCAAAATGCAACTCGTTTCTACGAAAGTATGTAAAGTGCTCAGATAAAAATTGTAATAGACCATGAGGTCTGTCTGCTGGACTAGGCAGAGGTAGCTCATAGAAAAGGCAAATATAACTTAAAATTTATGTGTGTATTGCTATCAAAGCTAATGGACACCTGCTGAAGTTGTTCTATAAACTGCTATCCATCATACTGTGTACCACTTAGATCCTTAGCTTCACAAATTAACTTTTAAAGGAGCAAATGTACAGAAAGTTCACTAGAGAAGTTTATTTACCAACAGAGAATTGAAAGAAACAGGCTTGTTCAGTATAGCAAAGTGAAATGCTCCATGAAGTAAGAAGCAATCATAAGGAGAAGGACAAAAGGCAACAGAAAATTTTAAAACAGATGTGCAAACTGATCATCATTAATTTTGTCTAAGAAGTCAGAAAGCTTTTGATTTTCGTTAGATGGGAGTTTTGGAACAAACTTCAAATGGATTCAAAAAACTTTAGATGGAGCTTGATCAAATTATGACTAAAGACATGAGAACTTATTAACTAGGAGGTCTTTTTCTGATCCAAAGTTCCTATAAAGTAGAAATTGGAAACTAAAATGGTAGTCTAGGAACAAACTGATGGTTAACTCAGAAGAATGTTGTAAAATCTGTACTGGAACACTTTGCAGAGAGGTAAGTATTTTAAAGAAAAAAAGCTAAATTTGTGAAAGGATTATAAAATGCAGCCTTCTAACTTCACGGCATTGTATTTGATCAGCTACAGTTTCTGCATTCTCACAGCTGTAGGAGTTCTGCTGCATGGTATCATGATGTGTCATGTTTCTGATCAGACATAAACCCATCACAAGAAAGCTAGATAAGACCTGTGGATTTGTTTAAGAAATAGAGTTGCATTTTTAAAAGTCTGAGAACTGCCATTCCCTGAACTGCAAAAGTGATTGAGTTTCTGGCATCAGATACGAGGGACAAGGGGAGCATATTTAAAGCATTTCTTTTCAAGCATCTCAAAGCCATCCCCTCTCATTTAAAGGCCCAGTGGCACACAGACCCACTCTCACCTTTTAAGAAGGTTGTCTCTCAGAAACATGGCACAGCATTTTGCCAGTAAAATGCTCCCTTCAACTCTACTAGCTATAAAATAAGATGCAGAGTAAATTACCTGGGATCCTTACAATACATTTTCCAGGCAGCTTTTCAGTGTTTGCTGAATGTTTCAGATGTCAAATTCTTCCACAACATTATTTCTGACAATTTGGCACCGTGACTAAAATTCTTCCCCTCTGGCGATTATTTTCCCTCTACTGTGGTAGCTCCCTCCACACCATTTTCTGTTATTTGGCCTAGGTCAGAATTCATTCAAAAAACAGGGGTTTCTTTTTAAATAATGCATCTTACTTTGTATCTGGTTTATATTTTTTTTCCTTTCCTAGAAGAAAAGCCTTGGGTCTTGAATTTGTATCTAGTTTATGGTATTTAAAGATGCAATTAACACCTCTACCAATTATATTTCTGTTTTGAAGAGGCATGCAGATTGGGATATGTTAGCACCCAGAGAGAAACATAACAGAGCAGAAATTAGTCTGCTGCTTGGCTTGCAGAACCAGGAATTTAATACATTAGTTATCTTTTCTTGACTGTCGTCTTTGTTTCATATTTCTAGTAAAATCTTAATTCCATTTAAGTCCTGATTATGTGTTTGTTTTTGGAAACAATGTGAAATCAGCATTTTGACTCTCTGGGTGGAATTTTCTAGTTGTTTATGCAAAATGATCTGGCTTTGTTTCTTTTTGAACACATTCTTTTGAAGGTGAACAAAGCAAACCTACAGTTCTGTACTCTTGTACTGTAGGATCTGAACTAGCTCAAGGTATTTTTAAATTACATTGTACCTCAGGCCATCACGTGCTTCTGACAACACAGCACTAACCTCTCTGCTTGTTCAGAGTTTTGTATCTGTTAGCTAATGTAATGTAGCTCTTTATCTGCCCTGTGTCTAATTCTGCCACTAGTATAAGCCCAAAGAAGCAGCAGCAACTTTGTCTCTGTTTTGAAAATATGGAAAGAAGACATGTTGTTCAATGATTACCTTTATTAAGACATTAGTAATGGATCTTCTGTTCTCACTTTTGTGCCATTTTAATCCTTGGGAAGTCCAACCAACTTACCCTGCAGTGAAATCCGTTAAAGTATATGCATGTGTACTTGGTTAGTGAGAGTAAAGGGATTAAACTGGTATCCTACATTTAATTCCCATCATTTGTTAGACTGTCTAGTGAATATACCTCAGTGTGAAAACTCAAGGCATATCCTGTTTTTATCTCAATGCTGTAATCTTTTACTCTGACCAAGCCTTCCCTGTTTTCTGTAAACTTCATGTTCTTTGACCTTTAAACATATACAGAACGAATGTGACAAATCCTTTACCACAGTCGCTGATTTTTCACATAGGAAGTTCCACAGATTGTTTTCTAATCTAATCTAATCTAATCTAATCTAATCTAATCTAATCTAATGAGTAGGTGAATAGAGAAGAAATAACTCTTGAACTTATTTTCAGAAGCACGAGTTTCAGTGTTTTCTAGAACTGGGCCATCTCTTCAGTTTTCTTTCTGCTTGGTTCCCAGTTTCAACAAAAAGAAGTGAAATTTTAGCCCCTCATAGTTTGTTTCATCAGCAAATACATGGCCTTTAGTGACAGGCAGTTAGTATCGATTTGTGATGTACATTAACTTCTGCATACACAGAGCAGAAACTGGTAAATCTACAAAATCTCTCTCTTAAGTGGTATGCTTACCATGAAGGCAACTCCTTTTTAGCAGTGAGTTTAATTATTTATAATATTCATATGGCAGGTGAAAATACACACCCTCTCTGTGTCCATTCTGCTTAAGTGGCTTCATCCTCAGCTCACTTCTACTGAAGACTGGCGAGGCCACACCTCTAGTAGTGTGCCCATCTCTCCTCAAAACAAGAGAGAAATGAAGCTAATAGGGTCCAGTGAAGGACCACAACAATGGTGAAAGGACTGGTGCATTTCTCCTATAAGGAAATGCTGAGACAGCTGGGACTGTTCCGCCTGGAGGAAAGCAAGTTCTGGGGGTGGATCTCATCAATATCTGTAAATACCTGAAGGGAGGATGCAGAGAAGACAGAGTCAGGATCTCTTGGTGCATCTCTTGGTGCACAGGGACAGGACCATAGATTCACTTCAGTTGGAAGAGACCCTCAAGATCCAGCCATAACCTAAATCTTGCACTAAACCACGTCCCCTAAACACCTCCAGGGATGGTGACTCCATGACTTCCTTGGGCAGCCTGTTCCAAAGCCTGACAACCCTTTCTGTGAAGAATTTTTTCCTAAGATGTGATCTGAACTTCCCCTCACACAACTTGAGGCCATTTCCTCTTGTCCTATCACTTGCTACTTGGGAGAAGAAACCAACAACCACCATACTACAACCTCCTTTCAGGTAGTTGTAGACAGCAGTAAAGTCTCCCCTCAGCCTCCTTTTCTCCAGGCTAAACAGCCCCAGTTCCCTCAACCACTCCTCATCAGACTTTTGTGCTCCAGGCCCCTCACCAGCTTCATCACCTTCCTCTGCACCCTCTCCAGCACCTCAATGTCTTTCTTATTATGAGGGGCCCAAAACTGAACACAGTATTCAAAGTAGGGCTTCACCAGCGCCGAGTACAGCAGCACAATCACTTCTCTAGTCCTGCTGGCCACACTATTCCTGATACAAGCCATGATGCTGTTGGCTGCTTTGGTGACCTGGGCATGCTGCTGGCTCAGGTTCAGCCAGCTGTCAGCCAGCACCCCAAAATCCTTTTCTGCCAGGCAGCTTTCAAGCCACTCTTCCCTGAGCCTGTAGCGCTGCCTGAGGTTGTGACCCAAATGCAGGACCCAGCACTTGGCCTTTTAAGCCTCATACAATTGGCCTTAACCCAACAATCCAGCCAGTCTAAATCCCTCTGTATGGCCTCCCTACCCAATTTGGTGTTTTATCTGCAAACTCACTAAAGGTGCACTCAGTCCCCTCATCCAGATCATTGACAGATCAAACAGAACTGGCCTCAATACAGAGCCCTTGGGAACACCATTCATGACTGGCCACCAACTGGATTTGGCTCCATTCAGCACAACTCTTTGGGCCCAGCCATCCAGACAGGTCTTTATCCATTGAAGAGTACACCCATCCAGGCCATGAGCTGCCAGCTTCTCCAGGAGAATGCTGTGGGAGATAGTGTCCAAAACTTTACTGAAGTCTAAGTACACAACATCCACAGCCTTCCTCTCATCCACCAAGCCTTGTCATAGAAGGAGATCAGGTTGGTTAAGCAGGACTTGCCTTTCCTAAACTGATGCTGACTGAGCCTGACCACTTGTTTGTCTTGTATGTGCCATCTGATGGCACTCAGGATGATTGACTCCATGACCTTCCCCAGCACCAGTATCAGACTGACAGGTCCTCCTTCTGGCCCTTCTTGTAGATGGGTGTCACGTTAGCCAAATTCCAGTCAACCGGGACCTTCCCAGTTAGCCAGGATTGCTCATAGATAATGTAAAAGGGCTTAGTGATCACTTCTGCCAGCTCCTTGAGTACCCTTGAATGGATCCCATCTGGCCCCATAGACTTGTGGATGTCTAAGTGGTGGTGCAGGTCACTAACCATTTCCCCTTGGATTACGGGTGCTTCATTTTACTCCGTCTTCTAGCTCAGGGGGCTATGTACCTGGAGCACACCTAGTCTTACTATTAAAGACTGAGGCAAAGAAGACATTTAGCACCTCAGCCTTTTCCCTTATCCTCTGTCACTACATTTCCCCTCGCATTCACCACCTCTCCTTTTGTTGCTGATATGTTTGTAGAAACGTTTCTTGTTGCCTTTTACAGCAGTCGCCAGGCTCAGCTCTAGTTGGGCTTCTGCCCTTCTAATTTTCTCCCTGCATAACTTCACCAGCATTCTTGTATTCCTCTTGAGTAGCTTGCCCCTTTTTCCAAAGGTTATAAATTCTTCTTTTATTCCCAAGTTCCAGCCGCAAGTCTCTATTCAGCCAGTCTGGTCTTCTTCCCCACTGGCTCACCTTCCGGCAGACAGGGACAGCCTGCTCCTGTGCCTCTAAGATTTCCTTCTTGAAGAAAGACCAGCCTTCCTGGACTCCTTTGTCCTCCCACGGGACTCTGCCAACCAGCCTCCTAAACAGATCAAAGTCACCCCTTCAAAAGTCCAAAGTAGCAGCTCTGCTGACTGCCCTCCTTACTTCTCCAAGAATAGAAAACTCATTTCGTTATCGCTGTACCCAAGGCAACCTCCAACTGACATATTATCCACAGTCCTTCTCTATTTACAAACGGCAGGTCTGGTGGTAGGCTCACAAAGCAGCTGTGCCAGGAAGTTTTCTTCCATACACTCCAGGAGCTTCCTAGACTGTTTCATCTCTACTGTGTTGTATTTCCAACAGACATCTGGTATGTTGAAGTCCTCCACAAGAACAAGCGACTGAGAGGCTTCTCCCAGCTGCCAGCAAAATATTTCAGCTGCCTTTTCATCCTGATTGGACAGTCTGTAACAGACCCCCGCCAGGATGTCAGCCTTATTGCCCTTCACGTTGATTCTTACCCCTAGAAACTCAACCCTATCATCACCATCATCAAGCTCCAGATAATCAAAATACTCCCTGACATACAGGACTACCCCAGCTCTTCTCCTTCCTTGCCTGCCCCTTCTGAAGAGTTTATTGCCATCCAAAGCAGCACTCCAGTTGTGAGAGTCATCCCACCAGGTTTCTGGGATTGGAACTTATATGTTTTCTGCCACACAATGGCTTCCAGCTCTTCCTGTTTGTTGCCGATGCTGCATGCATCTGTATAGATGCACTTCAGCTGGGCCATTGATCCTGCCACCTTTTTCTGGTGAGAAGCCGTAATTCCTTTGAGGCTATCCCCGAATGCTTCCACAGTTTTTAACACATCTATAGCCCTTGTATCTCTTCTACAGCATGGCTCTCCAGCCCCTACCTCCACCAGGACAGCAGACCAAAGGGCCTCACTAGGACCCCTTCCCTCAAATTCTGGCATGCCACCCTTGGGTTTGCCTCTGCCACTTCTGGTTTTCTGCCCTTCCACGTTCAAATCTAGTTTAAAACCCTCTCAATGAGCTCTGCTAACTCCTGGCCCAGGATTCTTTTCCCCTTTTGAGGGACAGGTGCATCGTATTTATTGCTAGCAGTCCAGGTGTCACATAAGCCGACCCACGTCAAAAAACCCAAAATTCTGCCGATGACACCAGGCCTGCAGCCAGGTATTGATCTGCTGGGTCTTCCTGTATCTTTCTGCATCATGCCCTGCAACTGTGGGGACAGAAGAGAACACTGCTTGTACTCCTGATCCCTTGACCAGTCATCCCAAGACCCTGAAGTCCCTCTTAATTGCCTTAAGTTTTCCCATTTCAGTTTCATCACTCCCTACTGGAAAAAATATAAGGAGATAATAATCTGATGGCCTAACTAGGGCAGGAAGATTTATTTTTATGGCATTAACCCTGGCCCCAGGGAGGCAGCAGACTTCCCTAAGAAGTGGGTCAGGCCTGCATATAGGGCCTTCCGTTCCCTTCAGAAGGGAATCTCCTATGACCACAACCTGCCTTTTTGACTTTGTGGGAACTGTTTTGATGGAGGATGCAGGGTGACTTATCCTCTGTGGCACCTGCAACTTGGTTGAACCACCTCCCTCAGTGGTGTTGTTTGATTCCACTTGCAAGGCTTCATACTTGTTTTGCAAGAGAACCTGGGAGGGTGGGGTGGTCACGGCAGGAACTCTCCTCCTTCTGCACCCAGCAGGAACATGCTACCATTGCCCCCTACCCCTCGAGTCACTGCATTCCACATCCAGAGCCTCCTGCCTATTGATCAGAGCCACCTGGGAGGGTGGAGTGGGTAAGGGGGTGTTTCTCCTGCCACCCTGAGTGTGGACTTTCTTCCATTCATCCCTTTCCATTGACCTACTCTTTTTGATCAGGTGAGGGGAGAATACACGCCTCCTTTGACCATGGGTTCTTGCTGGTGGTCTTTCTCTGAGAGGCCAGAGCTTGATCCCACTAGTCTATTTACTTTTCCAGCTCACTGATACTTCTCAGCCTTTCTACCTTCTCCCTCAGCTCTGCTACCAGGCTGAACATGTCATCCACCTGACCACACTTCACACAAGTGTTTTCTCTACTGCCACTCCAGACCAATGAAAGGCTCTGGCCTTCTCTGCAGCCTGAGGTCTGGGTGGTTGCATGTTCCCATGGCAGCTCTATCTGAGTTGCTGCCTCTTTCCTGTTGAGTGCAGAGTATGTATCTTTGCCCTGAGTGGATACTATTGTCATCTCCTTCTGCGAGGATGATAACAAGCAATTGAGGTCATCACTTGAGCTGGCAGAGCTTCCTTGTCCTACCTGTGTCAACTGCCTCATCCCTGTTTTCTGATCCTGTTGGCTGTGTTCCTGGTTGCCTACACTCCCTCAGGGCTATTTAAATCTCCCTTGGCTGCTCCTGTCGCCACCCCGTCTGCATCAGCCCCTCTCACAAGATCAGCTGGTTCCAAGCGATTCTCTCTACAGGACCATGGGATTCCCTGGCTCCAGGATTCCCTTGTCTCCTCAATCCATGTCCTGCCTCAGCTCTTACCGTAACTGCTACTGTATCCATCGTTTCACTACGTTTAAATCTCCTGCAGTTGCTCTGTAGCCACTGCTGTGCTTGTCGCTTGTTGTCGACAGACCAGAGGCAATGGGCACAAACTGAAATACAGGAGGTGCTGTCAGAACATGAGGAAACACTTTTTCACTGTGAGGGTGACCAAGCACTGAGAGAGGTTGCTCAGAGAGGACATATTAAAAGCTGCCTGGATGTGATGTTGGGCACCTGGCTGTAGGTGGTGCTTGAGCAAGTGATTAGACCAGATGACTTGCAGAGGTTCCCGCCAACCTCACCCATTCTATGATCCTATGATCTCTCACCAAAAGAGATCTCAGCAAAGTGCATTTTTTGGGGGCAGGATGGTGTAATTCTCTTGTGTGACAGCTTTAGGTACTATTGACTTTGTCTGTTTACTAACAGAGAACACTGCTATGAATGTGCATCTAGAAAGAGAGTATGTGAAGTCTTTCCATTTGGGCTTTTTAAAAACTCCCTGGTAGAAATATGTACAGAAAGAAGCTTGCTAATATGAGGCTGCAGAAGAAGTCTGATCAATATTGAAGCTGTACACTCTATATACTTAAAATTTCAGAACTAGGTGACAAAATCATATGTTTGTTAGAACTGAGGAGTTCTGTTGCAATACTTGATGTCTGCTGTCTTAAAAACTGACAAAAGAGATACCTCAGTTTTCCCAGGAATCTCAGATTTTTCTGAGAAAAGGATGTTTTCAGTTTTAGAAAATCCATTGTGTTTTAAGGGATGGATCGTCTGATAAGATATTCTTTGCAATTCAAGGGATCAAGATTATATGGGTTTTGTAGCAGTTTTGAAAATTATAGCCACATAGTACATGAACAAGTCTCCTTATTGGCTAGATATTTCTATCTAGATGTCAGGTGTATATTCATATAAATACATAAATCCTGAATTTGATGCTTTGACTTTCAGAAGTGTCTTAATGTCAAATATCTCAAACTGTTCTAGACTTTTACAGGAAATTTTTACCGTTAAGTTTAATAAAGCTGCCATTACACAATTCTGATTGATGTTTTTATTGATGCAGCATAAATTTGCCCAGGGTTTTTCAAGGATTTTTCCCTCTTTCTGAACATATAAATTTTCTATTTGTTGAGGAGACTTAAGTCTTCACTATTATCTTCCTGGCCAAAAATAATGTTTCTGTGAAATTCTTGGACAGGCTCTTTTTTAACATGTGCTCAGTCATGATAATTATGTATGTGAAATATAAAACCTGGGAAGTATTAATGTGTATTAAAAATAGAGAATTTATGCATGAAGATTGTTAAATTGATGAACTCCCTGGAACATCTCTATTAAAAAATAATCTATTAACAGATCAAGCTTTAAAAAATTGCCTGGCACAGACAAAATTCTAAAAACAAGGATTTCCATTTGATTATTACCTTTTATATTTCTCTTAATCTAGAAAAACAATAAAATACTTACGTTAACTTTAAAAAGCAAGTACAAAAAGTAAAAGCTGTAATTAAAAAAAAAAACCTCAAAGTTAATTACACTCGAATTTAAAAGAAAATTAGCTGCGGGTTAAGCAATTTTCCTGCTCATCAGTCCACTGAATATAAGGTTGATCAAGCAGATTTAATTCAGAGGTTATATAAAAATAGAAGTAAGGAAAAAAAAAAACCAAACCCTTTGTATGTTAGCTCTTAGCTAAATTATAAAGTTAAGCCATAACATGATTTCTTTTGCAAAGATTCTCTAGTCATTAAGTGATTCATTTGACTGGAAAGGAACTCTTGTTCTTCAAAAAATGGTTTATTTTTAAGGAAACATTTTAGAGAAAGTGATCATTTTAGAGGTCCAGAGCACAATAATTCCAATTACCTCTTTGTTTATACTTAGAATCAGAAAAAAAGAAGTTGATCAGGAGAAACCTTAATAATAGATTTCTTTTTCTTAATTTCTGACTGAGAGATTGTATCTACGAGTTTTTAAGAGCTGTTTCATATACAGTTTAGTTTTGTACTAGATTTTTGGTTTTACTTTCATAATGAGTAATGTAATGGAACAAGAAGATTTCTGTTTTGGGGCATGTAACTAAAATATTCTGGTCGTCATTACCTGTTGTATTGAAAGTGACCTGGTAGGGAAGCTGAAGCTCTAAGAAAACAGGAGTAAGCCAAACTGATGGTTTTCCATCAATTAAATCACATTCATACTTTTATATCATACACTGTTGTTGAAGTAAGTGATGTTAAAGAAGCCTTGCAGAAAGAAAAGGGATATATTCAGCATAAGTTTGAAAAAAAAAATCTTATATTAAATCTATTAAACAGCCAAACCAGAGTGACAGTAGAGCAATAGGGTGAAAAAGAATCAGAGGACTTCCAGCCATTAGTAAATCACTAAATAAAACAGAAAAGGGTATTGCATACTCATCAGAAGTGGCAGGAGATGTATCACCAACAGCAGTGCATGGGAAGATTTTGACAGATCTAGGGGCACTTCATGCTGTTACCAGTTTATGTGATCCAAGCTAGAGTAGCTTGCTTGAATTCCCAACAGTTTGTTAAACTCAGTCTTGTTTTGGGAAGAACAAACACAATGTCTTAGCAAACTAATTAAGGAATTAATATTAGTTAATTTACCATGATTTTAGCATTTATGGTTAAAGTTGTATACAGTTAAAATGACATACACAAACTTATAGTGCCCACCCCTTTCTTTGATGTTACAATCAAACTTCCACAGACCTTCTGAGTCTCAAGGTTGATGGCTTCAATTTGGATTGAGGGGGAAAGTGTAGCAAGCCATTAGCATCCCGAGTATCCAGGCAGGCCAAGTGAAGTCCATACAAAGCCTGACAAATCCTGAGGTTTGTCTCATCAGCTAGACACAAAGCCTTTGCTGCCAGCAATGGCAGCCATATTTACTTGGCTAAAAGGGTGCTATGCTCTTTTTATCTATGCAGCTCACAGAAGGATATTGTAAAGGAAGGCCTGGGAGAACAGAACAGCCTATGAACCTATCTGCTACTAGTCAGCACCTCTCAACAAGTGAGGATCAGCTGAGGAATGAGTAAGCAGTCTGCTTCTGACATACTTGGATTTCCCCATAAAAAGTCTGAATTCTCCAGGTGGAGACATCACCGCTGACATATCAAGGTTGTGAAACCTCAGAAGGCTTGAGCAAGGAAAAGTCATGTCAGACTAGCAGGAAGTCTTGAAGGAATCAATGGCACTAGACAGGACTGTTAAGGGGTAATAGTTTTTTGAGAGACCAGGTAGCACAACTCTTTAACCTAAGGTCAGGGAGCACCAATGAACAGTGGCTGCATAGGGGGCAGGGAGCCAGGAGTGAAAAGTGACAACACAGCCAGCAGGGCAGAGGCTTTGTCAGCCCCGGCAGGCCCCCTATGCACCTTCCCCTGGAGCTCCGGGCCCATGGGCCGGGGTGGGCAGGGCCCGATAGTGCCTTGCTGGTCCTCAGACCTGAGATGTCTTGGGGTGTGTCACCAGAAGGAAGTCAAACTCTCAGGAGTAACTGTGGACAACTTGAAACTCTGAGAGACATCCCTAGTGCTTCTCTTTGGCATCAGAAGCACAGGGTGGACTTTTGTAACCTGACTGAGGGACTGTCATAAGGAAAAGAATAAAGGTAATAGGAACTGTTACAGTGGGCAAGAAAGTGAGCAGTGGCTGAGGCTTGGAGACAATATAGATGCATTACTGTTAGCTGCATGAACATAATGAAAGTACATTCATGATTGGTCATGTCAGGGAGCAGCAGCACTTGCTTTGGAAAGAGGTTGGTGCACTGGAGACCCTAGCTGATCTGAGCAGGAAGTACCTCATGTTTTGAGTATTTTTCAAGGGCTGGGGTACCAGGTGTTTAAGGCAGCAGCAAAGCAGGTAGGGGGACCTGAGCTTGATGAGGCTCCCAGGGGAAGCAAGTGCAGCCCCCCACAAGGCTTCTTGCAGCTCACAGAGCTCTGCTCCCAGAGGCCTGAAGCAGGGCAGCACATGTGTACCGTGTCAGAGCTGGCATGACGACAGGCAGGCAAACCTGGAGGAGACTTGGATGGGAGGAAAGAGGTTGGTGCACTGGAGGCCCTAGCTGATCTGAGTAGGAAGTACCTCATGTTTTGAGTATTTTTCAAATTTTCTTGAACTACATCATACTAAATAACACCAGATGTCTACCTCTCCAGCTTGTTATTTCTTTAGTTACTATGATGTGCTTTTTCTTCTTTCTTTCATGCCATTGCATAGGTGGAAATGACAAAGAGCTGGGGAGACACAATTTTTTAACTGTGTCTCTTTCCATGTCCTATTGTTTTACCTCCAACTATAAGCAGTTAGCAATCTTAAATGAACCTGAAAGATTTTAATTGTTTTGAGCATGGAGCTTACACCCATGCAGATGCAGAAGGTTTAAGTAGTTGTTAAAATTCATTCTGACTTAAAAAATATTTCAGAATACTAGAATACTACCAAAGAGACAGTGGCAAACTGATTCCACTTACTTTATATTTTTTTTTGGAAGAGTGCTCATCATCCAAAGGAAACTTTGAGGAAGAATTAAACAGAATGGAAAACATTCTAAATAAATGCAGACTGTCAAGTAACCAAAGAGATAGATGTCCCACCCTGGGTGGAAGGGAAAGAAAATGAACTGAACTTATTTAAATATAGCAGCTCGAACGACTTTATAGAGCCAACACATCAGGAATTTTCTGGCAAATATAGTGCTATCTTAACTTGTCATTGTTATGATTACATTATTTTTGCTACTGATGTTAGCTGTCGCAATTACAAGATACACTAACATATGCCCCAACTGACATTTGGAACTTGAGTGACACCAAACGTTTTTCACTAAAAAATTACCTAGCTCTTCATAAGCAAAGAATTTTAAACCAAATCCTACTGAGAGATGTGTTCACTTGGGCAACTATGCTTATAGCTTAATGCACCAGTTTCTGGGAAGAGCATTTAAATGCACATGAAACCCAGAGTATAGCTATGATATAACTCTGCATTTGAAATATGTGTTTGTATGTGTAAATACCAAAAGAGAAGTTCAAATTGTCCAGAAATAGTGAAAAGGAAGTTTTCAAGAAGATTTTTAAGGCAGAATTACAAGTTCCCTTCCAACCCAAATTATTCTATGATTCTATGATTCTCAGTTCAAGGATGCCAGAAGTAGATATCCCACTGACTGGAGTTATTTTTAAAAGCCTGATGTAAGAATACAATGAGTATGAAGCCCTGACACTATTGAAGCTGAAGGTTATCCTGACATTTACATTGAGCGAGGATTTTTTTTTTCCTTTGATATATCCATTTCATACACTTTATGCACTTTAGTAGTCACCTTGGCACCAATGGAACACCTGTATGGGTAGGAACACTACAATGTGTATTCACCATCAAGTATATATGAAATCTAAATGACTGAAGTATTCTTCAATAAATATAGGTGAAACTGCTTAGGAAATACTTTTCAAAAGATGCAAAGGGACATCATCTATTCATATTAATAAAATACCTGTGTGGCTGTGTGCCTCCAGCAGATGATGTGAGTGTGGAATAAATTCGTTATGTGGAAACAGCAAAGTTAGATAGACCTAAAAATTTGGTAACTTGCAGGATTTGTTAGATTAAGCCCGATAAAATATATTAAAATTGGATATAAAATAAAAGTATAAAATATTACCACAAAAACAAAATACAAATATTAAAACTAATATAAAAATTATTTACCTTAAAACAGTTCCATCATCTAAATGTTTTTATGGGATGAAACAAAAATGGTGCTGAATATTTTTATGAAGCTCCTTGTGGCATTTACTTTTCAGGGGTAGTATTGCTGTAAGCTGTGTTATATCTTCTAAAATTCAGTTCATAAATACAGTTTGCCTAGTTCATAAGTTATGTGGCAATATGTAAATTTTAAACCTACATCACATTGAATTTATTTAGCTATAAACGTTAAGCTAAATCCACAGCACTAAACCCAGCGATGCAGTGAATGTTTCAAATGTTAATGAGAAAGTAAGAACTACATACAGTAGTAGTTATGAAAAATAAACTGCTACCAAATTAGTCATCTCCTGGGTTTACTATTAACATCTAGTCTGAATAGAATTTAAAGGCAGTGTTCACCCATGCATCACCCTGCATGCCAATGAATCAGATTGAGCATTCACAAATTCTGGCTTTCACCTTTGAAAATAATCAGATCAGTCAAAACTGTAGCACATCTGTCCGCTGCAAATATGTGGAAAGGATGACGAAGGAGAAGGGAGAGAAAAGAGTAGTTTAAAGGAAGGGATTATTCATATCCCATCCCATACTTGCACTACTGTTAACTTTCTCAACTCACCCTTGATGTTGAGATGGTTATGAAGAAAGGTCCAGCCACTGTTACCTGTTAATATTTTTAAATGAATATATGTTATTTACATAATTTGCATAACACTTTCCTGTGTAATATTTCAAACTCACTTTAATTCACTTTTAGATAATTTATCCTTTAAGAAAGGGAAAATTATAAAAGCAGCTGTATTTCAAACCTATGTATCTGAAAGATAAATTTTCCAGAAATTTCTGTAACAGTAAGTTTAGACTCCATGTTCTAAGTATTAAATTCAACTCAGATGTTGAAGCAATAAGCTTTCATCTTTAATTAATTAAATACATGACTATCACTTCACAATTCTGATATTTAAATATCATTTGGAAGTGTGAGAAAGCAGTCTTCTATTTTTCCACAACTCCATTGTTGTTCAAAAAAAAAAAATTAAAATTAGATTCATGGTAAGAGTATAACATTTTAGAAAATATAAATTAGTAGCCTGTCTCAACCTGCCAATTTTCTATCTCTCTAAAATACATAATAGCTAGAGAATTTTATGTGTTCCTGTTTTAAGTAATATAATACAACTTTTATATGTCTGGCTATTTGAGGTAGAAGAGCTAGTATTAAAATGTGACTCACACCGATTCTGAGATACAACAGTGGCCACATGAGGTCTCAAGTGTTTGAAGTAAACTGGCATTTCACTTGGCCTTCCTGATACTTGAAAGTTCAAGGAGGGGGCTCTAAACTGGACTGCTAACATGAGGAAAATAAAACCACAAACAAACAAAAATGTAACACCAAAGAAGAAACCTTTTGCTAGAGTTTATTATGCTTCCCACATTCTGTGTGACAGGATGAATCCAGATTTTGAAATAATTGATTTATTTTGCAACTATTTTGTTTAGCTTTGTATTCACAGACATTGGTACACTCTGGAAATACCTAACTTGCTGCTGCTGCTTTGATCTTCATCTACATGCAAGCTAGTGCTTAATTATCCAGTTATTTGATTTTGACAGAAAATTTTTTCTTAATGATGTATTTAGAAAAATGATTACTTATTTCATAAAACAAATGATTTAGAATCTATGTTTCTCTCTTGTTTTTTGTTTTAAAAAGCAAAATTGGAAGTGCAAGTTTGTCTTACAAACAGTTCTTATGAAAAGAGAAAGAAGTTCAAAGCATAGAATATCTTTCATTTATCTATTATTTGAATGTAATTCCTAGCTTTTAAAGACCTAGGAACACCTTATGGCTAAAGATGAATAATGAACTCAATTACAGCAATGGCCATTACCCCATGATTTCAACATAAACTGAAAGCACAGGTATCACGTCCAGTTTGTGCTGCTAGGAGTCAGCAGGGCTTGATCAGTATCTGTTTCAGCCAGCTGCAGAGCAATTGGCCTGTTAAACTTGCAGCAATGTGTTAAGAACTTGACTGTTCCCCAAAAATCTGAGTGATCAACAGGAGAAACTGGCCTTTTCAGTGCAAGTCTCCAAAGAAGACAACTTCACCACAACTTCATATAACTTGCAACAGTAAGAAGGGATAGCAAGCAAGGGTAAGTTGTCTAGCAGTGCCAGTGACAGAGCAGTCTGGGAGGGTCAGTTCTAAGGCACGGGCCAAAGAGAAACTTGGTCATGTTGCTGTAACAAGTCACTGGGGGAGAACAAAGAGTTTGGCTGTTTCCATATTAGTCAGTTAGCAGTTTGGTATTGGAACTTCAAAAAAATGCTGTTACTGGTATTAGGACATACCTTTAATCCTTGATAAAGGAATGTAACGAGCCATGGAAGTGAGCCAATTTATGTGTCTGTGGTCATATAAGCAAAAAGCAAATTGCATATTGTGTTCTCATTCACATAACAAATGACTTTTATTTGGACATAAAGTAATGAAATTTATTCTTTCTCAGCTTTGACATCTATGTTTTTAGAATAAGTAAGTAGTGTTGAGAAATAGGTCAACTGCCAAAATGCCAAAAATTTAAGATAATCTGCACAACAGCTAGAAGTTCTAACAATGTTCATTGCTCTGGCTTCAGCAAGTATTGCAGGTCCTCTTTGCAACATCAGGGTCTGCTGGACACTGTGATAGTCTGTATTATGGTAATTCCTTTATTACTATGTTTCACACTTGTTGCCGACAGTAAATGTGTCATGTATTTTGCTTCCCTAATGATATCCTAACTTACTGCTAAAGTTTTCAGATCTTTTGAGGTGGATGAAGGTTATATTCCAACTGACTGTAGAGAATGCCACTTTTAGATATATTATTTCTGGAATTACAGTGCATTGCAAAACCAATGGTGTGACTGAAACCTCTTGCACAACAGAATACCTGTACAATTCCTATATTCATATTGTTCAACAGAAAATAGCAGGTACCTAGTCCTCAGCTGCATTTTGCGAGAACACAGAGGAACACATTCGCAAGAAACACAAAGGAATACATTGGCAAGAAAATTTATTTTTTCTTCTTTTTTTCTTTCTGGCAACATTTCATTCTTAGGACTAACTGTGCCTCTATGTCAGAACTCACGCTGGAGTGAAAAGGAGGTGTCCAGTCCCAGTAATAGCTCTAGAATGGTCAATTTCCCAGTTTCCTATTGGAAATACAGAGAAGAGGCTGTGACAATCTGAGTCACCTCTGCTGCAGCTTATTTCACAATAATTTATACATATTAAACTAGCCCATTTGTTTACCCAGACATAGGCCATTACCAGAAATAACCTGTTGCACTGACTGTATAAACACTGCATGAGTATTTCAAAAGCCATATTTGTGCTAACAGGTATTGAAAAGCAGAGACCAGTTCTTTAGCTGTCACTACATGCCCCTCTTAAAAGAACCTTAGACCAGTGATAAATCAGCCAGGTACAGCTGGGGAGGTAGGCTATTGGTGAAGTTCCTTATCTTTCCTCCGTGTCTCTAGCCTCTCCTACCTCCTATTTCTTCTTTCAGAGTTTGGCAGAAACTTTATTTCTGAAAATACAATAAACAAACAAAGTGTTCTATATTAACTGATACAATTTTAGATGCAGGAAAAGAAGAGTTAATCAGCAAACTGCTCTCAAAAGGCAGTCTGGCTCCAGTTCTTTCTACTGAGAGAGGACCTGAGATGTGAGGGATGGCAACAACTGCAGGAGCATCAAATATTCTCTTCATCAGCACAAATGCCATCATGTCCCCTACCTTCCTAGTGGCCTGACTCCTCAAACTCATCTCTGCTTTGCCTGTTTTCTTGCTCTGTGCTCTTTGGATTTTTGCTGCAGAAAAGTTTTGAGCTGGATGTTGTTAATGCTTGCTAATGTTAACAGAAATATAGATTGTACTGTTTTTATTGGATTCTCTCTTCAGTGTGTACAAGCAATAATGTCAGTAAAACTGTAGAAAATATATATGCTGTTGTTACTTGAATAAAAACTATTTTTTTACACTAATACTAAAACCCAGTCATTATACATTATATGAAATCTTCAACAGTGGTTTTTAAATGCTATTCATGTCAGTGTCTTTGAATTTCCAAAATTATGAATACTGCTGCATATAACTTAATTTCTTCCTCAATACCAGACTGGGCTCAGCCAAATTTTTCAGCCACAAGGAAGTAATTTTCTCCTGTTTCAACATCCCATGGCTGTTCTCAGAAATCTCTTTGGGTTTCAGCTGGCTTGAAATTGGAGATAAGGCTATGTTCCAATATAGCCAGTGCAATTTCAAAAGAACTACTTGAGTAGCAGCCAGAAGTTGAAAATGTAAAAACAGGAAGATCAATACTGCTGCTTGGAACACTGTTTTAGAAACAAGTGGTGTCCAGTTAAAACAATTATCTGAAGATTTAAAGGTAGTAAACTGTAGTAAAGCTAGGGTAAATAGAGTATCACAATGGCACTAACTTTATTTGTATCCTCTGACACTCTGGCTGATGGCATTGTCAAGAGAGACAATAAGCTAACTCAAATCCAAGACAGAGACAACTTAGTATAGCTGTACCATTTACATATTAAATGTATTACTTTAGAATGAAATGCTGTTGCTGGACTGGATGCTAGCCATTTGTTAGTGAGTTTGAGTTACGAATAGTCTGAGTTCAAAAAACACAGGCAGTCTTTCTTTGTATTAACCAAGATTTCACCATTATTAGCAAATGCAAGATTCTAAAGAAACACACATGGAAGTTTTAATTTGGCTGAGTTTCTGAACTAATTTCTCCTTGGATCCTGAAGCACAGCAATAACAGCTCATATGTTGGTTGCTCTGGGTGCTTTACACATTACATTAACAGAATCTAACTAACAGAAATACTATCTTTGGGGAAGGTTCCTTTTCTATTGAAAGTTCCAAGGATAGGTGTTATAGTGAGACCAGCAATAATTTTCTCCTCTGTCCCTAGGCAACACATTTATTAAAATACCTGCCTTTCTGCCACTACATGCAAATGAAACTTCTAGAAGGTTTTGTTTAAGAGCTTGATATAAACTGTGCAGCCATAACAAATATTTTACATTTATTATTGCCACTGTTTCTTTCCATATTTTGTTTTATTTGACATTTCACTTTTGTTATTGTCATTGTTTCAACTGACAGGTGCTACTTCGCTACTATTTTGCCAGGTATATTTTGCCAGGTATATTTTGCCAGGTATATTTTGCCAGGGTGTACAAAAAATTACTAACTTGCAGTTTCTAGTAAGGGTGTTTTTTTAAAAAGATGCAAAGAACAATTGTGCAACATGTAATAATGCCATAATTAAAAGTAAACAAAAGGGCATGAGAACTTTGGACATGACCCCACATTTGTTTATTAAAGCACAGCAGCTTAACAGAAGCATTTTGTCTTCTACTGCTTTCTGCTGCTTTTCTCCTTTTCTGCTGGTGCTTGGATTTTGGAAGTAATTTCTTGATGGAAACCCTTCCAGGGAAAGAATGGGGCAGAGTGGGATGGGTGCAATGGCCATGGGAAGAAAAGATCTGGCAAGACAGCCAGCAGCAGAGGGTAACTCATCCACAGCATCTGTGCCCACTTGCAGCCTCTTCCTCCTCCTTCAATTCTTCCTCCATGCCAGAGCCCAGTGAGGGCCAGTGGTTCCCATGGGAAGGAATTTGAAGGGAACACTCTGGTCAGGGCCTGGCAGCCAAGGCCCATGGGACCACCACAGTCAGGAGCAGGGAGCACCGTGGGCAGCCACAGCCCGGGGCATCAAGGCATCTGCCTGGGGATGGAGATGGCTGCCATGGGGCTCGGCTTGGCAGAGATCACGGACGGGCAGGGCTTTGGAGAACTAGAGAAGGTCCCTGCTGTGGCATCAGCTCAGCAGGGGCTGTTGTCCCCAGGGAGCTGAGATGGGGTTCTGGGCTGTGGGCAGGTGACAGGAGCCCCAGGGATGCCAGGCAGGAACACTGTTGGCCAGCAGTGCCCTCAAGACACTGGCAGCTGGTATAAAGAGTAATAATATGTAGCTCTTTTCAATAGAAGTCACTTATCATTGCTTAAGGCTTTTTAAACACCATTGCTATGAGAAAGTAAAACTTCACGTGCCATGTCTGCTCCATCTTTCTTGTGCCTGTCTTGGATGTTTACCTATTTGTGGAAGCATGAGTTCCTCTACTGAACTAAAATGGAGTCACATTCAGGTTTGTATGTGGGCATCTTCTGTTTTCAGGAATTAGTAATTGTGCAAGAACTAGAATGTTAAATACCAGTGAAACCAGACAGCTGATTTCACATGGCCTAGCAATAAGGAAAACCTTACTATTTTATGTTTGCATTTCATGGATAGAAAGTAATTTTGTAAGTATAATGGAATTTCCATTCACAAAAAGAATATCTGTCTCCAGTGATTGCAGTAGCAACTGAGCAAAGAGATTAAAATGGAAAAGCTAAATACTAGATGTTATAAAAGTTTCCCGGATTTCACAATCTGAAGTCTTCTACCCAGCTGTTACATTTCTTAAAAATCTTTTAGCAAAATAAGTTACTAATGTTTCGTTAATGAATGATTCATTGAGGAAGCTTTATTGGCATCACAAACTGCTCCTTCTTGCTAGTAGAATTAGAAATGAAGCCATTTAGTTTACTGTAAAACAAGTTGCCCTTTGAATAAAAGTAAACTGTAAAAGGTGTATTGCTAAATTGCTTGCACTTACAACAGGACTTCACTCTAGAACTAGGAAACTGTATTCCTGCACTTCATTTCCTCTCCCTAACACTCCCCCTATATGTCCACATAACATAGACAAAATCAAATTCCCCATCTTTTCTCTAAAATCCTCTCTGCTCCCATTTGAAGTTACACTGTCATTTTCACTTTCATCCAAAACTGCAAGGATAGGGTTGTTGATTAATCTTCTAGCCCTTCTCACTTTCATAGGTCCATTCACTGCAGTCCTTAGGAAATGCTGACCAGATCATTTTTAGGCCTATCAGTTAGACTATCATCTTTATCTGAATAGCTCTACTTGATTATTCTTCTCTTCCCAGACAAACTGAAGGTCTGTTTATTTTTTGTTTGGTTGGGGTTTTTTTGTTTGTTTGATTTTTTTTTCTGTTTATTTGTTCTGATCTGTATTATACCTCAGTCCTTCTACTTTGTGTCCTTATACTTCAAGCAATATATTGATTTAATTAAGAATATATGGTACTATTCTTCTACAAAAAAGGGGTTGCTTCATTAATTCTCAATTTTTTTGTATATTGATTTGAACAAGTGTCTATATTAATGATGCATTTGCATTCTTGGCCTTAGCTGTTCTTCTGGGAAGCCAGCTGCTGCAAAATGGGAAGAACACACTTTTTTTTTTTTTCCCCAATACATAACTTGGATATATTACTTCTAACTTCAGACAAGTAAGACATGAGTAAACTTTGTAATTAGCATGGGAAGACTGTAAGACAATCTCTGGTCATTTTTCTTAGTCCTGACACAACTAAATGTATACAGAATCTGGAAACATGCTAAAAACAAAATGCTAGACTAGTCTAGTTAAAGAGATACAGAGACTTCTGCTTGTGTTCCATATATCCGTATTTGGGATCTCAGAAGTTGGCGAATATCATAGTTTAAGTACTGGTGAGCCTATATAAAAATTTACCAAGGAAAACACATTGTAAATACTAGGTTTATATTTAAGAGATTATATCTGATTCTTAGAAAACAATGAAAATCGAATTACTAGGAATACTTATTTTTGGATGAATAAAGGAATGTCTGTTGTTACCATGGCTTTCATAATTTTAGAACTGAAGTGAGAAATAGAGAATCCAGTATATTTAAATATACACTCAGATTAATTCTGCTCTTCCTTTTATACGAATCAACTCTTGCGAAAAGAAGCAGAAGGAGAACAATGTCCCACAGATGCCGATGATTCACCACTTGCTTTCTGATAGTCTGAACCAAAACCAGGGTCATTTTTAAAAGAATACTAATGTGAATATTTGAGAATATATGCCTTGCAATGTTGTTGTAAAGGAAGGTAACCTAATCTTTATGACTCACAAATAACTAAATATTTTTAGTTTCACATTTATATAACAATTTTTCAAACTTAAAGATACTAATCAGAGAGAGCAGTGAATCATCAAGCACAAAATTATGGACATGCTACTGAACAGGCTGCTGAGGATGCTCTGTTGTAGGAAATCAGTTCTTACAGAGAGTAACCAAATAAATGCAAACACTCGGAATCACTCATTCCCTCAGAACTCAATTGTGTTATAAAGAGACAGCCTTTAAAGCTTTTAATAAATTCTAATCTGTGTGTTCATACAACACAAATATCCTGATTTGGCAAAGTCTGTGTATGTTGCAATTTGACCTTCCACAAAGTTAGGGAACTGACCTTCTGCCTTGTTAAAGTCAGTATACAGCAGCAGTAGAATCACAAGCAGAGAAGATAAATCTTTTCCTAGACACCTTTCCCAGCTGCCTGGATACTTCAATTCTTTCACTTCCTTCATATGAGGAAAATGTGATTAAGTCAGGCTAGAAATCTCTAGTCTCATGTTTACTCTAGCTGACTGATGTCCTGTCCAGATGCCTTGATCTGTATAAAGAATCAAAGTCTCGTATCACACTCATGTATATCTATCTGTTGGCTATTTAGAGAGTTTAATCCCTTAGTTATTCCTGAGGGAATGTGCTCCTTTTCTGAAAACACTGACAAAGAATATTAGTAGGCAGTTACATCTTCAGGATTTTACAAGGCTTCTTCTTCTCATTCTTAATTAAATGCACATGTTCATCTGTTAAAGGCCTAATAAGGACACTTGGACAAACAATTTGATACTTTTGCTTTTCCTATTATGATTATTCACATCAAATCTTTTGAATTTGTGGTTAAAACAGAGCTGGTAATACAGGAGACCTGACACCATCTGGCCAAAGGGGTATTTCATACCCTATTATATGTGGCTCAGCAATGCAAGCTGGAGCTAGGAGGACAGAAGTCATTTTGGCTTTCAGGGTGTCCATCACTCAGAGAGTGGCTGAACATCAGTCTCCTTATGGGAAATTGTGATTGCTTTTCCTTCCTTCCCTCCTTCCTTCCCTCCTTCCTTCCCTTCTTCCCTCCTTCCTTCCCTCCTTCCCTCCCTCCTTCCCTCCCTCCCTCCTTCCTTCCCTCCTTCCTTCCTTCCTTCCCTCCTTCCTTCCCTCCTTCCCCCCTTCCCTCCTTCCCTCCTTCCTTCCCTCCTTCCCTTCCTCCTTCCCTCCCTCCTTCCTTCCCTCCTTCCTTCCCTCCTTCCTTCCTTCCTCTCTCCCTCCCTCCCTTCCTCCCTCCCTCCTACATTTCTGTCTGAGATAATTCATGAAATTATGTGTTTGTCCCAGACAAAAGATTTGTGATAAGCTGGAATTATTACTTGGTGCTGTTTAAAGAACAGAGATAAATCTATCAAGAAGGAAAATATCTGCAAGAATTTGTGTGTGTGTTTGTGTGAATTTAAAGAACAAGTCTCACTACATTTCTCGAACTGATTTTAGCAGTTAATCCTTCCTCTTTGCTTTAGTTGGGATGGAATTAAATTTTAAACTTAGACATGTATGTATGTAAAATATGTATCCAAATATCTTTTTTTTTTTCAGATTTTACTGAACAAGAAAGAAAAAGCCCTAATGCAAATTTGCTTTTCAGGCCAACATTTATATAAAGATATCGACCCAGGGGGATACCCCCCAAAAGGTGATGGACCCGTCACCCTGTTGGGCAGTGGGGGGAGACCCAAGACAGCCCCTGCCCTGCTGCTGTCAAGCAGGAGACCAAAAGATGAGGAGGTTTGAAAGCGAGTTTCCATTTGGTGTTGCAGGCAACCCCCCTCCCTACCTGCTTTCCTTCCCCAGGTGCCCCCCTGTAATAAGTTTGAGGCCCTGGATCTTGAAGGAGAGGTAGGTGAGGAGGTGATGCAAAGACTGCCTACAAGGTCACATAGGAAGAGGCAGTTGTCTCCACACCTCAAGGCAGCCTCCGATAAGAAAGAAAGAAGAGTAATTGTAGTAGGTGACTCCCTTCTGAGAGGAACAGACGGCCAAATATGCAGAGTTGACCCTCATCATAGGGAAGTTTGTAGTCTATCCGGCGCCCGGATCAGGGATATCACCAGGGCACTCCCCAGCCTGGTGCACTCAATGGACTACTACGCACTGCTGATCTTCCAGACAGATGGGGAGGAAGCTGCATCCCGTAGCCTGAGGGGAATGAAGAAAGATTTCAAGGCCTTGGGAGAGTTGGTGAAAGAGTCTGGGGCGCAAGTTATTTTCTCTTCCCTCCTTCCATTTTCAGGTGACGACATGAGATGGAATAGAAGAATTCAGTCCATAAATGATTTGCTACAGGACTGGTGCTACAGGCAGGGATTTGCATTCTTTGATAATGGCTGCTTTTATAAGACATCAGTCCAAACAGCGATACATGGGATAGATTTATCTCACAAGGGCAAAAGGATGCTGGGACAGGAATTAGTAGGGCTCATTTGGAGAGCTTTAAACTAGACTCGAAGGGGGATGGGGATGTAGCTGGGCTTGCATCAGTAGGGCATCACTCTAGAGTTCATGAAGGCTGAGAGGCCACCCATACCCCTGGGGTGAAATCGGTGTGCTCAGCTCACCCTCTGAAATGCCTGTACACCAATGCATGCAGCATGGGGAATAAGCAGGAGGAGTTAGAAACCTCTGTTTGTGCAGGAGATTATGACCTAGTGGCAATTTTGGAGACATGGTGGCACAGCTCACATAACTGGAATGTGGTCATGGGTGACTATGTCCTTCTCAGGAAAGACAGGCCAGCCAGGTGAGGTGGTGGAGTTGCTCTCTATGTGAGAGAGCAACTACATTGTATTGAGTACTGTGCGGGGGCGGATGAGGAGCAAGTTGAGAGTCTGTGGTTGAGAACTAAGGGGCAAGCTGGCAGGGGTGATACTGTTGTGGGTGTCCATTACAGGCCACCAGATCAGGGTGAGGAAGATGATGAGGCCTTTTACAGGCAGCTGAGAGCAGCCTCACAATTAGAGGCCCCAGTTGTTGTGGGGGATTTTAACTTCCCTGATGTTTGCTGGAAGGACCATTCAGCCAGCCAGCCACAGGCCAGGAGGTTCCTCCAGTGCATTGATGATAACTTTCTGATGCAAATGGTGGATGAGCCAACTATGTGAGGAGCACTGCTGGATCTCATTCTCACTAACAAGTAGTGTCTGGTTGAAGCAGTTAAGGCTGAGGGCTGCCTAGGCTGCAGTGACCATGAGATGGTGGAGTTCAGGATCTCATGTAGCAGGAACAGAATACCAAGCAGAATCGCAACCCTGGACTTCAGTAAGGCCAACTTTGGCCTTTTTCAACAATTGCTGGGGGAAATCCCACGGGAAAGGGTACTTGAAGGTAAAGGGGCCCAAGATAGCTAGTTAGCATTCAGGGACTGCTTCTTCCAAGCCCAAGATCAGAGTATCCTGACATGTAGGAAGTCAGGGAAGGGAGCCAGGAGACCTGCTTGGTTAAACAGGGAACTGATGGGCAAACTCAAGTGGAAGAGGAGAGTTTACAGATCATGGATGGAGAGGCTGGACACTTGGGAAGAATATAAGGCTGTTATCAGAGGATGTAGGGAGGCAAGTAGGAAAGCTAGGGCCTCCTTAGAATTAAACCTGGTGAGAGGGGTCGACAACAACAGAAAGAGCTTCTTCAAATATATGGCAGATAAAACTAACACTAGAAGCAATGTAGGCCCACTGAATGAGGTTGGTGCCCTGCTGACAGAAGATACAGAGAAAGTAGAGTTACTGAATGCCTTCTCTGTCTACACTACTGGAGGCTGTCCTGAGGAGCCCCGTACCGCTGAGGCCCTAGAGGAAGTCAGGACAATGCAGGAGTTCACCTTAGTTGATGAGGACTGGGTTAGGGAGCAACTAAGCAATCTCGACATCCATAAATCCATGGGTCCAGATGGATGCACCTGCAGTTGCTGAGGGAGCTGGCCGAGGTCTTTGCTAGACCAATCTCCATCATATTTGCGAAGTCATGGGAAATGAGAGAGGTGCCTGAGGACTGGAGAAAAGTCTCCAAAAAGAACAAGAAGGAGGACCTGGGTAACTATAGACTGGTCAACCTCACCTCCATCCCTGGAAAGTTGGTGGAACAATTTATCCTTGATGCCGTCTCAAGGCATATCAAGGATGAGAGGGTCCTTAGGGGCAGTCAACATGTCTTCACCAAGGGGAAGTCATGCTTAACTAGCCTCATAGCCTTTTATGAGGACATAACGAGGTGGATGGATGATTGCAAAGCAGTGGATGTGGTCTGTCTTGATTTCAGTAAAGCATTTGACACAGTCACCCACAGCGTCCTCACAGCTAAACTGAGGAAGTGTGGTCTGGACGACCAAGTAGTGAGGTGGACTGTGAACTGGCTGAAGGAAAAAAGCCAGAGAGTTGTGGTCAATGGAGCGGAGTCCAGTTGGAGGCCTGTATCTAGTGGAGTGCCTGAAGGGTCGGTACTGGGACCAGTACTATTCAATACATTCATCAACGACTTGGATGAGGGAATAGAGTGCATTGTCAGCAAGTTTGCTGATGACACCAAGCTGGAAGAAGTGGCTGACATGCCAGAAGGCTGTGCTGCCATCCAGCGAGACCTGGACAGGCTGGAGAGTTGGGGAGGGAAAAAATTGATTAAATACAACAAGGGCAAGTGTAGAGTCTTGCATCTGGGTAAGAACAACCCCAGATTCCAGTATAAGTTGGGAAATGACCTGTTAGAGGGCAATGTAGGGGAGAGGAACCTGGAGGTCCTGGTGGACAGCAGGATGACCATGAGCCAGCACTGTGCCCTTGTGGCCAGGAAGGCCAATGGCATCCTGGGGTATATTAGAAGCGATGTGCTTAGTAGGTCGAGAGAGGTTCTCCTACTCTGCCCTGGTGAGACCACATCCGGAATATTTTGTTCAGTTCTGGGCCCCTCAGTGCAAGAAGGACAGGGAACTGCTTGTGATTCTGATTCATGTTTATGTTAGGTAGAGTTTTTGTAGAAAAACTTAAGCTAGTCCTCAATTTCTGACTTAAATGGGAAATTGTTTCTCTTCAGAATTGTTTTCCCTTTTGGTACTATTCATTTGGACTATGTCTGTCTACTTCAAAATGGAGTAATGAAAACATGACATGAAATAGTAATGTAAATAAGCAAAAGCTTTTAACTGTTTCTTTTGTACTGAAATGATAAACTATGGTGCATAATCCATGTCAATTTCATGTGTCTTATTATTTTATGCTATATAGTATCTATGAGTTCATAACACTTACAAAAACACTGTCTTAGTATTTGGTAATAATTACAGTCTTCATAAACTAGCAAGAAAGCTTGTGTCAGCCACCCTCCTGCCTTCCAGCTACCTGATCTTTTCACACAGGGTACTGTGTAGACAAAGACATGAAAAGGACCAGTGGTGAATTTTACCCACTGTGTTTATTGACTGTGTTTGCAAAGTTAGAACGAAAAAGGAACACTGTTGTAAAATTTCTAGGATGTTTTCCTATTGAAATACTGTCACAGACTGTCCCTACCAGGAGAATGAAGTGACTTACCCTTTTGTACATAAAGTCTCATTGTCTGCAGTAGCAGAACAAATGTGATCCTCTCTTTTGCTGAGGGATATCTTCTGTCTCACAGGAGACACTGCCAATTTTTTTTGCATTGTCTAAAATTCATTGTTTCCTGAATTACGTCAGCAGGTCATTGCATTATTCCAGCAGTTTTATTTTAGTTTGGGTGTTGTTTAATGTAATGCCTTTAGATGTGTGTAACTTAATGCTTAATTTTTAAATATACCATGCTTAGGAGGAGATTTCAGGTATCTAAAAACCTCTGGGATGTTCTTAGGGTGTCCTCACATTGTTCTTGTTTATAGAGGATATTAGCTATTTAATTTTTTTTTTTTTCTCTACATAAACTCTGCTAAACATCAGCTTCACTAAACAAGATTGACACATAGTTTTCATTTGGTAAAATTTAAAAGTACACCCCATGCTTACAGAAAAATTTTCTGCTTCTCTTCTGCAAGAATTCCATTGAAATTATGAACAAAAACCATGCAGAGACGTTTACATCACATTTTCATAGGTAAATGTAAATGAATACTACCCATATAATCAATGGTATATGATACATGGTACATAATTCTGTCAGCCATAATATTATCATGTTAGAATATTCTAAGAACTTATTTATTTCTGATTTGTGGTGTAGAATCTGTCATTTTCTTTGAAAAAAAAAAAAAAAAGAAGAAGAAAATATCCCTCTGTGACAGAGTGAGCTCTGAAATCACTAATCATTTTTAGGGTTATGAACTCTTTTGCAGTACTTCAGTGATGTATGTTATTTCTTGAATGGTTTAATCTGTATGCACAGATCTCTTTTCATATACAAGTGGAAACCACAAAAGAAAACAGCCTTTTAGGTAGATAATTCAATTTTCCAGTTATTTTTCACATCGCATTTCCCTCTTTTTATCCTGTTACAAGATAAAAAATGATTCCAAGCTTTAACTTGTTCTGTATACAATTAAACATTGTATATCGTGTACATTGTGAAAATCCTTCAGCAATAGTTGAAGATGGCATGAAACATTTCTTTACAAGGGCATGCTTTTCACGAGTCTGTCTTTGAAAATATTTTCATCAAACATACATTATATTGGTTACTGAAAGAGGTGACTATGCAGAAAACCTTAGTGTTATGATTCTTACTGCAAGGGTAAGTCGATGTTTCCACAGGCCACCTGCTATTCTCTACCTGGCGATACTGTTTATATATAGCAATGAAATTCTACTCATTCATGTTCTGATTATTTCAGAACTGAACAAGAATTAACTACAAAATACATAAACTTTCAGCTCTTCCTAGAAGCATCTTTGAAATACAAAAGCAAATGAGAAAAAGTTCAGACATATATTTTGATATAGTTTTCATTATTTCCTAAGTATCCAAGAAATAATCTTCCATTTCTGTTGTGGTTTTTTACATCAAAATGGCCTATATGCTATAGAAAGTATTTCTTGAGGCACACACATACATACAATAAAAATACAGAGCACCTGTATACTTATACACACACATATATGTACATCCTGGGAAACAAGAATGTTTTGCTAGGCTTATGGGTACTGAGACAATTCCAGCTGACTGGACTGGAAGTTGTGTATAATATGAAAGATTTATTTTTGTTTATTTACATACTGCTGTCAGGTATTTCTTCCTTAGAAATATTTGAATATATCAAGCAACTTTGTAGTTTGTGACATCGTGACAAACGATGTATGAGGAGGCTAACTGGGTAAGGGAACCACATGAAAAATATTCTGCCACCACTAAACCCTAGCTTCTTTCAACCTGCAATGTAATGATATAGCATTCTTTACTATAGTACATAGTCAACATTAAAATAACAAGGCTGAAAAAAAATAATAATAAAAAAAAGCAGTACAAATACAATATATCTGACACAAAAAAAACAAAACAAAACAAAACAAACCCTGGAAGATTTTAAATTAGTCCACGTTTTTGAATGAAAAGACAAATTAAAAAACGGTCTTTGTAGCTAAGGCTGGATATGTCATGTTTTTATTGGAAAAAAAAAACAAAAACAAAACAAAACAAAACAAAACAACAAACTCCAGCCCTACAAAATACAGCTGAAAGCGACTGTGGACTACTGGTCATGGTGTGTGAGAAGAGTGTTCAATTTTGTAATCCTGAGTCCTGTCATAGCAAATATGAGGAAATAATGAAACAAGTCTCTTGCAAACATACTTGTAGTACACCAGCAACTTCTTGCACAATCTACCTGTTCAATAGTACAGTATCTCATTTTCTGTTTATAGGGAACAAATTCAGAGATAAGCAGAATCATTAGAGTGAAACCTTGCAGTGCAAAGAAGACTCAGTTTGGGGAAGCTAAAGAAATCTTAGAGTCCATGCTTGCTCTTGCAAACAAGCAGGTTTAGTTATGAATAGACGTAACTGCCAAGAGGAAGCTTTGTAAATTTGTATACAGTCTCCTCTAAACCGAGGGTTCATTTTTCGGCATCTGAAAAACTGGGGGAAAACTGATCATCTTCAAAGACAATATAGTAATTTAGGTTTTGTAAAATGTGTGATAATAGTCTGTGCTCTCTTCTGTTTGCAGCCAATATGATAATTGTGTGTGACAAAGCTAGAGCTTCTAGTATATAGGAGAACTGTGCCAGAATGCAAAATAACCTTGATAAATTGGACAACTGATTTAAAAGAAAAAAAAGTTAAAAAATGAAATTACAAAAGCTGAAATTGGTTGCTGCACAAATACGGAATGTGAGCCAACTGCTTGGGTGACAGTTTCGTAGAATAGCATGTGAGTTCATAGTGGTTTGCAAGGCCGACCATGTGAGTAATGCCACATGTTTGAAAAAAAAAGAAAGAATACCAGTTCAATAGAAAGGAGGAGAAGCTTTAAGAACATGAAACAGTCTTTTCCTTCTACACTGCAATAATAAAGTATTTGGGCATTGATAGGGTATTTTGGCACCATGCTTCAGGGAACGTGTGGATCAGTAAGTATCACAGCCTCTACTGAAAATCTAGCATGTGTCTCTTTGCCAAGCTTGATGCTACCACAGTGATGCATATGCAAAACAGAAACTTTCCATAATTGGCTTTTAGCTTACACATGTCAAGGAAGCAAGCTGTAGCTCAGCGTAGTCTGATAAACTTAACTCTTTGCTCTGTATTTCCTATTTTAATTTGATCATGGTAGATATTACAGATTGTTCATGTTTCTGAAGATCACTTGGATTATTGTTTTAATGAACATTTTTCAACTGTTTCAGTGTATCTTCAGACCTGAGGTAGACTTTGAACTGTAACCAAATGGCATGCATGAAGAGGCAGAGAAAAAGCAAGAGAAAAAAGGGAATATTTGGTGCACAACTATAGAGGGTGTGACGAAGTACGTGGATTGATTGTTTTTGTACTTTCTTTACTTACCACGAGATGGCATTAGTTAGTGTTTACTGGGTAGAGTCTCTGAAATTAAGAGCTGTGGTCCACAGGTTTTGAGAATGCATTAGAAGAGGGAAATTTTGTGTGTTTCTCTAATAAAATGCAAAAGCTCTCAAAATAAATTCTATATTTCACAATGCAATATGAATAAAATTATTAGTTAAACTACTTGGAGGGCTCTGTATGTAAACTGGTTCCAAAAATGTGAACATAAGAATCCAGATGTTCAGTTATCAAGTTTATATTGCTTCAGTGTTCAGTACTGCCCTGGGGGATATGTTACTGGATATGGCTAAATGTTCAAATGAAAGTCAGGATCAGAAGGTGTTGTTATATCCTCCTGCTCCATAGCAAGTTCACCAAAATTTTCATTAAGTGGGTTCAAGTAAGGAGTGTGAATTTAGCTCCCAGTTTCCTGAAGCTGCATAGGTACTTGGATTCTGAATGTCATATTTAAAAAAAAAAAAAAAAAAAAAAAAAAGTAAATTGTTTATCTGGCTTATCTACGCTATTGTTTTCCTTTTAGAAGTTCTTTAACAGACCTTTCTTGGGCTAGAGATGCACACCTGTAACATACTGAACTCTCACAGACCAGGAGCAATATATATAGAGGAAGGATTTTAAGAGTAACATCTGTCACAAAAGTAATTTCTTTGATGGGTGTATTAGGAAAGCAGAAATCTTCGTGTAGGCGTGAAAAAAAGAAATAGCAAGGAAGGAAACTGTTAGAAATCAAGGAGAAGGAAATGCCAATAATGACAAAAAAACGAAAGGAGCCTCTGAGCAACAGAAACTATTTCAGTTGGTTTAAATAACTGTATTGATATTTCAGAATGTATCCAAACCTCAAGACTTGGGATTGCAGCCATGTAACACTCATACTGTCCAAATTGTTGCAAAACATTAGCAAGGACTGACCATCCATGACAGGCTTGGTCTTTACTCAGCCTACGAAGATGAAACAGAGATGGAGAAACTTTCATCTGCAACAAAGTAGTAGTATGTGGAATCATTACTCCTGTTATAAAAGAGAGTAATAAGGGAACTTCTCTAGAAATTTCTTTGCAAACTTTAAATAATGGATTTTGTTAGGAGAGGAAGGGTTGTTATTAAATCAGAAAGCAGATGGCTGGATATTATACATCGTGTTAGCTGGTTTTGGAATAGGCTATGTCATCTCTTTTCCTATTGTTTGCAATTGCTAGTGCTATTATAATTATACAACATCAAGGTTCTCTGCTTCTGTTCTCCTTAGCTGTGTGGGACAGTGATTCTGGTCTCCTTGTCCATTTAATTGCATTAATGAAAAATGAGAATGGCTCACTTGAAGTCAGTATTGTTGTAGCGATACAAAAGTGAAAGGAGAAGTTGAAGTCCCAATGGAAACAGAAAAGCTAATTTTAATTCTGTTAATCAAATAGCTGGCAGAATGCAATGCTTTTGTTCTATCTGGATAAGTGATATAAATGGGTTGCTGTTCTTCTGGCAAAATACTATATATTATCAAAAAACATGTAAAAATGAAAAACAAGTGCAAAACTTAACAATTCTATTTAGGCAGAGAATTCAGTTCCTTTATGTTGGATTTGGTTCTTTACATAGTAAAGTTGGTAGAAGTATTTCCATTGCTGTTGGTAAAACCAGAACTAGGTCCACCGTGATAGTGAATGACAACATGACAAGAGAGGAACAGAAAAGTTTTGACATGCAGAGGCTGCTGCTCTGAGTAACAGGGCCATTCATGCAGTTCAGCCTGAAAATAGAACAGACACAACATTTACCATTAGAGTCCATACAGTATTTTAATTAAGGGATAATGTAATTTGCATAAAATTATGTCCCAGGATAACGGTGTCCTGTTGCTGGATGGAAGCCAACAAACCAAGACAGTTACTGAGCATAAACACTGAGATGCAAATGTTTCCAAAGAGCAGACATGTATCATTGCTCTATCATTTAATTTAAACTCTTTCTGCTAGAGCAGGTGGTTTAAAAATGAAATAGATCAGTGAACATGGATACATCATGGTGACAGTTGTTGACTACTGATCCGACTATGCCCACAGGAAGGAAATTCCTCCCTATTGTAGGTTGCAGAGAGAGGCTTTTCCTCTTCAAATAGAAGGAATAGGTTTTGACCCTGTATCTCAAAATGTCCTGAAGCATGGCTTACTTTGACAAAAGCTCTTGCCATTTTCCTAGGGTTATTTGCAGCTCTGATCTACAGCCTCACAGCATAGCTGCATAAAGCATCTCCCCATCTGCATTATTTAAAATGACACCACATGGGTCAACTTTATTATTTATATATGTCCAACATGTTAGATGCTCTACCGTAAACGGTGCTACAAATGCATCCCAGTAAGTTTCCAGAGTTTGTTCTCTACGTAATTTAACTGTTTGCTAAATGTCTGTATGTTTCCATATGATTTAAAGCTGTTTGTATAGATAAGCCTGATATTCAAGAATCTGGGCAATAGTTATGAATTCTATTACTAAATCTTCTTGCTTGAATAATAAATGTTGATGAGAGTCATGAAAGCCAACAACAGAGTGTAAGACAAAGACCTCTTCATAGGCATACAAAGTACTGGAACAAAGAAGCCTGTAGTAGTTTGGCCTGCTGATCAGTTCCTACCAATAGTGTTTGTTTCAAAGCATATGAGTAACAGGTGGATATCTAGCTCTTTTAGGCTTTCTTCAAAAATCTCTAAGGCTTCACATTTTCTGTAAAACTGAGTCACAATAGCCTGGCATTAAACAATCCCTTAAAAGGACTGAAAGTTAAATATTCCAATGTAGCTGTATGGAAAACATAGGCTGTCTCACTGGGAAAAATTTCCTGGCCAGAAGACTTGCAAGACTGTGGAAAAATCTCCACATGGAAGTGATGTAGCATCTTAGATGCTTCTAGTTGAACTGAACAGATCTCTTAAGCAACTATGTAAAACAAGTTCTATTATGAAGAAGATCTTGTAATCTGGTTATTAATTCAATGGGAGTTTTGCATAATCTCCAGTGGGCCCAGGTTCACATCTTTAATATAGTAGACTTAACCAATCACAATTCTAAAGGTAAGAGGTTGTTTTTATAAACTAAAACCAGGACTTTCCTTTTTGTACCCATTTTAATTACATAAATTGTGCCTAGTGCCAGAAATTCATGCATAATGTAAGTGGAAAGCTGCATTTTGTAATTTTTACCTCAAATAAACTCAGATGTTTTTTAAATGATGTCATTCAGTTTGAAAATGCTTCAAGTTTTTTAATAGCTTTCAAAACACATTTTTATAGCTTTCTTCTAGAAGTCTTACAAAATAAGAGAGACTCGGTATTTGGAAAGAAAAAATAAATAAGTGGCAAGAACATTTTTCTCTTCTTATTTATGATTGTTTTGAAAGATACAAACAAGATGTCCAGAAACTCCACTGGTTTTCATATTTCATTTGCACTATGGGTTTTTCCATCACACTGACAGTATACAAGGCCTTTAAAATGGAAATAAGTTAACAGAGTTGTTCAAGAGGTTCTTGATTTAAATGAAAATCAGGTTTAGTGAGTTCAAAGAAAGCTGAGGAAAATTAACCCTGGAATGAAGTAAGTTAAGTGCATTTTCCTGAAATAAATGCTAATTACACAAGGGAGAGAAGGTTCAAATGAGACTCTGAATCTTAGCACACAAGAAGCCAAACTTAGCACAGGCAGGTATCACTGCAACACACAGGTTACTCTAAAACAGACAAGCAGTCCCCAGTCTTCTACCTACATCTATTGATTTTACTGCTACAGATGATTTTTTGTTTCATATTTTATATGATACATTTTCCATTTCAGAGAAATTATCAAAATCTTGTTCTGAATCACATCTGAAAGAACTTTGGCTACTATCCTAAGAGGTTCAACTTACTGAGGCACTAAATCCATTCCTGTCTGCACTGTTCACAAAATTGTAAACATACCAGACAATCTAACAGGGGAACACCATGCTAAATTCAAGGTGGTACTTCTTTTTTCTTTCCATGAAAAGTCAGAACACAAAGCAAGTGGCAAGTGTTATTTGATCTTCGAGTGTTCACCAACTCTTGGGGAAAAAATACATTTCAAGAGTAAGGAGAATTTATTATGAACTTCGCCACCTGACCATCAGCAAGTGTCCAAGAAAGACCAGTGCAAAAATGGACACCATTTTCAAGAATTTCTTAAGGAAACGTTACAGAAGCTGGCAGGCAAACTACTTCATTTGTTGCAAATAAATTTGAAGTCTTACCTCTGAATCTGGACTCCTCTTTTCACTTAAGCTGATATGCTTCAAATATCAGAAGGAAGTAATTTTAGATAGTAATTAAAAATAAAGTATTATCAGTGATCATGGGAGAAACTAAGAATATATAAAAACTCATTTATCTTGGCCTAAAGCAAAACCGTCAAGATTTATTAATATGCTTCCAGCTCCACGCGTCCCCTGCCCTTTATAAGAGCATAGAACTGTAACATAAATCTCTATGAAGCCCCTGGAAACAGACAAACAATCCTCACCGAACTACACTTTAGCAAATCTTATTTCTCCAAATAAGTGACAATTAGAGCATTACCATTGGAGCTTTGATTTCTGCTATAGGATTTAGCTGCATGCATTCATATACATGTGTAATTGAGGAAAGGTTTACCTAGTGTAATAGCAAAGATATCCAGAATAGTTTATTAGAGGAAATTTTGCCAACTATTGCAAAAAGTAAACCTACCGCATATTGCTAACAATAGTATTCTGCATTTCTGGAGAAGTCTTGGACTCTGCTCCCCGCTTATGAAAAGAAATCATAGCAATAGTCCTTTTGGAGACATACGGTATGCATTTCCAAACAGGCAACAGATTTTATTACTAATTTGTTTTTACTATCTCTTTGGTGAAGCTAAGCTATGTAGTCAGCTACTCCCTATTTTCCAGGAGTTAGGGTTCACAAAAATGAAATTTGGTGGTATGAAAATAGTAATTTAGTAAAATCAGAGCTGAAGCAAAAGGCATGGTTCAGTACTACAACTTGCCTATCTTAAAGAGACACCACCTGTATATCTACTTGTAATAGGGGAAGAGAATTTAAGATTAGCAAACAGTTTAAAGAAAAATCTCAGAATAATCAGCTGAAAAATCCCTGAAAAGACAAGTGTTTTTAAAAAGTAATACAATGCAAGTAAAAGATATCAGATTATATGGCAGTTTGAGGGACCCTGTTAATGCTTACAGCAAGATGTGGCTAATATGATATAATTAGTTCTCTCATCAAGGAAAGGAAGGACCCAACAAACTGAGTTCATCAACTGTGCAATCAGCTGTCCTCAGTGAACTTCAATATAAAGTTCTGTGTTATGGAAGGTGTTTATTGATGTGATACTTAAATCCATATTTGTGTAAGACCATACCCTTATGACTCTACAACTTCCTTGTGAACTCTGTGATAACTTACTGGTTTCTGAACTTAAAAATGAAACAAAACAAACAAAATATCAATAATTGAAGAGCAAGAAGATGCTATTTCAGTTCTAGTTTGAATTAAGCAGTATACCCAATGAAGTAATTTATAAGACTGTAATTGTTCTATCAGTGACAGATGAGAATAGCTATCTGAGCTTTTCTCCTTTGAAGCTCATTAGAGAAAATTTAACATAATGAGTGACAGTGTACTCACTAAGAAATAGAGATGTTTGGAAGATTTAATCCAAATAGAGAAAGTTTGCAACCACTAACATTTTTGTAGAAAATGTTGCAACACAAATCACTCCCCCGCCCCGAACCTTAGATTCAGATTTGTTGTCTCTGCTGGGTTATTCATGAATGTGTGCAGCTGGTACAAATGAGTCATGCAGAGCTGCAGCAGAAATCTGTTTTCTTAAACGTCTCATTACAGCATGCGTCAATATGGCAACGTTACAACTGCTAGGCACACAGAGACACAAGCAGACATTAACATCTGAATTTCAGCAGTGATTTTTAGATCAGTGTTTTTCACACGGAAATGAAATAGAATCTGAACAACATGCTTTATTGCAGTGTGAAGTGTTTCACTGTGTAAGTCTCATTATTTAGAAGATTTTTCAAATTGAATGGGGATTTTTTTAATATTTCCAGAATAAATAATAAAAAAATAAGGCTTTGATTACCTAGAAAAACATGCTTTACTAATTTCAAGATACTATTTTTTAAGATGCCTGCGTTTTCAGAAAGGATCACATTTTGTTCACATGCATTGTAAAATCATTAAATGATATTTTCAACATAACACTGAAACGTAGCTCTTTCAAAGAACTGTTTCAGTATTGTTCCTGTGGGAAGTGTACTGTACTGCAGAAAGCATAAGGAATGAAATACATAAGATATGTATGTATCAGGAAGGTCAAACCACAGAATTTTCCAAAAACATCAACACTGTTATGCAAAACAGTAATTGGCAGTCTCCTGCACTGATAAACCCTATACAATGCTGTACATCATAAGCTATTCTTTTTAGTTAGACATATAAGACACTAGATTAAGCTGTGAGTGACTAGCTTTGCAAATACCAAGACAAAAAATAATTTTGTTATGCCTGCTGGAAAAATCTTTCCTCTCTTACCACATGCATTTAGTATCTCTTCTTAATCCTCTTTAGAACCTAAGAATCCCAAGGGATCTCACATATGACATGCTCTGTTTCCTTTAAATATATACATAGCTATGTTTTACACATTTTTTTCATGAGTAATAATAGGATAACATTAGATATGGTAGCAGTTTTCATGGAAGCATGACAAAACTGCAAAAGAACCAGGAAATTTGAGGAAATTATGAATACTAATATTTCACTTGGTCAGTCTAACATGCAGATTTGAAAGCACTGAAACTGTAACCTGAAAGCACAAGAATTAAAACTAAAGAATGTTTAAAACGTATCAGGTACATTATTTGAAAATTACAGATCCACAGGAATGAAGGAACAATTTTCCATACGTAATTTATTAAGCTCAATATATTGAATCCTGCAAGTAAAATTAATAGTTAGCCGAGAATCAATGCATTTTTAATACTATTTCAAGTATAGCTATTTTTTACTGCAATAAATCTGAGGAAAAGCAAGATTTTTTTTAAATAATAAAATGTTTCAATATACTATGACTTTAAATTAATTTATGTTGAACACAGTGGATAGCAGAGTCTATTCTTGTTGCCATGACAACAGACACTGAAAATTTAAACATCCAGTGACAGGCTGAATTCCCTGCAAAGAAGATATTTTGCATTAAAATGATATACCAGTGAAACATCAAACAGATCTACATGCAAACTATTTATGTTAAGCAGACAGCTTGATTATAGTTTATTAAGAATGTAGCTATTCAGACACTAAGTTTATTATTTTGGTTTAAATTTCTTTCAGTGACCTGGAGACCAGTAAGTAAAAAGATCAAGTAGATAATTAACAAAGATTCTTGAAGGAAGACATATTTTAAGAATGCAATTGTCTTATCTGTCATGTACATTTGATTAAATAATCTCTGCTGTGTCTATCATTCCATACACAAAATGAAGCCTCTACCTAGAGAAGACTGTATTTTGCATATTCATTATAGGCAGAGCATTTGGAAGCCTGATAATGCGTAAGTATTTCTCAGAAGGTTGTTTAACAAGTTATGAAATTACTGGATTTGAGAATGATTATGCTCTTCTTACACCCAGCAGAGTTTTTATATATTATATAGCCTCATGTATTCTAAATGCAGAAGAATTTTTTGTACCTGAGCAAAAAGTTTCAAGTCAAAGGTATAAACAAACTTGATGGGAAAGTATTTTAGTACCTACCAGTCAAACTTTCCAATAAAAGGATACAGGAAGGGTAAGCACAAAATGAAACCACTGTCATGATTTGTACTCTGAAAAATCACCATTTGACAGTATATGGAGCAGAAGAGGCTGCTTTTGAGCTGGTGGGCAGAAACTCTCCCACAATATGACACCTTCTTTTAAGTGGCTGTCCTGCAAAAGAAATAGTGCATGTCATTCTAAAAAAGCTGTGTCTGTTTTTATAAAAGAACAAATCAGAGATAGCTCTAACCCAAGAGGATTTAATTAACTGTTACTATTTCATGGTGTATTTAATTAATACATTAATGCTATGAAAATGTTACCATGACTTATGCCTAATTTTTAATTTCCTTCTTAGTATTCCTCAAATAGTCCTTTTCAATTCCTAACACTCCTGTCTTTTACCATCTGTGAGACTGTACACAAAGTTCAGACCTTGTGAGATACGTATTGGATAATTACTAACATTTATGAAAGTAATCGCTTAATCTTCCTCAATATCAGGTTGTTAAGACATTTATAAATGGACTCCTTGCATGCTATGCTAGGCATTGCTGAAGCACAACATGTGGGAGAAACATCAGGACTCACTGTTGGCCTCCAGTGCACCAACAGGTTCCCCAACCTCCTTCTGTCTATCCATCTCTCCTTTGGGTTTGCCCACCTCTGCTCATAACAGCTCTGACATGGTGCAGATGTGCTCACAAGTCACTGGGAGCAGAGCAGCTGGGGAAGGCCTGGTGGGGGACTGTGCCTTCTTCTGCTGGTAGTTTCATCAAGCTCTGTCTCAAGCCCCTGGCCCTAGCTTGAGCTATGCTGCAGATATCCCTGTGCTCCTGTGCCCAGCCATAGACATCCTTACACCCAACCCTGACGACTGATTTCCTGGCTTCACCTGGCACCTACCTTACCACCACATGCAGTGTTGGTCCTGCTGGCTGTCCCTGGCTACAGTCATTACTCCCTGATCTTCCCCCTCACTGGTCACTGTGGGGCTGTACCCTGTCCTCCTGCTAACTTTGCTGCCATCTTCAGTGCCTGGCTCCCCAGCACTTGCACAGCAGCCTCCTCCTGCTGTTCCCTCATACCCTTCTTACTGAACTGCTGATCTGAGCTTTTACTGTGTAAGTTTCTTGGGTTACTTAAAGAAGAAAACACCATAATTTATTTAAATGTGATTCTGTTAGTGACACAAGGAAGAAATGAAGCATGAAGGACTTCAGGTGCTGTGCCCAGTAACAGCACAATAGCACCACATCATTGCCATGACAAACCCAGAATAATGTGCTTTCCCAGTTGTAACATAGAGTTGGGACCCTCAGCTTCTTTCTCAAGTCAATCAAATCTTTGCCTTGTGGACTTCTTCCCTGGACAGTGAGAGCAAGGTCTTTGAGGAAAGGCCATCTTTGTTATCTTGCCATGCTACTGCTGGTACACTATGGTGGGGGTTTTTTGCAATAATTCATCCCTAGTCACATAGCAAGGATGAGCTGGTAGCCAGCTACCTCTTTTCAGGGCTTTCAGCAAACAGAACTTGAAAAGATCTGCCCACACAGAGAAACATTATGTGTTTGTGCTGACCTTTTGGGAAGACATTGAAAAGATGAGAAAATTGAACTATTTTACCAGCAAAATAAGGCAGATCTGGGCAGAAGCAAAGTTATGCAGCAGCTTGCCTAGAGTAGGAGAACATCCGGTGTTCATCAGTGCTCCTTCTGAAGGAGAGGTCAAGACAAGTAGGATACCCATTGGGGATATGAGAGGGAAAGCAGAGCATCCCTTGTCAGAAACAGATGGCCTGATTATGATCTAGGAACTACTTCAGGAACAGTCGTGAAAGCAAGTTCTATTTTCCACAGTTCTGCTCACCAGTTCCTCCTGTTTTGACTACTGTCTTCCTTCCATGGCAACTGTAGATGAACTCTGTCCCCTCTGCCCCACCTCCAGGACAGAAATGCTTGCACCGTTGACACGCCTTCACTAGACAGAGCCTACAGAAGGTAAGGACCTGCTGCAGAGAGGAAACTGATAACACAGGATGTTCCAGCTTAACCTTATCAAATGACTCCCCTTTTTTTAATTAAAATGAAAGCTACAATATAGTATGGCAATATATCTGTTTCAACTTGTCAGCGAACTGCATAGGCAGCACCCCCTGGCAGCCATGGCCCATCCCACCACGCCAGCCAGGGGCAGGGCAGATTGGGGGCACCAGGGCAACCTCAGCCCTGGGCATCAGGCACCTCCCTGAGGACAAGACAATGGCATAAAGATGGGCACATCTTGGTGGGGCCCATGGACCTTCAGAGCACGGCAGTGGGGAGCTGGAGACAGCCCCTGATATGGTGTTTCTGGGGCAGGGGCTGACAGCTCTGGCAGGTCCTGGGCCATGGGCAAGTGGGGGGACCCTCACAGGCCTGGGTAGGGACAGCCATGGCTGACAGCACCCTCAGGGCCATGACAAGAGTGACTAGCATAACCTGCCATCCCTGAGCAAAATGTACAGTTTCCAAACTTAGCTGTTACTTTCTTGCCAAGTAAAAGCAAGGTCATTCAATGAATTTTACATCCATTTTCTATTTATTTTTAAATACAACATATTTTTTCAATAACTTTTCCAATTTCCCTGAATAAAATTTGTGCCATTCAAAAAATGTTAAGGTTCTAGTGTCCTTAGCAAGGGGTATCAGTCCTGCTGCTCCTTTTTTAGACAACTGATCAAAAGTATAAAAACTGACACATATGAAATCTTGTTTTTATACAGGTCATGCCTGAAATTTGATTTAGGGTTTACTTTGCCAAAAATCTACTCTGCCAATGCTTTTCATTTTTTAATTGTACTACAAGCATTGCTATATAACTCTCTAAATAGTATAGTGGATTCAGGTTTCCCTAGCAAGCTCACACATTCTTATATCCTAAAAAAAAATCGTTTACTAAGACAATAAATTAACATAGATATACTTCCTTACTTTCAGATTATGAACAAGACTGCCATTTGCCATGACAGTCATGGCATGAAATATCTCATAGCAACATTAGATGGCACACAAAGAACAGCGGGGATGGCTTTTAATTAAGATAAAGAGATGGGTTGTGTAATGTAGTAACAAAAGTTGCATCTCAGAAACTAAACAACTATCAGCCACTCTTGCTTTAAGGTTTCAAGGCAGTTGTAAGAGCAACAAGTTCAATAAATTCTCTCTTAGAGTAAGTACATTAGCCTTGAAGACACCAACAGATTTTGGGGACTTTCTGGCTAATTTAATCACCAAACTTTTGGACCTTCCAAAGCCAGTGCAATTTTCCAGAACTGCTGAGTAAGCCAGCAAAGTATACATTGACAAAATAATTTTTTTTGCATTTAACACTTTTAAGATTCTTTAACATAAACCAACTCAAATTCATTAAGTCAGTAATGGTAAAACTAGCCCCATTATTTCAAAATTGCATATATTTTTTCATCTGATTTCCTGAAAGAGTTCCATATTTTCTTCTGCATAACAAAGAAAGAGATCTATCAGATTACTAAGGACAAAACATCAGCTTCAGTGATTCGATCTATCTCAAGAATGACAATGTACAAAACTAAATAAAAGAAAGCATTTCCTCAGTACAAATTCCTGGAGATCTACTTTATGGTAACAAAAGCATATAACTCAGGATAGGCCTGTGTCAAAGTGCAAGTAATAATAGCATTGTCTATTTTTTATTTTTCCCATGGCTGAAAGTAATGTGCATTATTCAGGGATTGCTTACTCTTTACAGAAATGCAGCCACTTCAGGGACATAACATCCTGCCAATACTGCAGACAACTATAGAGATATCTGAGACAGGTGGCCTTCAGGCTACTCTCATATTAAGACATGAAAGATAGCATCAAAAATCCAGTGTCAAATGTTATCCTTATACCAAAATACCTCATCAACAGAGACTTCTGTTGTAGTCATGTCTTTCTATATGCAGTGTTGCACTTTGACTGAGAGCAAATGTCTCAGATAATAATGTTTCTTAATCAACCAGAAAGCTTGCAATTAACCCAAGAATGATACTCCCTCCCCTGCTTTTCCTAAGGCTGTATACCCTGCATTTGATGTACTTCCAGCTTCTGCAGCTGGCACACTTATTTCTCTAGCATATTTTTAAGAACAGTTAGTGGACTAGATGGTTGTCACAGGATAATTCAAAGCATTTCTAAGCAATGTTTATTGAAAGTCAAATCAAGATGCTGCTGTGTAAGCTACAGAGACTGCTGGTATCACAATGTTCAATGACATTTTTGGATCAGTGGAATGGAATATGTATTTCTTTATACATGGTGGAATGAACATTTATTGTGGGGAGCCATGCACAATTTAGTACTCATATTCTTGATCTAAACCCTTGTGAGTAATGTTGAAACTAAATATGTCCTTCTCATTTTGTAAACTTTGCTCATTGTGAAGCATGTGGGGGCACTCTGATTTTCTTTCTTAGTGTGTATTTCTCTTCTTGCATGGATAAATTATGACAGGGTGCTAAACCTGAAATAAATGGCATGAACAGTTCACCAGACTGTTAAATTAAATGACTGAGTAGTGCTAGCCAATTTCATAAAATTCCCAGCTTATCCAATACATACCTGCCAATATATACGCATCCACTGTGTTCCTCTATTTAGGCATGCATGCATGTACAACACAGAAAAACAATACCAAAGTAAACTAAAACAAGATCTACTACTTTATCACAGAGGTGGCATTTCATGTATAGATCTTGAAATTGTCTCCTATAGCAACCTAGCATTGTAAATTTCACTGACATAACAATTTTTGAAATTTAAATTATTTTATATAAAGGCACTGTGCAGTGCATTTGGGGTGACACAGTAGAGAAGAAGGTACCCAATATAGCCACAAGTGTCTTTTGGCACAAGGTCATTATAAGCACAATTAACATGAATCAAGGTTTCTACCACTTGAGCTCATATGAGATAGTACCATAAAAGGCTTAAGATCCTTCTCACAGAATGGCAGGATCCATGAAACTGTGAATGTGCAACAATGAGTGAATGAAAGAGTCACATGTCCTACTCTGGAAGTAGAACTGAGACTAGAAGGCTTTCATAATCACTGTCAATTAATTTTGACTGTGTGAAACATCAATTTTATCACCTGGCCTTTTCTGATGTTTACTTTTCAGAATAGAATACACTAGCTGAAGTTTTCCTCATCATTTCGTCAGTAATGGGAATGCCACGATTTGGAGCTGTTCACACATTAACTTGTGAAAGGAAGAATAAAGTAGAAAGCAGGGGCTAGAATGCGAATTTTTCATGTATTCTTCTGTAGGAAGAGAAAAAAAAATGGTGAAGGCCGTTCTCTTAGCTAAGAAAGATCATAGAATCACAGAATCATAGAACCGTTTGGGTTGGAAGGGACCTTCAAAGGTCATCTAGTCCAACCCCCCTGCAATGAGCAGGGACATCTTCCACTATATCAAGTTGCTCAAAGCCCCATCCAGTCTGGCCTTGAATGTCTCCAGGGATGGTGCATCTACCACCTCTCTGGGCAACTGTTCCAGTGTTTCATCACCCTCACGGTAAAAAATGTCTTCCTCATGTCCAGCCTGAATCTCTGTTCCTTTAGTCTAAATGCATTACCCGCTGTCTTATTGCAACACACCCTAAGTCATGTGTCCCTATCTTTCTTAAAGGCCCCTTTTAAGTACTGAAAGGTCACAAAAAGGTCTCCCCAGAGCCTTCTCTTCTCCAGGTTGATCAACCCCAACTCTTTCAGCCTGTCCTCACAGCAGAGCTATTACAGCCCTCTCATCATCTTGGTGGCCTCCTCTGGCCCCTCACCAACAGGTCCATGTCTTTCCTGTACTGAGGGCTTCAGAGCTGGATGCAGGACTGCAGGTGGTGCTTCACCAGAGTGGAGTAGAAGGGTAGAATCACCTCCATCCACCTGCCGGACACAGTTCTTTTGATGCAGTCCAAGATGTGATCGGCCTGTAATTAAGTTTTAGTTCTATATCTAGTTTAAAAGTTGGTGGTCTTACTTTACTCTTGAAGTAGCATACAGTATACTTGATATGTTTATTCCACAGAAGGTAAGAAGTATTACTGTGTTTCACAGATACAGTGATGGCATAGTCTCATACCTCATTTTATGAAAAGAAAGAAGAAATAAAGAAAGCAGGGGCCAAGAGTAAGTTATATTTTCAACCGTAAGAAAAAGGTGTTCTTCTCTAAGTAACACAAAGAAAAACATTCTTGTGAAATAATTGAAAATAAAAATATTTAAAATCTAGTAAAAACATAAACTAGGGGACTTTCATACAGAACAAGTTACGCTAAATACGGGAGAGGAAATACATAGCAAAGAACTGACAGGGCAGGGAGCTGTGCTGATTAGGAAGTGGGCAATTTCTTGAGGAGCATGAAACTCCAGCGTGAATTAATTTGCTTCAAACAGAGCCCTGTTGTTTTCTCTTCTTTCCTCGATCACTATTTACTACATAAAGTCACACCTCACTTATCTTCTTTGATTGTTTAATTTTCACAGGATTTTCTTTTCATGGCTTTGTTAGAAGAGATAACTTTACTCTGCATGTAATACATAAACTCATTACTTTGGGCCACAGGACCACTACAGCTATTTCAAGTTGGAAACAATATTGTTCCACTATTTTGCTTTCAGGAAATAATTTCACCAAACTTTAATAAGGTATACAAGCCATAATCCAATGTTACTTTTGCAACAATTTCCACCTTGTTCAGTGGATATCCTGGATTTCTAATGAATAAACTAACTCACAAAGAAAAGCAGGTAGATGAGCCCATCTCAGTGTAAGGGAAGAACCTGAAAGATCAATTTAGGCACGTGGTAAGTTCAAAACGGACTTTATTCTAACCAAAATCATTCATCAGAGAACCAGAGAGAAACAGGATTTATCCAAAAATATTTAACACTCTGACATTATAAAACACAGAGTTGGATCCTGGTTGGGAGCTCAAATACTGCACAGCTGATTCAGATTCAAAGGATCCCAAACCTTTAGAATAGTGAAGCAAAATGAGCATCTCCCTACCCACAAAAAAGTGAGGACTCTCAAGGGTACAGCAGAAGATAAAATCACTCACCAATAAGGCAAGGTCTCTCACTTCTCAAGCAATTTTCCTTCGATGGTGCCCCAGATCTAAGGAGGAGAGTCTGCAGAAATGTTTGGAGAATGCAAGTTACTATGGAAAAGTGATCAGTTTTTAAATCGTGGGAACACAGAGGCTCTAAAGTTTTGGGCTGTTTTTTCAAAAGCTAATAACGTTCATGTTTTGGCCACTTACAGAAAGAACTATAAGAACAGACGTATAGACCACCGGTACAGAGTGACCTTTCCTACTGAGCCCAAGTAGCCCAAACATGTTTACAGATATCATTAATTTATTAGCTAAACTAAATATATAATCAAATGTATAAAACATAATAAATTCTCAATCATAAAATTAAAATAACTAGTAGGATTATTAAACTTATTATTACACTAGTTTTCATGATCTAAAATTTACTTTAAAGGCTGTTGTAATGGCAGTGGTTTACATATCAGTCCACAAAGTAGGACAGGTTTAAGTATATTTCTCAAATATTAGAAGAAAGTGAGCCCCACGTATGCAGAATTTGGCCCTATATTACACGAAGATGCTTGTAATTTTCCTTTTTCTGTCACTGAATAGCTCGACACAGCTCAAACTGTGGAAAAGTTGGTGTTCACACGGGTCAGGTAGAAATTCTTGTTCACATTATGGGGATTGTTTTTTGTACAAAGTACTGTCTCAGAGATGTCTATTAATTGGCAGGAGACCTTAGTTGTCTTTTCCCAGGCCACTAGATGCAAAATTATGGTTATCCTTACATACTTTTAATTTAGACAATATCTGAGAGTATTTCCACCGTATGCCTACTAAAAGTAGGTCTCAGTCAACCCTGTCTTAGTAATGTCACAGAAAAATATGGTGCTTGACCTCTAAAGAAAATGAAGTTACTTGTTTCATTCACCTTTCCCAGGCCCCCTTGCCAGTAATGGAAAATGACTGGATGTAAGCATCCATTTCTCAGCCTTGCAATCTGGCATCAACATTCTGGAGGTGGGAGATGCTGTTAGTGGGTGGAGTTATAGTGGGAACTACATTCGTAAGCAACCAACCAGGAAAATTGTGCAAGGAACCCTGAAGAGCACAGTTTGATTTCTAGCTCCAGAAGTACCTCCTCCTAATACCTCACATTAGAGCAAGGAAAAACAGCAGGAAGTTTCTAGCACAGGTTTATCTGATAGTCTGGGAGCTAACTGTAAATTTAACACCATGTTCAACTAAGTCAAGTGGTCTAGGATATAACAGGGTAACTTTACCAAATCCTGTCACCTCTTGGGTGACAAATGCACCCTTAGGAGCAAACCACTGCTCATGCAGTCATAGGAGTCTCTGGGCTCCTGCAAAGGCTGGATTTATTCTGAAGGATGGCACTGATCACAGAATCACTGTAGCAGGTTCCTAGCAGCTTTACACTTATTTACCCCAGGACACTACACAAAAAATTGGCCTGAAGCACTTCATATCTCATTTGTAAATGAATGATAAGATATTTTCAGACTAACTGTTGAATTTATGTGAAGGAAAATTCCTGCAGGAACAGAGGCCAAGCACAACCATCCTGACACATTCTGCTGTGGTGTCCTATTGTAATTCTAATGTATTTCCCAAAGAGAATCAGAAGTTCCTAAGGTGATGCAGATAAGTGATAAAAAACATATTTCTACAAAAGAGTTAACTGTACCCCGGGATTCATTAAGCACAGGATAGCTAACCAGTCAAAAATTGTCATTCCACTATACCCAGTATTGCTGTGGTCTCAGCTTGAGTACCGTGTGCAGTTTTCAGCTCCACAATATGAGAATATGTCCAAAGGAGAGCAACAAAGTTGGTGAAAAGTCTAGAGGGTATGACTCACAAAGAGTGGCTGAGTATACTAAGTTTGTTCAGCTTAGAGAAGACTCAGGGTTGATCTCATTGCTAGATATACCTTCCTTGTGAGGAGGAGTGGAAAGGAAGATTGCTGATCTCTTCTTTCTGGTGGGACACAAGAGAATGACTCACAGCTGCATCAGGGGAAGCTCAGGTTGGATATTAGGAAAAAGTTCTTTAGTGAGAAGAAGGTCAAGCACTCGAAGAAGCTCCCCAGGGAAGTGGTCATGGTCTCAGACCTGATGGTATTCAACAAGCATCTGGACAATACGTTGTTTAGCTTTTAGGTTGCCCTGTGTGGAGTCAGGAGTTGTACTCAATGATCCTCTTGGGTCCCTTTCAGCTCAGTATATTCTGTGATTTGATGATTCTAAGAGCTCTCTCACTCTTCAAAGAAAAGAAAAATCCATGTATGTGCCAAAGAGCTGTGTTCCTACCACTCTAAATAAGAGAACCTTTGGGTTTTTTCCACCTTAAGTAAATCTAGTCATATTAGTAAAGACAGAATCACACTAAATATACCAAAAAGAACATAATTCTGATATTTCCTACATTTTCAGTGATTCAAGTGAATTTTCTCCAGAATTATTTAGTAAATTATTTGGTATAATAGACATTAGCAATTTAAATATTCAAATATTTGAGAAAATAAATTATGATTAATTATCTACTAGGGCCACTTTTGATTCTCTTGAACCTATGGCATCAGCACAGAAGTATTCTTGTTCTATGATCACCTTGCTTGTTGCAATCTCAACATAGAAAGGGAAGGAAATAATTTGCAGGCACTATAAGATGTAAAGTGGGCACTCAAAAAAGATTCACAGATGACTATAAATTATTTCTATTTGTTTGAAAGGGAGTTATTATAGAAACAACGTATGATTCTAACTGATTCTTGAGAGCAGGTAGGCATCTTCGTGCCATCTGCTGTATTTCTAAGTCAAGAGCCCTTGAGGAAGTCACTAGTGCAACAGTAGGCTATTGAACAATTACGGATATTAATCAAGAAATACGTGTGAAGAAATGGGTTCTTTTTCACAGATATTTAGAGTGCAATCTATTCTGTGGCTTCAGATTATCCGGCCTTACCTCACAACAGCTTCAGCATTTTTCCACAGAGCTTCTAGTTGAGTAAGATTTCTGTTTACTTTGCGAAACACATATCTAGCAGTTATGCCTTCATTTCAATGGGTGCTTAATATTCCAGCTAAGGGAAAAGAAAAAAGGGCACATTGGAAGGTACTTCCTCCTTTGTACCCAAACTGAGTGAAAACAGGCAGGAAGGATGTGTTGCAGCTTAACTGATGCAACTGACAGAAACTTTTCAACTGTTCCTTCATGTAGTAACCAGACTTTCAAATACACCCATATTGGGTAAAATAACAGCCAAGTTGCATGGCTTCTCAGGAGTAGACCTGGTCTGTCCTTCATGAGAGATGTGCTCCTTCTGTTCCTTCCTCTAAACCACTGTAGGGTGATTTGCAAAGGAGGGAAGGAGCGCATAGAATGTACCAATGATTGGCTTCTCATCTCTTTATGCTTCACTGCTCCTCCAAAGACTTCAGGATACTGTCTGAAATAGCTGTGTTTCCAGATTGCTCTTGCCTCCTCCTAATTTAATCCTGAAGTGCATCTGATTTCCAGAGGACTCAGTGAAAGGCACTGAATATGTATCAGGATCATTATTCCTATATGCCAGATGGGTGGCTTACATCTGCCTGCAGTAGCTGGCATGGTAATAGACTACTGACATGAATTTTCTTTAACAAAAAAATAGAGAATTCAATACAGAAACTTATAAACTTTTCAGTAAGGTCCTGGAGACAAAGTATCTTTATTCTGATCAGAACTTCGGAAACTACAGCATATGGACAGTTAGTATGGCAGCCTTGGAGAAAAAGGATTAGAACAATGAAATTTTAATCCCACATGTCCTGGGACGAGCAGTTGAATGACCTTCATTTTCATTGTCTGTGAAATGGGGACAAATACTTATCTTATAAAGCCACTGAGGTAAATAAAAGTACCTCTACTGAAAATCCTTTATAAAACGTAACACTTTACTACCATTTGCCTATTAGCACAAAATTGGTTCTCAAGCTGTTATTGGCTTTTGTATTAATTTGGTTCTGAGCCAAAGAGACATACTTTTTTTTTTCTTCTGTTCTATTTGTCTTTGCTTGTTTACTTTAAGGCTTGCTCTTCTGGTTGAACTTTCGGCCAGGAGCTCCATGAAAATGCATATGTTTCTTATTTGTTTTCTGTGATACAGTCAGCTGTACAAACTCAATGTTATGTCAGGGGGCACTTCACTACTTAGTGTGGATGGATTGATGCTACATGTTTGGCTTATTTAATGTGGATATTGTCTTTCTCCTTATGACATTATTGTGTAAAAACATAAACATTGTGGATAGAAATATAAAATTTCGAAGAAATTAATCATCAGCATTTCATTTTTCAGTTCTGTGTAAAGTAGCATGTGCCTTTATCTATCATACCTCTAGTTACCCTTTTATCAAGCTTCAGACACATGATATATTAAGGAAATAAATAAGTTCCCCAGGCTGACCTGACTCCCTTGAGCAAGGCATAGGCACAAAGATATTTCAAATATTGGGCTTATGCATAGGTCTGCCTTATTTTAATTTAAACTATCAAAAGAAAATGCTACCCAAGGCAAGACTCAAAGCAACCAGAGCTGGAAGAGCATTTATACGAGTATACCCTTTTATAATACCCTGGTGTGCTTCTGGCAAGGTTTTGTGGTGGAAGATAGGAAACTGTATTATAGAAGAGACACATTTATGTATTCTGTCTAGCATTACATTCCAGGAATGTTTCCAATGAATATACTAGACTTCTGAACCCATCTATTTCACTGAAATTCATTAAATTGAGTACAGAACTGATCACAGAATCACAGAATCACAGAATGTTAGGGATTGGAAGAGACCTCGAAAGATCATCTAGACCAATCCCCCTGCCGGGGCAGGAACACCTAGATGAGGTTACACAGGAAGGTGTCATGGCGGGTCTTGAATGCCTCCAGAGTAGGAGACTCCACAACCTCCCTGGGCAGCCTGTTCCAGTGTTCTGTCACCCTCACTGAGAAGAAGTTTCTTCTCATATTTAAGTGGAATCTCCTGTGTTCCAAATTGAACCCATTGCTCCTTGTCCTATCATTGGTTGTCACCAAGAAGAGCCTGGCTCCATCCTCGTGACACTCACCCTTTACATATTTATAAACATTAATGAGGTTACCCCTCAGTCTCCTCCTCTCCAATCTAAAGAGACTCAGCTCCCTCAGCCTTTCCTCATAAGGGAGATGCTCCACTCCCTTCACCGTCTTTGTTGCCCTGCACTGGACTCCCTCCAGCAGTTTCCTGTCCTTCTTGAACTGAGGGGCCCAGAACTGGATACAATATTTCAGATGTGGTCTCACCAGGGCAGAGTAGAGCGGAAGGAGAACCTCCCTTGACCAACTAATCACCCCCCTTCTAATACACCGCAGGATGCCATTGGCCTTCCTGGCCACAAGGGCACAGTGCTGGCTCATGGTCATCCTGCTGTACACCAGGACCCCAGGTCCCTTTCCCCTACACTGTTCTCTAATAGGTCATTCCCCAACTTATACTGGAAACCTGGGGTTGTTCCTACCCAGATGTAAGACTCTACACTGTTTTAAAGTCTTTCTCCAACTTTTTATATTTTTAATTTTTTTCTCTTTCACTATCAGTGTATGACTTTATATACATAGACTAGTCATGCAACTATATTTGCTGAGACAGCAGCTGTGCTTAGAAAAAGGTATTGAAATTAGCATTTAAAGACTAAAAAAATAAGCAAAACCACTTTAGAGTTATGTAGTTATAAGCAAGGACAGAATTGTCCTTATCTAGGTAATATTTAAATTCTTATCATATTATGCATTTACTGCAACAGATGCAGTTTATGAAACAGAGTCACTGTGATGCTAAAAAAGATACAGGTGTCAAAAATATCTATTAAGTGTACTATATATGCGTAGCACTGAAATTCAAGTGTATTTGAAATAATGAGATTATGTATTTAATCAAAATGATAAATTCTAAGTTCACAGTTCTGCAAAACACTCAGGCATTGAATTTGCCTTTAAATTTCATGTAACAACCAATTACGAGGGCCTAATCTGCATTGAGTTCTAGAGATGGGAATAATTTATTTTTTTTAAATTAATTTGTAGAAATTGTCCCCAAATCAGTGGGGTTATTTTCATTTCCAATTTAAATTTTAAGAAGAGATTATATTCTAAATGTTATCTTAGCTTTTTTCTTTTGTTGCTGAGTAAGGGCAGGAAGCAATGAGGTTAGATGAAGCTGGTATTACATGTGATCTACCAGCTATCTTGCAAACATGTGCCAAAGCATCCTAAGGAAGATTTATGCTCACTGCTTGCCTAGGCTTGAGAAGGATTAGCAGACATGCTAGTTTGTTTAATGGTGTTCTTTTACTGAAAAGTCTCCATTAGATATTGCATTTAAATGTTCATTTATTTCACTTACTGATCTGAGGAAGTATTGAATTATGGTTACAGTTATCACTGTGTCAGAGGGCACAGTTCTTATGCTGCACTCAGTCATGCAACCAGCCTTTCTGTCAGGTGTGAATATAAAGTAATACTATTTCATAAACCAAAAAGAACTGATGCAAAGTATAATAATTTATAAGCATGTTTTAAAGGATACCTCCTTAGCCATAGCGTATAAACATGAGTTTCTCAGAACACAGAAACATTTGTAATATTTTGATCTTAAAATCTGGAGGAGGGCGAGTGTGGAGGTGAGGGGGGAGTGTGTTCCTTCTGTATGGAGAGTTTCTGCTGTCTATCCAGGTGCCATCACAAGGTTTTTCTTGGAAAGCTTCCTGGTCTGTATGTTGTTGCCCTGAGTAACGACCATCAACACTTGTATTGCTCCTGAAATGTAATACTAATTATAGGAGGAAAAGGGTTTCTTGAAATTACGTCACAGACTACCCCCTTCTAAGGTTTCATCTTCTGGTGAAGCATTTGATTCAGATTGACCTACATTGTTACTGCACGAGTATGTATCTCAACACAGCTAAAATTCTTGCATCAGTGTCTGTGATTCAGTACATAAAGCACGCTCCACTAAACTTTCCTACACTTAACCATTTATTGCTGGGTGTTTTTTGACAGGTAGAAATAGGAAGAACAGACAACAAGTGAGGTAAGTGTTGTATTTCTTCTAGTGTGGCAAAGACAGCTGTCTGTTGCCAGACAACACGTTGCAGCTCACCACAAGAGATGTAAGCTGCCCAGCCACAGCCATCAGCACTCCAAAGAGTTCGATGGACCTAACTGAAAAGGCTGTAAACTTGCCACTACAAATCACCATGCAGAGGAATAATCAGTTATGAGAGGAAAGAAAACCCAGCACCTCAGCCTTCCTTTACTCAGGGTTCTTTGCCATTTGGAGGGCAGGGGAGGCACCCAGAAACGAAACAATAACAAACCACCACAAATGAACAAACCAAAACAAACGAACAACCCCTCCCCGCCACCCCCAACCCCAAAACAAAACTAAACAAAAACCACAAGGCTTACATACCACACCTCTGGCCACAGTTAGGATAACAGAGATATAAATATAAAATGATGCCTGTATGCCATATACCCTTACTTGGGACCGAATACCCAAGCACAAGCACACATGCAATGAAAGTCTACCTATTCACATGCTTTGAACATCCCTGTTTGTGTCCCCAGCTGGCTGGCTACTGATTATTTAAATCCAGCTGAGCTTAATTTTTGTGAAACAATTCCATATTTTGGACAGGCAAAATTACTGTAAAAGTGTTTACTACCATTAATACTTGCATAGGATGTGAACCAAGGTTGGTTGTTTGGTTTTTTGAACCAGATGTTGGCAAAGTTTGCTAGTCCTTTGCATTTTCTGACTAACAAAAATACTTCCCTGAACTGAAAGTATCAAAAGCAAATCTCTGACTGAAACTGCTGACTACTAAAAAATGTGGTGGATAATGGAAATCTTAGAGTATCCCCCTAAGGAAAGATTTGCTACTAAGTATCTCTGTAATAGCCTCTGTTGGGCAAAATTATCAAACTAATGCCACTGAAGCTCTACTCATTTGCACTTAGTAGCTTTCCTGCTTCATTAGTTCCTGATCCGTCCACCAGCTGAGTGCTTTCTGCTTCAAACATTAGATATTCGTATTTGTGCTACTGGATTTTGTAAATGCCAGGAAGGATAAACAAAAGCATTTTATTTGCATTTTATTCACAGATTTTCCCCAAGAAATCTGCTGTGAATTGTGCTGCAGAGCCTGGGACTGCTGTGATTTATGCTTGAATAAAGGTGGCTTTTGCAGTAGCTGTAGGTGATATAGTATGCATTTTAAAGGGAGGGGAAAAGAATCCTGCGGATAAGGAGACAATTTATGCTCCTGAAGGACATAGTTGGATGCCAGACTTTCATCTGTCTAATCTTCTTACTTAGCCAATTCCCTGCAACTCTTCTGTTTCAGCTTTCTTTATGTGATGTGACAGCCATGATGGGTTTGGAGCAGTAAACTCATGCTATCAATGCTTAAGGATTTTTTTTTTCCTTTTATGATATTTATCAGTCTAAATGTGATGCCAGATATATTCCTCTTCTTAGGCAGATAATGCTAACACAGCATCACAACTGTCACCCTCTGTGTCTCCAGGGATGATCCTGTAGCAGAGATTGGGCATTGTAAAAATTTGCTTCATATGGCTCAATAAGTTCAAGTGCAATCTATAATATGAAGCAATAGCTCAAGTAACAACTGCACTATATGGGTTACATACGGCAGCAGTTTTCTCTGTTTTTCATATTGAACTGAAAAAAACAACCAAACAATAAACACCAAACCAAACCAAACAAACAAAAAAAACCCCTAACAAACAAAAAACACTGTAGGAACTAAGCTAGGCAGGTTTGTTGAGTGCAGACCATTGAGAAAGCAGTTACTCTTCCACTAGGACCAAAAAACCAAAACCAAAACCAAAACCAACCAGCCAACCAATGAAAAAAACAAACAAAAATACAAGAGAAAGAAGCATTTTAATTAATTTGGAAAGGAGCTAAGCAGTTCCTGTAAAAATTTTCCTAATTTCAAACAGAGGAAATAGTGACTGTTTCTCTCCTTTTTTGCATAAAATCACTGACCTAATACTCTTGTTTAATATAAATTGCTGACCACTGCATTTACATTAACTTTCACGAAGCTCTGTTACTGGTATTGCAAATTAAAAGTATATCCCTGGAAGATGTAGTACAAGTCTTGCTGGAGGAGTAAAATCCTGGCTCAGGGTCACAGGAAATCTTTAGTAGAGCTAGAAATTGATATTTAGTCCAGTGCCTTTACCACAAAACAACACTTCCCTTCTTAAACATACTGGTTAAGTGCATCATATTACAAATTGCTGTCTTGGTCACCAAGATAAAAGCATTTCAGGAATTGTAAAAGTTTCATTTCTACAGAAGTGGAAACATCATCAGATTTCACACATTCTCATTAATTCTGCCTTTCAGTATGGCTCATTTCTGTGCTTTCTCCCCCCAAAAAAGGCACAAATCCACTCACACCATTGTCCAAGCAAACCTGGAGCTGTTTTCATTTGCTGGAGTCCTCTGGTGTAGGGGTGTGACTGCTTGTGCTCTGCTATCTCCTGGGACTGCTGGGCTGCTGTGGCTGGTTTGGGGACCTGTGAAGCCCAGCACAGCCTTGCAGCAATACCTGTTCTAAAATTCACAGAACTGGAAAAACACACACTCATTCTGCATATCCCCACCCTTCTCCTTTATCTCCACTTCAGTGTATAATACTATTTCTTTAATTCCACCTTTTAGTTTAAATAACAGAAGTTCAGTTTCATATTACATAAATATTGGCACTTTACAATCCCTTTTCCTGAGTAGAAGAAAAACTGAAGATAAGCCACTGATGAGGTCTTCCCTTCCATCTAATTACTTAGAAGCCTTTATCAGTGGAATGTGTACTAGAAAACAAGATTCTGTGCAGGGCAGACAGAACTCAGCATTTTCTGCACTGGCCTGTCAGAGGCTGCCAGAAATAGCAAACAAAAAGAGCTATTTCCAAGAGCAGTTGAGCTACTCAGGGTTGTTTTCAGTGTCTGGGTTTAAAAATATTTATTTCATTCAAATAGGAATGTGACTGCAGTGTCTGTCTGGTGCAATTTTATTATTTAATTTTTGATTATTTCTTGGAAAGTATTTGGCAGAATTCTTAAATTTGCAGTCAGTGTCCTGCTGATACATTCATCCGCAACATTCATGTCTTTTCCTCCTTCTTCCTCTGTCTCAACTCTTTAAATGCAATCCACTGTTTCCCCTGGTACCATGACTGGCTTTTTCTACACTACTGAAAGCCAGACAGATGGTGTTTTGGGCTTGCTCCTAGAACACAGATCTCATTAAGCTACAAGTCAGCGGCTTAACACATCTTTATCCGTGTTACCTCATGATAAAGACAGCAAAGCCAGATCAAATATCTTAACCCAGTTAGATTCTGCTCTTCAAGACAGCTTTGCAATCTTGTCTCATTCCTTCGGATAATAATGTAATACATCTGATACATGTAGTGCGTCTGTGTGTGTACATGTGTGCATCTGTGCCTCCTCCTATGCCTTTTTCCTTGTGAATGCAATTTTAACTTTTCCTTTATTCTACAGAGGCACAAACTGCTTTATCCAGCTGTCATATTACTTGCTCAGATGGAAAATGCAGCTGAGTGAATTTTGTAACAGCACATCTGATATTTTGTTTTTCTCAATATTGCTATATTAATTATGGACTGTAGGTATCAAAACCACCCTTTCTAATTTTTGTCTAGTACATACAAAATAATTATAAGAAGGCTGGTAATTAATTCAAAATCTTCTTCTCCTTGGTTGTAACTAAATTTGGTCTAGCTTTTTTTACTGTTTTAAGTACACTGAACAGTTTGGAAGTATGTTCTTTTTCTTTAGTGTTTTCTACTTCAGGCGTAAGATTTTTAAAAGAGCTAGATTTTATTATTAAAATAACAGATTTCAAACATTGTTGAAAATCTACCAATAGAATTTTTATCAATCTGTGCCTCTGTGGATCATTTCTTTAGTCTTATAAGATCTAGTGACACTCAGGTTGCTGTCCAAAGCTAAGTTGTGCTTTAATGTAAGAACTCAGTCTCTTGTTCATGAAGGAAAGTAAGGCAAAAAAAACCCCAAGAGGTCCATTCCCACTGATGTAGCTTTTGGCTGCAGCAAACTCCTTTTACATGTTTGATGAGAAGTTGCAAAAATGATGAGACAATGGGTGAGAATGTTCCCTGTGTTAGTAATGACATGATAAACCCCACAACTAATATTTAGCTTACCCCCCAATAAAGGGGTTTACTCCCTATTTTTACTCTTTATACCATAGGATAACTTGTCTTCAGTAACAGACATGACTGTGTAGACAGCATTTTTTGCAAGATCAAGAAGTAAGATATTTCATTCAGTACCAGTATATTATTCAAATAATTTTCATGTATTCAACAACAAACATTATCTGGTGAAGAAAGCTGGATCAACAGGAGTTAAGTTTTTGCATTCGTATAGCATCTTAGGAACTCCATTTGCAGAGGAAAGCTTAAAGGGCTGTGAATATACATGCGTATTTCAATCTATGACCCTTTTGTGAGCTCTTTATGATGAGGTTGCAGAAGAAAGACAAGGAAAAGCAATTTGAGGAGAGTAAGAAAATAGAAAACCAGAACATCTTTCTAATTTACTGTATCTCCTTTTTAGGAGGCTAATTTGACATCCTGAGACAGGTGATTAATATATAATTACACAACAATTTCAGTAACCTGACTGTTCTGCTACTGTAGTCTAAGTGGTAGGACAGACTTGCAGGTTTATGAGATACCTCCAGCATGCATCTCTTGAGGTACCAGATAATATGATTCAAGACAGTCATGCTGGCAGACAATAGTAAGAGCCATGTGGATGTGTGGGAAGCATGAACTCATTCTACTCATGACCCACACTGCACATGAAAGAGGGAGTAGATGTGAATGTGAAAGGACAAGGAGAGACAAAGGGCATGAGAGAAGTGAGCAAGGCTGTAAGTTAATCAAAATGTAGTTTTGCTAGTTTTGGTCCAGCGTACACCTCTTTATCCACATGTGTCTATGCTAAGTGCCTCCATGCAGGACAAATCTATGACTGTGATGGAAATATAAAGTAGCTTCCTCTTTCAGCATCCATCGTGAGTGATTTTTTGCATTAGCCCTTGTGACTAGAGTAAGTGGGTGACCTAAGATCCAGTCAAATATGTCATCTTTCATCAACCCAGAGACAACCTTTAGATATTTTGATGGATTGTCTAAAACAAATACATTCTGGAATTAGGTGAAACGCTCCACTTTTATTGACTATGGTATGTTCATACGTATTACTGAGTTCTTCATATTCTTGTGTAATTATGTCATCTTAAGTAAAAACTATTTGCTTATGGTTTATGCAGAACAGCTTAACAGCTCTCTTATAATTTCTCCTGATACTGTCACAGCTTCAGGAAAAACTAATCGTGTTGTGCAAATTGCAAACTTTGAAAAATTCTTAATTGGAGCATTGCTTCTTCCTCTACTGTTCTGAATCCAAGCAGAAGAACCTGTAAGTGAATCAAGTACTGGATAGAAACAGACCAACTCAGGTTTTCATAGGACTCCCCAGTCATTTCTCCCTCTATTTCAGAAAGGCATTGAGGCATCACAACAAAACATTGAGAATACAATTGTGACCAAAAAATAGAAACAATAACATAACAACAGTGTGTATGAATGCACACGTGTACAATCTGGTAATTTAGTGGGAAATGTGCTTTCCCTCATGACTCATTCACCTGTGCTCCAAATGCCTTTAAAATAGATGGGCTGGTTACCTCTCTGCTTTGTACCACATCTCCAGTAAGGCTGTCAGATGAGCTACAAATCTCTTGAGATTGCAGGGAGATAAGACCTATGACTGCACCAGATATCTGCTCCTTTCTGCTATGAAGGAGGTCAGCACTAAAATTCTTAATTTTGCATTATATTCAATTTTTGAGATGTCAAAAGCTGGTCATTCCATCTGTCAGAGACTTCCTCCCTATCACTGCCAGCATAATGTCACAAACATTTGTCTCAAATGATGGATACCAATATGACCTCACAGAAAAAGGACTGGCAGCTGGCATGTTAGCTAATGGGCCCACATTGATGCCATTCAGAGGGTGGACATCTATTTACACAGAGCAAGTAGGAAATCTGAAAAGTCAGATTTGGTTTTGTCTGCAGTCTATCATGTTAATTGATGTTCAAATATTTGGCAGGTATTTTATCATATTCAAAGTAGTGTAATAGGTTTTTGAACTAAATCCCTCTCTGTGATTTTTTTTATAGTTGTTTTCCCTTCTTACCTCCTGTCTTTTCTTTGTATTCCTGAAGACAGTACTCAGGACTTCCCCAAAATGAAAAAAAATTACTCTCAAGTTAGTTCTTACTGTTATATTATTCTTCCTTCTCAAACAATTAAAATAATGACATCTGTTTCTCTACTTTCCAATCCCCTAAAACAAATCCCAAAGCAGCAGAAAAAGTCAGGTACTGCTTTGCTTATTTTCTCACTTCTTACTTCTAAGACTTACAGATTCATGCGATCAGGGCAGCATGCTCTGTTTGCATTAAGTGGATTTAAGCTTTTAAGAAGCGATTCTCTAATCTGTACATGATCTAGTTCATTCTCTGTCATTACTTGTAAACTGATCTCTGGCTTGAACTGATCTCTGTGTTTCTCTGTAAAGAGAGATGCAAAGTAAGTGTTTAACAAAGCTGCCACTGTTACAGTATCTCCCAGATATAAATTTGAAGTGTCCCACGAGTTTCTTTAATCCTTTGATTAAATCTTTCCAGGATAACATCTGAGAAGGTAGCGAAGATCATGTCATTAATATAGAGGTACGTGTGCTGTGCACTGTTTGTTCTCATTCCAGCCTAACATAAAAAGCAGGCAGTCTCATGTACAAAGGGATGAATGTAAAATATCTTGTTCTAGGGAAGGAATTGATTGCTCTTCTGCACATCGATTTTACTGCTCTATAATCCTCAGACATCCATTTTGAAATATTTTGAGAGCATTTGAGAGTTGCAACTGGCAACACCCCAAAATCTTTCTTCTTACAAACTATTGTTTTAGCTGTAACAAGTCAAGGAGCTTTTGGAAAAGAAATACGAAATTCAAAATGAAAATTAAAAAGAGCTAAGACAAAACACTGTGTACTTGTCATACATGGTTGTCTCACACAGATGGAAAGGCTGCACAGCTACTCTGCTGACAGGTAATCAGGTACACATATTGCACCAAGAGCCAGGGCAGACAAAACAATAGTTTCATTAATGCTTTCAATAAATCCAGTCCTGTTCTTCGTGTCCTTTTGATTATACAGGGGATAGAGAGAAGAGATTCAGACTTCTGTCTGTGTTTTTAAGTGGAACATTTTTTTGCTGTGCTTGACCTGAAGACATCTTGATTGTTCTGCAAAGAAAATCATAGTGATTGTACCCAGAGCTTTGAAAGAATGAAGGAAAGAAACACCAAAGTTACAATTTATTTCTATATAAGAATTGATACATTTTAAGATGTAATAATAAAAATCAGAGTACCTCAATTTTTAATATAATAGCAATTTTCTCTGAGCTTAAATGACACACACACCAAGATCTGAAAACGTTAGTATACATAGATGGCATGCACAGGAAGACACAAACTCTGAGAACAGAAGGATCAAACTGATTTAGATGTTGCATTTTCACTGACTCACATACATGTGAAAGAAGCTCATATTCTCCATTCACTACTTTTAAAATGGAGTGAACTGAATCAAATGTTTGTCTTCTCTGTTTAGAAGCTTCTTTTGGACTAAAATGAGCATGTATGAGTTTTCAATAGAAAACTGCTGGAAAGTCTCTGAATCCCTGAGTCTTCTTACTGAGCTATGATTCAGCATCAAAACATGTTCCTATTTAATTCCAGTTGGTATTTAATATGTTTTTCTGACTTTTTTAGTCTTTTTCTTTTTGTTCTTAAAAAGTATAAGCTTTCTTTTCTTCTAGATCAATCACTTTGTGTCTATTGAGAGCTTGGTATCCTACAAGTTTCTGGGATTGCTCTGCCATAGAGAGGGAAAAACTGAAATATTTATGGTTTAATATTTTTTTTTCCTAAAGCAGAGTGACATTGTCACAGACGTTCTGTTGATTTATTTGCTTTATGTTTTTTGCCGCAGACGTTCTGTTTATTTATTTGCTTTATGTTTGAAGTTGGCATTGTGTGTAGTGGTTTTAATAATATATTATCTTCTCATACTGCAAACAACTAATTTAATGTGTAAGTTCTACATTTCTACCGTTCTTGCTATATTATTTCTAATATATGCCAGATTTGCTTTCTGCATGTTGTAAAGCTGAGATCTTATATTTGTTTCTGTATCATATAGTATGTTTTCCTCTAAAACATGTCAAAACATGGGAGGTATTTAATTGCATTACAATTTAGTAGACTGGGTGATATTTAATGGTGTCTGTTAACCCATTATGTGACTTCACTGAAACAACTCTTACTAGCACCTACTGTCGTGGTTGAGCTGGACAAACAACATAGACCAACTTCTTTCAGGATGAAAGTAGTAGATGCCATTTATTGCCACAAGTGCATTTTTATACAGTTTTACCAATTCGTGTGTCTCTTCACTATTGGTTACAAGTTACAGCAGTAACATCTCATTGGCTGTTTTTGCTATCATCAGTGTTACTCTTCTACTCCCTTCTCTCTCACAGGTATATCTTTAACATCTCCGGATACTCCTTTACTCCAGTCTTTCTCATGGGTAGGCCTTCATATCTTCAAGTCTAATTTCTGTTCCCATGCCCTCCATCAGGGAATCCAAGGACCCACCGTAGTCCCACAACCTACAAATAAGATTCCTGTGTTTCTCAAGTTTGCATGAGGTTTCTACAACATTACTTGTCTTCTCTAGGTTCTGTGCCCAATCATAACATCCTACATAAAATACAACAACAGTGAAAGTAGTGTAAGAAAATCAGCTTTCAAGAATTCAGATTATCTAGTCAACAGCTTTTTTCAAATCAAATGTCTATTCTTTCAAAGTAGCCCAAAAGGCATGTGTTTAGTAGCGATGTTTAAATATTTGATAACAGGATCAGCAAAAATAAAATTCATTGTATCTGCCCCAAAATGAAGACCCACATCCATCATAATACTCCATGTTAGTCCATCTGGAACCTGCATGGAGTGTCTTGGAAGTGAATTTTGAAGAAACATGATTTAGCTTATATAGTGAAGTTTATGAAAGGGTAAGGTGGTGTAGTTGCTTTTGATAGCAGTTGTTTTTAATGCATTTTTAAATAAAGCAAAACTGTTTAAAGACAAACTGTGGAATAAACTACTAATCTGATCAGAAAAAAAAAAAAGAAAAAAAAAGAAAAAAAAAGGAAATAAAATAGAATACTAATAGAAATTAACTGTAATTATAGAGAAACAGGCTAGAACAGATGAGCACAGCTTTTTTAAATTTTGTGGAGAAACTCCTGTATGCTGAGACAGACAGACATTTCTGTTGCAGGAAATAACCAGCAATGGAAACACTATGAGTGCAGTAAGTTAAATAAACAGGGGTATGTGGATTCTTGTTTCAAAGAGGAAAAACTGCAAGTTTGTCTTCTGGAGTCACAACACAGAGTAACCAAGTAATGTAAATTAGCGAGCAAGGCTCTCACAAGCTGAAAGTCTGGCTCTGAAAAGTCAAGTGATAACTCCCTCGTTTCCATATACACCAGTGCAATGAGTTTTTTCTAGCAAATTTTTGCACAGTTACCACCCGAAGAAAAAGCTGATCAGTTTGGTGTGCCAATAGAGCCTACAATCTCCCTCTTCCTTTTTTTTTTTTTTTTTCCTCTTCCTCTCCTTTAATCCACACCAATGCAATCAGAGTGTCAAGTCACCAATTAATCCTGATTTCAAGCAGTGCTAGAAATGTCAAGCTTAATAGCATCTCAGCTATACATGGTCTCAGCTCATGTTTCAGCTTTATAATAAGTTGAGTTCTGAGACAGTTAATATATGTTATACAGGCATTTTATAAGAAATTACCGTTCCAGTCTCCAGTCTCATCTTCATTCTCTCTCTTCTTCCTCCTAAATTGCAGCAATTCAGATTGCACATAAGACCAACTAAGGGATTAATATGGAACACTAACAGGAAATGGGTAATATATGCCATTTATCTTCATGAGGAAACAATGCACATTCTTACTGATGATTATTTAAACATTGACATTATTAGCTATTGCACTGTGAGTTTTTTCCTGGTGATTGATGCCTCACTGGTGCAAGAAGCAGCTCTTTTTTTGGGGGGGATGCCATAATTTTTGCTCCCTCTGCCCAAAAAGAAGCACTTCGCAGCAGTGGAGATAGGAATGGAAGTAACTTGAAGCTGATACAGTATACAAAGTCCATAGCACACAAACAACTATAGTTGCACTATATCCTCCAAGTTCAATCATTTTCTTATTTTTGGCAACTAGTTCAGAGATTACTGTGCAGAACCTGAAAAAGTTCTACACTTTACCCAAAAGTCTTGCCCAAACCTGTCTCAGTTCTTTATGTAGAAGCATGGTTTGCATTTGACAGAAACTGATGAGTTTTTTTTTGCTATCTTGGAGAAGTCTGTACCCTTTCTCTTCAAGGTTCTTCTTAAAGCTCTTACAAGCTGGGAGTCATAGAATGTCCTGAACTGGAGGAGACCCACAAAGATCATCAACTCCCGTCCCTGCATATGACAAGCCCACAGTTCACACCATGTGTCTGAGGGTGTTGTCCAGTCTCTTCTTGAACACTGTCAGGCTTCGGGCGGTGACACCTCCCTGGGTAGCCTGTTCCAGTGCTCCACCACCCTCTGGGCGAAGAACCTTTTCCCAGTGTCCAACCTAAATCTCCCCAGCACATCTTCCTGCGGCTCCCTGGGATTCCGTCATTGGTCACTAAAGAGAAGAGATCAGCACCTGCCCCCTCCACCTCCCCTTGTGAGGAAGCTGTGGACCATGATGAGGTCTCCTCTTAGTTTCCTGCAGGCTGAACAAACCAAGTGACTTTAGCCTCTCCTCATGCAGTTTCTCCTCCAAACCCTTCAGCAACTCTGTAGCCCTCTTCTGGACACTCTCCAGTAGCTTTGTATCCTTTTTATCCTGTGTTGCCCAGAACTGCACACAGTGCTCCAGGTGAGGCCGCACCAGTGCCGAGCAGAGCAGGACAATCACCTCCCTCGCCCAGCTGACGATGCTGTGCTGGATGCACACAGGACACGAGTGGCCTCTTGGCTGCCAGGGCAAACTGCTGGCTCGTGTTCAACTTGCCAACGACTAGAACCTCCAGATCTCTCTCCATGGAGCTGCTTTGCAGCATCTCATTCCCCAGTTTGTATGTACAGCCAGAGTTGCCATGGCCCAGGTGCAAAATCTGACACTTGCTCTTGTTGAACTTCATGCAGCTGGTTCTCTAGTTTGTCCAGATCCCTCTGCAGGGCTTCTCTGCCTTCAAGAGGGTCAGCAGCTCCTCCCAAATTAATGTAATCAGCAAATTTATTAGTATTCCCTCAAGTCCTGTGTCCAAGTGATTTATGAAGACATTGAAGAGTGCTGGCCCCACGGTGGATCCCTGTGGAACCCCGCTAGTGACTGATCCCCAGCCCAACATAACCCCATTTACTAGAACCCTTTGAGCCCAGCCCTTCATCTGGTTGCTCACCCACTGCATTGTGTGTTTACCCAGCTGTGTGCTGGACATCTTGTCCAGGAGGATGCTGTGAGAGACAGTATCAAAGGCTTTACTGAAATAAAAAACCATCACATTGACAGGCTTCCCTTGGTCAACTAGGTGGGTAACCTTGTCGTAGAATGAAATTAAGTTTGTTAAGCAAGACTTTCCCCTCATGAACCCGTGCTGACTGGGACCAATGACTGCATTGTCACTCAGACATTTTTTGATAACTCCCAGAATAATTTTGTCAGGCTTTTAGAGGAAGTAAACACACATGTACAAACCGCATTGAGACAAAATCTTTGAGCACTGCAGTAACTTCAGAATCTCTTATTGCTTCCTAACTCCATACTTTGGAAAAACTATATATTTTTAATTAGCTACACATGTTGATAAGAACCCTTTATAGCCAACACCTCAATATGAGTGAGGATGTCATTGCAAGCTAGTGATGCATCCACGCCACTTCCTAACAGATTACTAGCCTTCATACACTCCATACCAACTAAATATGGCAACTGAGGTTGCAGAAGATGCTGCTGCCACAGTTCCTGACACTGACCGATGAGCATTATACAATGCAAACTGGAAACACAAGACTACATATCAAAACCAATCAAATTAACATTAATTCACATACACAAACTTCGTCCTACCTACCATTAGAATTGTAGCAGTAAATAAACCAGAAAGACTTGACTAGCATAAAAATCTACATACGATTAATTTACTATAAAATAATTCTGACTTTTAACAAACAGGTCTACAGTGTCATCTTGCTGTGTTCTTTTCAGTAAGTGAAACAATCCTAAGAGTCAAATACAAAAATACAAAATATACCTGGAGAGAAAAACCTAGTTTATGCTATAATAAACCTCAATGGTCCTTCAGAATGCTCTTGATATGTTTCAAGATACCCTCTCGAGTTACTGGTCAGAGAGGAGGAAAATACTGATCTCTTATCTGGATCCTACACAAGTCTTGTTGATTTCTGGAAATAGAGTTACAGGAGAGGGAGTGTGTGGAAAAGCATCTTTCTGATCTGGAAGTCAGGGAAAATACTGATTACCAAGACAGATGTGGGGATTGAAGCAGTATTTCCTTAATTAAACAGAAAAATGATGGTAGATTATAAAGCAAAAGTCAGAGAAGATGGAAAGATGAGTGGAAAACTGATTCAAAAACTAAGCTTAGAATGTTTGGGGGGTTTTTTTTGTTTGTTTTGGTTTAATTTCATTTGAAATGTTGGTGATACTGCATGAGGAATAATACAGCTCTGATTCTATGCAGTAATACATAGTTTTTAGGTCGCTCGAGCTGTGAATAAAGCAAGAACCTCTGGGGAGACTTTTCTTATGTAGGTCTGGCCTCCTGCTGAAATATATTTTGTTCAGCTGTGGTGACATGGGCTTTCTACAGGCCTCTGTATCAGTTTAACTCACTCTTTCAGAAAATAATCCATTTTAATTATGGGTATGGGAATAGACAAGGTGCTTAGAGCATCTCAGGGAAAGGGAGAGAAAGTAGCTGAAGCCTGAGTTAAATATTGTCCTGTAAGTGACCAATTAAGAATATTCTAGCTCATAGAAAGGAAAAATCAGTCTTATCTCTGACCTTGCAGCACTTTAATGTTGATGAAATGTCATACACATTGCATCTGTAACTAGCACAATGTCCAGCTGTATTCTTAGATCTTTTTCACAATGGTAGCCGATGGTCTAATTCATTCCTAGCTGTGGAATGTTCCATTGACTTCAATTTTGCAAACAAAGCAGGATTTTCCTGTTACATTATTAAAATGCTAGCAATAACTGCAAGGTTAACTTATTAGCTTCATCAACATTTGTAATTTCAAAGGATGACTGAATCAGTTAGGACAGGACAGAATACAAGGTGAGAAAATGAAGACACTAGAATTGCCTACATGAAACTCCACAAGCAAACAGTAAGTCATGACAGCAACAGAAAGCAGGATGGGCCCTGGGACTAAGATACTATAATGAGGTTCAAGAGATAAGAAAATGTGGATGCTACGAGTAGTACTAGAAGCTGCATGACCTTAAGAAAGTCATTTGAGCTCTCATTTCCTTAGTTTTCCATCTCTTTCTGCATTAGATTTTATTTCCCTTCCTCTGTTTCAGGTAACAGATTCCTGATATTATTTGAGTGCTAAGCAGTTAGTGCTCTGACATATGATGAATCGTAACAACTGAAAGAAAAAAAAAAAAAGTTTAAAGATGCCTCCAGCTTCCAGTGGCTACAAAAGAGTGAAGCTGTCTAATAATCTTTTTATCACAGGTCTGCCTACATTCAAAGTCCTCTTCCTTGCTCTGTTTCAATGGCAAAAGCCCCTTCTGTCCCAAAAAGCTGAGTCAGGTAAAACAAATATGCTCAGCAGTACATGATTGGTTGGCAAAAAGTGCATTACTAGGGAGGACAGTTACATATGTTGTTTGACCAAAAGGGAGTTTTTTAAAATACCAATTTATGAAGCCTGCAAGTAGACTTGGATGAAATAAGTTAACAAAATAATTTGAATTTGAGACAGTGAAATCCACAACTGCCATACTTTGTTGGCCAGCTAACTGGTTTTAGGCCTAATGCTCCATCTATACACAAGAATATAATTTATTCTCTGAATGTACATTTTTACTCACCATACCTGGCTGCAGACACAATTGCAGGTTGTTCAGAGAAGCCTTAAACCCTGGAATGATTAACAAAACCAGAAATAATTTTTTACATTTTTCCTCTTGGTATAATTTATTTATTCATACACACACACATATATGTACAATGAAATGCACAGAATCAGAAGCCTTTCCATAGAAAACTTTGTTCACCTGATTTTCTATGTGCATCACAGGAAATAATCCTTTTCCTGTGATGTGCTCAATATCCTGTCATCATCCCATCCAAGATCTAAAACATTAACAAACAAGCTTGCACAAATCCCTTTCACTTAAAAGAATGGCATTTAGGATGCTTTATACTTTCAGGTCTTTTTTTTTTGTAATAAATTGAGATGAGGGAGAAGAGGGAAGGAAAGAGTCTCCCTACAGCATTGCTCTTCCCTCCTGGAAGTGGGGCTGCAAGTCAGAATCTAAACGGTATGATCCAGGTACATAGTGTTCTGCAGAGGTAGCAAGGGGCCTTGTCCTGTCCCCAGTGACTTGGCAGGCTTACCACATCACTCACTCGCCACATCTCCCCAGGGTATGGGCTACCAGTTGTCATCAGTCATTCAAACTTTTCCTCTGCCTCCTCTTGGGTGACGCACGTCTGCACTGCAGTCTAGTCACACCAGAGACACTGCACTACAGCTTTACACATTTATGTGCAGGGAGTGGTGAAAACCAAAACAGAACCAGCACCACAATCTTGAGAGTAAACTCATGACGTGACTGCCAGCGGACACCATATTCTCCATTTCATTTCTATCCTGTAAGCACTCCTACCTATTTCACATTCATTTCACCAAAACTTCACTTATCTTTTTTGTTACTATTCCTCATTCTTTGTGTGTCCTTCCTTCCTTTTAGAACAATCTGTGCTTTGTTCTTAACAGCATATGGTTAAGCCTGACTCCTGGAAGCAACGTACCAGTATGAGTCTCACCAATGGCTTCCAAAAGGAAGAAAGATGCCTGATTGCTCAGTACAGATATATTTGCAATTCTCTTGAGGGCATGGTTTCTCACCTTGGCCAGAAGCTCTGGCTTGGTTGCTATCCTGGCCTATACCACTCCAAAAGAGTCTATTTGACTGGTGAAGTGAGCAATTTATTTGCTCTTCAGCACCAGTCTATACAAGGTAGTTTCAATGGCAAGTTTAAATTTAGGTCTCAGTCATAGAGATTGTGAAGGTATCAGAGATTTTTATGATGTGCAGTCACTTTTCATGCATAAGCATGCCAGTAGTATAGCAGAGACATAATTACTTTAAAAAAAAAGTTTGTTACACAAGACACTTTTCTAGATTATTAGAGTTATATTCCCACTACAAAAGTCTCTTAAGCAAATATGAAATAAAACCAGTTAATTTTTTATACAACTAGAAGCTCCAGGTAGTAATATATTTACTGAACTACTGCCTGATCTGTTAAATGAACCAAAATCTGAAATGAGTAAATCTGCTGGTTATTTATACATTCCAAGGCAAATAACCTTGTGATTATATCATCGAAGTTGAGAATATATTGTCCTTTAAATTGCTGTTAACATCATGTTTGTTATATTGTGCTGCAAACTTTCAAATAATCAAGAATCACATTACTATTCTAGTGTCAATTTCAAATGCATCCTCATGCTCTTTTCTGTCTTACATCAACAGGAAATCCATGGCATGCACATCTGCGAGACAGGCTAGCAATGGTAGTGTTGTTCCTGACTTGCTATATTCTCCTGAGCTGGTAATTTTGTGCAATTATAATATCTAAGATACAAAATACATCACTAGTATAAACACCTATGGCAAAATTCTGTTGAATTGAGGCAGTATGCATAACCACAACTCAAAACAAGCTACAAGCACTGAGAGAGGTAGCTGCAGAATATAGCTTTCCTATCAGCTTTCCCTGGAAAACCTGGCACACTTTCTAAGTCAGGTAACACACTTCCCTCAGTTTTTACTCTGGAAGAAGAACCACGGTTCACACAAGCACTATGCTGGTACCAGTATTAACATATGTAACTTTGGAGCATAGTAAATTCTTTGCATTTTTGGAGTATTTCTAAATATTCTCCAAAATTAGTGATGCATTTTAGCATGAAATGTGATGAAGAGTCAGTTATGAATGAAAGTATTTTCTAAGGCTGCATTTTCTTTTTCTTACCCTGTAGACACAGATTAGACCACTACAAAACACAGTTTATGATTCAGTTTATGAAGTTCACAGAGAAGTGATATATTTTGAGTACAGTGGATAGACACCTGCGACATAAAGTTACTTTATAGATCTTCAAACATTGCCCCACTGCATCAGGTTGTGGAGGAAGAACACCATTTTGTATTTTGTCTATGTGAGTAAGTATGACTGAGTACTACATTTCCAACAGAACTACATTTTCAACAAAGATTTTTCATTAAGGAAAAATCACCACTGGTGATTCCACAATTAGGACACTTTACATTTCAGCTGTATGCCCTTCGCTGAAGGGGAGGCCAAATGTTGTAACTGTCACTCTTATACTTGGCTCAGGAGCAGGAACCCACTATATCAAGCATCAGAGATAAACATGGGATCCTTGTCCTCTGTATCATTAGTAAACAAATTCAGATAACCTGCTTCTAGAAACACAGTATGTGATTTTCAGTATGTCCTATCTGAGGCCAAAAATGTGCAAAGGTCTGTCTTAGTGTCTTATTTGCTATCTCCCACAAGTGGAAAAAAAACCCCACAAAAGCATATATAGTAGTATATATAATGTTCAGGCTCTGACACTGCAGTTCTACATTTATACAGAATCCAGCAGTATACTTCTGTCCTCTGAGATGTAAAACAAACAAACTAAACCAACCAAACAAAAACCAACTGTGTTTTAATATTGCTTGTTGGGATACTGTCAACCAAAAATGTTAATGGATTGATTAATAAATTTGTATTCCAGCAACAGTAATTTACCAAGAGGGCTTTTTTTTCTAAAATCACTCATTTAGAAGGAAAATAATAATGTTTATTTTTATATTCTGATAGTTGCCAGATGTAGGTTACAAAAAATCTATATACACCTTTCAGAAATAAATGTGCAAGATTCTCAATAGATATACACTCTCAAGCACAATTGCTTTGAGTTGAAAAATCACTAAAAAACTTAAAAAGCTTTTGTGCAGATATTCGTCCAGTAAGGCCCTGCATAGTAGGAGTTACTTCCTGGCTAACAGATCTATTTGTGTGAAACTGGCAGAGCCCCCAAAAGCAGAAACATTTGCAGTTTTTAAGTCATGTGAGAATTATAAATCCCAGTTCATATTCCCAACTAGTTTGAAGGTTGGTCTTGCATCTTACATTTTTATTTGTCTCGGCTACTGCTTGTATGTATTCAAATTTCATATTTGTTTTTATTTCTTTGTCTATGGCAGGTCAAATCATCCTCTGGTAGACTGTGATGTACATTTATTAAGATCAGTGGATTTATGTCAGATGATATCTTGTGGAGATTATCCTAAATCATTGTAGTTCCCTTTAACAGTTTTAATTTTTTATGACATTCAGAGCATTACAACATGATGTTTGAACACTACTTACTCATGAAACTTCACTGGTTATAATCTTCCCAAGTATTTAAATGAAAGAGCATTCATTTTAGGCATAGTGACCCTGCTCTGAGACAGTGTAATGGAACAGGTAGCTTTCCAGGCTCTCTTTCACTCCACATCTCTACATGACTAAAGCTTTCACAACCAAGATATTAAGATTTTACTGAGGAATTGCTGGTTTTGCTAATAATTTTGTTATCTTTATACAACTTTGTGTTGAATAGGCTGTACTAACAGATGTGTATGTAGAATATACATAACATCAGGACTCTGTTCAATACTTCAGTGGAAAGAATATGGTTTAAAAATGCATTTGGAACCTAATGGATTTTCTTTTTCTTGACTGTCTTCATCCCATGATTTCAGAGGGATACTTAAAGAAATCTGTCCAAAGCATTTCCAGAGAAAGTAACAATTATAACTTAATTTCAATACAGCATGGCAGTATAACCACATAGATTCTCATAGAATTTTGTAATAGGATTCTGGAATTAAATTTTCCAGCATGGCCTATACCTGTTGGGACGTGAGTGAGGGTAGGCATATGTACTTTAGATATGTTTTTAACCTTGAAAGTTAAATCCAAAGGCCGTAATAGTGAATCCTCTTGTCCTAGTGATGTGTTCTTTCAAGACGGTTTGTTTCCGCTGAGTTTAGCTGACCTTGTGCATAACTCAGTAATGGAAGACTGAGCAGGCCTCAGCCACCCTTCAGCTCCTTCCAAGCTTTAGGAAAAAACATCAACATTTCCTGCACATGCATTTGTCTATGAATGCTATTTAATTAAAAATGTTTTCAAATTGCTTTCATGAAAGGACGTGGCTATGTGACACAAACAAATGAGACAAACCACTTCTTTTTAACAAGCTAATGATTACAGTGTTCCAAGGAACTTGCAAGGAACAGCAATGCCACTGAAGTGAGGCACATTTGTAAAAACTTAATTTCATAAAAGCAAATGTCAACAAAAGATTTTACAAAAAGAAATAGAAGCTATCACTGACAGCATTAGTGCAGTCTGAGACAAAGACGTGAAAGTGAATGGATGGTTATCTGCAAAACCATGGCTTTCCATTCCTAGTGTTGAAAGCAGCAGTTTTCACAAACTCGTTATCTGTTTTAAGAGTCTTTATTAAAGAAATAAGTCCAGGTTCCTAACACATCAAGTGCAATGCTTGTGTGTTTTCAGGGACTGAGACCCAGCTTACTTAAAATTTTTGCAGTGTGTGAACAGAACTAGTTATTTCACCTTAAGAAAAACCTGCTATAATAAAACAGAAAACCCAGACACAAGCTCTTGAGGAGACTTTTTCTTCCAGAACTCCGGTGAAAAAATAAGTGATCACCCATTAGGGATTGCTTAGGAGTCTTCAAATATATTTTCAGAGTATTTGCCAAAATGTTAGAGCATTTGTCACTTCTTACAGTGTTTCATCTGTTTTTGCCTTGTTTTTTCTTGCTGTTGTCATTTGTTTGTTTGTTTGTTGTTGTTGTTGTTGTTTTTTGATAAATCAATCATCAGTTTTATCAATTGGAATGTTGCTTCAGAAAATATGTGTTTTCCTATCCAATGAAGCCTGCACATTGTATACTATGGGCAACACCTCTCTTGCAACACTTTTATTTCTTACACTAAGGACATAGTAATAGCCCCCCTAGTTCACAGTTATGAATAGAATAACCTTCTATACTGTTATTTCCCACTGCCCTCTCCCCTATGGTTAAAATGAAGAATTTAACGGTAGGTTGTCTGAATTATGCAACCACATCCCTGCTGTTAATAGAGTTTAATGGAAATGTAGCTACTTCATTTTATAATCTACAGCACAAAATTCACAATGAGACTGATTGTTAGTGTTTTGCCACTCTGCCATCCACAAAATGAGTTTTACTATCTGAAATTGTGGTTTCATAGAGCTAATATTTTCTTTCCTAAAACTCTGATTATATCTGTGGTATGAAGGAAAGTCCAAGTAAGAGAAGGCTGGCTGAAAATAATTTGTACAAATGCAACATTTTACAGGTTTAGGACAAGACATAGTGTGAAGGGGTTTCGTTAGAAGGAGATATGTTGTTGAATTAGTCAGGCCCAAAGGAATCTCAAGGCCACTTTGAGAAGCTGAGAACAGAATCTGCTGTGAGAAAGAGGGGCGTTTCTTCATTAACAGGGCCTCAGCATGGCGTGAGTCGTCGGACCTATCATCGGTGGGGCTCCAGCGTGTGGACTGCCCGTGATACTCATTTAGCGAATCCATGCTTGGAGCGTGGATTCGTGATTAGAGAATAGTTGCGTATATACGGAGACATGCTTCTGTAATAAATGGCTTTTGCGTGATTCACATTGAATCGGAGTGCTGAGTCCTTTATCGTTCCAACAACATAGCAGTTAAGTGCAGCCCTTCAGTCAGTGAAATAAAAAAACTCAGGGTTAGCTTCTTGGGTTCCTATATAATGTGAGGAAATAGTTAGGTGTCCTAAAAAATCTACAGTGAAGTGGTGACCTGTAACATCTACAGGCTGAACAGAAAATCCTCTAAATTTAACCTATAGGAAGTACAAGGAAAGGAGGAAAGAAAGGCAGACATATTGAACCTTTTAGTTCTCCAAGGTTTATATGCTAGAATCAGGGCTGAAGGCCCATCTTTACACTTAAGAATACAGAGATGGGAATTTTCTCAAAAGGATACTTTTTTTTTTTTTCCTTTCGTTTAATTAATGGGTCATGACACAACACCGTATCAAACTTACATGCTGGGGTGCTGCTATCACATTTAGTGGTAAGACAATTTTCCAAGAGACCTGCTACCTGAAGGCTATTCCTATAGCATCACCTGAACAGAGAGAAGCTTCAACCATATGCTTCCATGAGAAGACAGGCACTGATGCTACTTAGGTGTTTCACTGAACCCCTACTTATCAGCTCCTGAAAGCAAGAAAAACAGTATGACAGCAGTTTTCATCTACAGGCATTTCTTTTCTCCCTATAACTTGCTTCCATAATATCCAGAAGATAGACTTACACACACACAATTCTTCTACTGATCAAATTCCATGTTTCACTAACTTTGCACTCAGGGCTATTGGTCTTGCTCTGTCTCCTCTACTGTTTTCCTGGGTAGTCTGAGCAAGTATCATCACTGTAGCTTCAACATCCAGAGCAGTCCAAACAGTTCAGAACCATGGCAGAGCCATCCCTCAGCACACTTTACAGTACCTCAGTAAACACCCTATGTAATCAGTAAAAGAGGACTGGCTTGGCCAGCCGTGGAGGAAGCATCTAGGTTCCTCCTAAACCAATTCATCACATGGAAGAAATTTAACAAGACTATGACAAGTGTTTCTCACTGACCTTTGAAAAAAAGACAAGCTACAAGAATTGCTGTTAGTTGTTCTGAATGCTCAGACAATTATAGCCTGTCATCAACAGTCCACCTGCATTTCACAACTGTAGATCCTGCTCGACTGATAGTTTGATAAAGATGCAATACTATGGTGAGTTTGGCAGATGATCGAATTAGTTCTACATCTGCAATTGGATATCTTTATTTATAGTCTTAGAGAAAGGAAGAGTACCAGATTCTGTGGAACATGGTAGAAATGAGGAAAAATGCCTTGTCTTCTTTACACTGCTGTTGCGAAGCTCAGTTACGTAATATTTAAATACTCAGTAATAAACCTAAAGTACTAAGTAAATATTAAACAGAATCATTACATTTTTTTTCCCTCTCTTACCAGCGTTGTAACTTCATTCTTTTATATTAATTTTGAACAGATGATTGATTTTACTGAGAGAAACAAAGCAAGAACTGGCATCCATCCTGTATCCCACCACTGCTTGTCATGGCACATACACTCTTAGTCACGTTATATATTTGTTGTTCAATAATCTCCTCCAATATTCATCCTTGTCCAGAATATTAAATTTTGTGATATTTTGCATTTCCTGAGTGCCATTATTAGCTCGTAAGGAACCCACTGGGAGCTAGCCTACGACAAATACAGCTATCTGGATTTTCAAAAGGTGTGAATGCATGAGTCAAGCCATAAACAATTGCTTTAAGCCTGGCACAACACTGGCAAATTTACCCCTAGGTAAATCATGGCTAAATGTTGCCACTTTTTCAATTGCTTATTTTTCAGTGATGGTTTCCCACACTTTAAAACATAAATCTGCTTACTCATACATGGCTGCTACAGTGTGATTTGCTCCAGCTTCACAAGTTGCCTCTTTTCATGTGTTCCTGGATACAGCTACCTTTAAAAAAATGATGTTAGGATAGAATAAATGGCCCCTAAAAGTTAGTTAAACAATTGTTTGTTCACTAGACTTTGCTGCCAGATTTTGTCTTGTTCTAGACAATCATTTGTATGCATAGTCTATTAAGGATTTATATGCAAAGGATAATTTGGCAACACTACTCCCTTTATCTTCTTTCATCTCTTCAGCCTATAGATATTCTTCTTTCACGGTTTTGTAGCAGAAGAGCACCTAATCTCCTTTTATTTATTTATTTATTTATTCAGTATGTCTGTGGTTAGTTTTCTGAAATCTAGGATTATTTTGTAGTTTTATCTTGAAATTGAGTAATGGAAGTACTTCGTAAATACTCGTAATGTAGCAGCAGTAGAACCCTCCAACAGGCAGAAAGGACTACTGCTAGGCTCTCTCAAAACATTTTCATGTTTACTATTACTTCTCTTTCTGTAAACAAATATTCTTGCACAAGAGAAAAAATAACCTTTCAGAGTGATGTATCTCACTAGAGATTGTATCTGCAGCTTAGTCATCAGGTCTCTGAGTAAATACAGCAGAATTTAGTGGTGAGGTAGGACCTACAATCAGTCACTGCTTAATGCAGTTAAGTACAAATGATTAATGTCAAACCACTGTTTTACTACACCAAATTCTTAGGAGACAATTTAAAGATGGAGTCTAAGGCTGTCTTTGTTTTGTTAAAAACCAAGTTTCTCTTTTGGTGAATTTGCCTCTCAGCTAAAGCCTTCAGTTTTAGCCTCAGCTTTTGCCTTAGCTAAAGCCTGCATTTTCCTGAAGAACCAGATACATGTTTTGATAAACATAGCAATGGAATGCAAAGTTATTGATAAGCATGGATGGACATCTCGCAAGAGGGGCAACAAGAAACACGTGACCAAGAAACTGACCAACTGTGTACAACATTCCATTCACGTGAATACTCTGTATAAAAGTGGGAGATCACGAAGTTCTCGTCCCTTTCCTTTTTTCCCTTTTACTTAAGGTCGACATTAGGAGAATATCTTGCTAGTCATCCCTGTGAACTGAGGCCTAGTGACAGACTGAATCCAGCTCCTGTTGGCTGCAGAGTCCAATCCAGGACTCTGGGTGCCGGCTCTGCAGTTACTGAGACTTTCAATATTGGTTTTGTATATTTTGTATTATTTTCTCTATTGTTATTAGTAGTGTTAGTAAAACATCTTTAATTTTTCCAACTCTTTTCTCTCTGTCCTTCTTTTCCTCCCAATCGCCTGTCCTGAGTGGGAAGCAGGGAGAGAGAGGGACAAAAAACGGAAGTGGGGGGGGAGAGGAGGTTAACAATACATCTGCCAGGGTTTGATTGTCACCTCACAATCAAAACCCTTGACAAAGGCCCAATTCAAATCTACTTAATGTTTATTTGCAAGTCTTGTTTCAATATTACCATAGACTTCTGACTTTTTTTTTTTTTCCTCAAAACCAATAAAAAAAAATCATAATAAAGGAAAAAAATACAACCTATGAGACCTATGTAGAGATCTCTGAGGCAAAGGGTGCCAAGGTTGGTTATTTGAGTAGGAACATTCAGATTAATGACACCACCAGTAGTCACTCGTACATACATTCAGCCATGTCAGATTTCTCCAATGCTCTGAGACCCAAAGGCTAGTGTATATGCAGGATAGCAACACCCAAACAGATGAGACAGATACAATAAATATTTTCTGCTCTGAAACTATGTCTTATTAGAAATTATTTGCAATGATATGTAAAATATGGCATCACTCTAGGTAATACAGTTTTAAGAATAATTTATTTTAAAACACTGATATGATTTATTGTTTTCTTCTTTAAGTATTGATGTAGCAGAGCTAGAAATGAACATCTTCCTTTCACAGGAAAGGCATTATATAAGTAGCAGTGCCTCCAAAAGCTTCCCTCCTCTGTAGTCTGCAGAGATCATTTATTGCACACAGGAGGTACAGTTTTGCTAAGCATGCTAGCTGAGATAACTGGATTTGTGGCATATGTCTGTTTGCCTGGATAAAATTAAGCCTCAAATGTAAATGTATTTGTTTTGTTGTATTTTTGCATTATACTGAGATACGAAAAATGCATTAACTACAGCTGTGTTATATATCTATATAATATATATCCAGCTCACAGGGACTCTTTTTTAAATTGGAATTTATCTTGGTGAGTGTTTGAAAAAAATCTTGGAAAAAACGATGACTAAGATTGCAGCCTGAAGGGGATCATGGGCGGATTTCTGTCCTCAAAAGAGCTCTTCAAAGACTTTCATCCTTTATGCTGCCAGCATGCTGCTCCATTTGGAAAGTAAAATCTCCACGTGGCTCTTCAGTATCTGATGCAGTCTGTGCTTTTATACATGCCAGAGAATAACGCGAAGGATAGCATTTTGTTTTGCCTAAAATAGAAGGAAAAAGGAAATAAGTATCTGTGGCAAAAATAGAATAAATGGTGCTTAAAGCAAAGAGCTCAAAGCCTGAAATTGATCACTCTATCTAAAATAATTCATAAAGGTCAGTAGCTTATATCTTGATGATTTAAGATTTATTATAGCTGTTTCCCAGTAACAATATTGTGTTATGGAAGTACAAGCAAGAAGACTGCATGACTCAAAAGCTTTTAGGACATGTTCAAACAATATTTTCTCAGATATCTATAAATGGCAGGTGGTGATTGCCTGCATGGCTAAGACATGGATAATTAAAATCTTCAATATATGATTTCCACAGTTCAAGAGCTCAGGACATTGAATTAAGTTTATTCTTTCATACAACAAATCCCAAGTACATTACCATGAGATTGTTACCACAGACCAAACAAATCTTTTGATAAAACTTTCAGGTCAAAAGTCTAAATTTAGTTGCTTTAGCATACACCTAACTTCCAAATGCTTAAAGTCCTTGCTGAATTGGGACCTAATGCAGAAGATTTAAAGAAAGGATTTGCAAGCTAAAGATAACCCCCCACTGGTTTATTTCCCACAAAAACATTACAATAAATCATCTTTATTGAAAAAAGAATATTCAGAATATTTTGCTTTTAACCAGGAAGTCACTAAAGTAAAAGTAGATACCAAATCATGCAAGAAGGAATGTTGTGGTTTGACCCCAGCCTGCAACTAGGACCACAGTAGCCGCTTTCTCACTCCCTCTCCCTCGCCCCAAGTGGGGTAGGGGAGAAAAATGAAAAGGAAGGAAGAAACTCATGAGTTGATATAAGAATAGTTTAATAAGACAATAATAATGTACTAATAATAGTAATAATAAGATATGAAATAAATTATACTCAATGCAATTTCTCACGAACTCTCTGCCAAACAGCCAGTCCCAGATAGGAGAGCACCCTTGTCCCAAACAGCCAACTCCAGTGAGAAAGCAAAAGGCAACAGGCCAAAAGCTAACTGCAAAATGGCAGAATAGGAAAAGGTCAAATTCCAACAAAGCTCCAAATGGAATGGAACTGAAGTCCTGAATGGAACTGAAGCAGAATGGAACTAACTGAGCTAGGAGGAAAACCTGAACTCCCCAGCCAGAAAAGCCAGCTCCAGCTTTATACCAAGCATGACACTAACGGTAGAGAATATTGCATTAACCACTCTGTACGTCAATCTGGATGCTGTCACAACTGTGCTCCCCTCCTAGCTGCCATGTACCTGCAATCAGAAAGGTGACGAAGTCCTTGGTTTCCTTAGTAACAGCCAAAATATCAGTGAGTCCTTACATTATTTTCATACCAACTTCTAAAACACAGTCTAGCTACTGAGAAGAAGGCACTATCCCAGGGAAATGCAATGTTATCTCACTATTTTCATCTTAAATTCAAACCAAAAGATTGTGCTAGCTACCAAAAATAAAAGATTCTAACTGCATAGAAAATCACCTGGATTTCAGCTAAACCAGCACAGTAAGAAATACTTCTTCAACTCAGTGAAGTCAGTTTTACAGGGAGCTTAGCACTTTACAGGATCTAGTGCATGGTTTGTTTATTTTTCTGCACTTCACACTAGGAGGCTACAGCATAAGTCACAAAATAAAGTTCAAAAGGTGTTTTATTATTCTATGCTAGGAAATCTCACATTCAAAGAAAAGGACACTTTAAGTTTAGTCTTGGATTTCAGAAAAGGAGAAGGTAAAAGTTAACCACCACATTTTAGTGTATTGATTTTTATTTGCTTTGTGAAGCAATAAGAAATCACTTTGGTACAGAGGTCACCAGGTGGGTCATAGAAATGAAAGTTAAAAAGCATTCAAACAACAGTCAAAGTAATGAAAACAATATGAGCAAATGGAGGTAAATACAGGAGAATTAGAAAGAGAGACATTAAACATGAAGCCTAAGGTAGATTGTCTAATGTTTACCATAATGAAAAATAAAATAGTTGGCTGATTCTACTCAAATTAATGACTTCAGTACAAAAATACTCATGAAAAGCTGAGATTTTAATATCTTTGCTCTAATTTCGAAGAAAATATTTAAAAATCAGAAACAAAATTTTAAAAAATATCCTCTTAATAGACCCCAAGTTTGCTCTATTTCCCAAATACTTTTCAAAGTTGGTAATATAATTCTTCAATGCTTTTCTTTATCTTTTTATTTTCAAACAATTTGATTTATTTTATTAATGCCTATAACCAGATGTTCTGCACTTACAGAAAGGACCTGCATTCTAGGGTCCTAATATTCTCATAAAACAGGACCTTCTAATTCATGGAACATTGACATACTGACTATTTTGAGCTCCTTCTCCAAATTCTTGTCCATACTTTCCTTTACAAATACTGTTTAGAGAATACAAATTAATCCATACAAATGAATGAATTTGCATATGAGCAGGTAGCACGGGAAACATTTCTAGAAGAGGTTGTAGCCCCCTGTGTCTGTGAGAGATTGTAAAGCAGCTGCACCCTTCTGTAAGCCACACCATTCCAGCCAGAACGAAAGGTGGGGACAGACCTTTGGGATGCTCCTGGCAAGGTACCAGATGTGTGTGTCAGCTTGCCATTTCACAAAAGGACCACTGAAACACTTTGCTCAGGGTAAGGTCTGAAAGTCTTAGACCAGGTCTTTGCAATTATAGTGTTCAGTTTCACGCGCTGGCTCAATAATATAGGGGAAGTCTGGCACAAACTTCTATGAGCACTCTGAATGATGAAGAGGTCTACAAAGAAATGCTGGCATGACTCAGCAAATCAGTGGGAGCCTCTAAGTCATCATTTCTGTTCAAAGAGCTTAATATTTCCTGTCATCAAAGAATAAAAACATCTTTGGGATACTTTAATCACTAATTGCTTGCTATGTATATGCTTCAGAAAGGCAAGTTTTCGCCTTCTGAAGAAAAAGTACCAGGCATTTGCAATAAAAACAAGACCAAAATCCAATGATGTGCTTTACTTTGGGAAATGTGAATAGGCGTCATAGAATTAACTCATGAAGTCAGTGTATCTTGCATTTTATATGAATAAGAAAAATCCTTTGTCATGATAATACATCTAGCTTTTGTAGAAATACTGTAGAAATCCAATCACAGGCCCCATTACCCAAGTTTGGTTTCATAAAGAAGTTGGTAGATCTATATATACAACAAGGTATTACCTTAACCTGAAGAATCACATCTTCCCATATATATTTTTGTATTTTAAAGCATTGTTAAGCCACTCTGGCTTAACAAATGAATGCTTCACTACATTGCCCCTGGAATATAATGGATTTGGGTCCTAATTCTTCCAGTTGACCTATGTAGATGGATCTCTCAAAGGTCTCCTGCACGAACCCGTTCAGTCAAAGATGCTGAGCAATGTTCACATGCAGTGGGCATGAGGTATATATGACACAGTTCATTTTATGACCTGCCCAAGCTTCAGCTTGCTATTAAATGTTATGAATTCCACTGAAACTGTTACCTTATTCAAGTACATTGGGATTCAACAAGCTGACTGCTATCCTTGGCACCCACTCCTCGAGGCTGCCTTACTCTGGCTCCCCATTATCTAGAGTAACCCCAGGGGGTTACCCGGGAGCTGTCACAGCTCCCTCGGCTCCAGTCGGGCCAAACTTTCTCGCCCCGGGAAACGCCTGTTTGTCCTCGTTTGAGCTGCAGGTGCCCGGCGGCCTGTAGTGCTGTTCACCGAAGCAAAGGGTGTACAAAGCCGCGCATGCTGAGGCCTCGCGGACAGGCTTTAGAATTCCTTCCCGCCAGAGGGTTTTGCAGACCGTTCCCCCCACTTATCGCTACAACTTGCAACCACCGGCAAAACGGACTTCAGCTCCCGGGACTGACAGCACGCGGACCCATCGGCTCCTGCCCGCAACGCGCGGAGACAGGGGCCGCAGCCAGCACTGAACGCACCGGAGTGCCCCGCCCCACAGGGGGGTCCTTGCTCAACCCACCGGCCCGCTCGTGGAGAACCCGCTGATTTTCCGGGAGGACCCGTGACTCTGCCCTGGGCGCCTGAGCCAGACGGGGTCGGCACCGCTCAGAGGGCAGGCAGACCTGCGAGCCCGCCCGCGCCGCGGGAGGGATGGGGCGATTTGTTCCCTCTCCCGGACTCACACCGCTCGCACCCCTCTAAGATGACCCGAGACCTCCACAGCCTGCCGCCGGATCAGGAGTGGCCCCGCCCCGCCCCTGCAACACCTCCCCCTCCCACCTCGTGCCCGCCCTCCCCCGGAGAAATGCGCAGGCAGACGTGAGAGGCGCCTCGTCCCCCGCGCCGGGCGGGGCGGGGCGGGGCCGCCACCGGGGGGCGGGGCGTCGGGGACGGGGCGGTCCTGCAGGGGCGGGGTCAGCGGGGCGGCAGGAAGGGGCTTCGCGGCGACGGTAGCCCCCGGTGTCGCCGCCGCCAGCAACGCTGAGGCAGCTCGGCCGGCAGCCGGCGGCGCGCGTTGTGTCTCCCGTGAGTTTCATATGCTTCGCCTTAGCTCGTGCGCGGGGGGAAGAGGAGAAGGGAGTTGGAGTTGTGGTGATTCGTCCCAGCCCCGCGGCGAGGGCCGGTCCCTTTTCCCGGTGGAAGGGTACCGTACGCCGGTCGGTGGCTGGACGCTTGCCTCCCCTGGCTGCACCGCCCTTGTCCAGGCACACGTGCCGCGGCGCCGCTCTGCATCGGGCGGGCCGCGCTCCCCGAGGCGCGGCGCCTCCCTGCGGGTATCTCTAGGGGAGGTCTGCCGGCCTCGGCGCCGGCAAGCTGCCTGGGGGCCGCTGTAAAGCCGTTGCAGCGCGGCTGTCCGGCTGAAGGCAGCTGGGGCCGCGGCCGTCCGGCTGCCGAGTCCGGCTCTACCCCGGCGGGCAGCGGAGTGCGGCGGCTACGGAGCTGCGGTGCGGGTAGGCGGGGGGAGTCCCGTCCTGCCTGACGGAGAGCGCGCGTCGAGTTCTCACCGGGAGCCTCCCCTTTCCCCGTCGGAGCTTTGTGTCCCGCGTAACGGAGACGGGAGGGACGAGCTTACCCGGGGCGCCAGGGGGCGGCCGGGGCGCGGCGCGCTCGCCTCCCGCCAAAGTTTCCTGCGGCTCTCGGCACCCTCGGCCCCTGCGCCCGTGTCGCGGCCAAAGCGCGGCCGGCTCCGGGCCGGCCGGAGGGCGGGGGAGAGCGGGGCGGCCGTCCCGGAGGTCCGTTCCTCCCGCTTGTCATGGGGTCCGACTTAAAGGGCCAGCGGCAGCTCGGGAATGGTTTGCCTGGGCGGAATCCGTGCCGCCTGCTGCGGTGATGGGGAAGATGGCTGAACGCGGGAGAGCCAGACCCCCTTCGGACTTTGGCAGTGTTCTGTTGATGCAGTCATTTCTTCACTTCAAGATGTCAAGCCATGGAAAGCACTCAAGTGTTGACGTTTTGTTAGTCGTGACTTCCATCTGTTTTGAGCTGTGGTGGTATGGTTCCCATTAGTCTCTAGGAGTGGCCTTTTTATTTTTTTTAAGCCTCCACTGCTCTTTCTGTTAATTCTTTTCCATTAGATCTTATGCATTAGTTTTAAAAGATGTGTGTTTTATGTGTCAGTCTCTCACAATTTTGAATTGTGTGCATTTTTTAACACATCAGATAACAACTCAATTGCCCACACTTAGCTGTGCTGTGGGAATTGGTTTAAGAATGTGTGGGTCCCAAGCCTTTCTGGAATGGTAAAACCGCTGTCAGTTCTCAGACTGTTTTGTGGACCACTCACAGGGAGGTGCGCTGTTGACACATTATCATGTTTTACCATAGACTGTTTTCAGACTGCCTACTGTAGGCTTGCAGATGAGTGCTCTTACAGATTGCGATAAAAAGGAAAAATCACTGGCATTAATTAAAATTTTTTAGCTACTTATTAAAGACTAAGTGTTTGTTGGCATGGAAATGGAAATCTTATAACAAGACAGGTATTTTAATACTTTGGGTCTCTTAATGATACATCACTTAATGTGAATAAAGCCTTTGTTTCCTTTTTGATTTGGAGTGTCTTTACAAGTGTTCCATTGTTAAAAGCATCAGTAATAAATCAAACTTTCAGAAATTTACAGTTTAATCCCAAAATCTTAACTGAACATATTTTTTTTTTTAGATTATTTATACGTTAGACTCTTATTTATATTTCTGTTTTGTACTATGGATCTGAAATCAGGAGTCTGTCTTGTACTGTAAATCTGAAATCAGGAAATTATTTTAAAAATAACTTTACTGATATATTGGTGCATGTTTGCTAACTAGTGCTTGCAGAAAAAATGGAAATAATGTATTCAGCTATTTTTTAATGTAGTTATGCCATCACTGGTGCAGGTGGAAATGGAAGATCTGGGTGTTAAGAGCTAACAAGTAGCCAAAAGCAGATGCAGAACACACAGCACTTCCCTTGACAAATGGAGGCAGAGGCCTGCACAAGCATGTGTGCAAGCAGGCTCAAAATAATCTCAGATCACCATTTTGTTGCTTTATCTGCTTCCTTTCAAGTAAGATAAACTCCAAACTACTTAATATCTAAAAAAGATATGTTTGGATCTGCTTTTTCTGGAAGTTATTTCTTTGTGTGTGACTCATACCACAAAATGTTCAATTTGTGAGGAGTTTTCTTCTTGATTTCTTACATATGAATCCTAAGGAGCTGTGATGTAAAATGCGTATGTATCGAAGACTGACTTGTTCTCAGCATAATGCTTCCTTTAGCATATAGCATTGGCTTAAAGGCAGCAAAGAGATGGGGATTTGTTCTGTAGTCCTCATTTTACAGATTGACAGAAGTATCCATGTTGCATACTTAAGAACAATGGCATGAACAATTAAATGAAGACTATATTTAAAAGTCATTTTTATGACTTGCCAGTTTTCCATTTAACACTTAGTTGGATCTCATTATTACTGGTGATATTAGATGAATAAATCTCCTGGGATGCTTACATGTATAGTCGTACTACACAGAATTACAGCTATTAGTACAAAAGAAGATTTGAAAAGTGTCATAAATCAAACCAAACAAGTTAGAAAAGCTCTTTCTGATTTATACCTGAAAACAACTTATAACAATTACGATTAAGCACTTTATGAAGTAGTTTATACCATATTTACCATATTCCATATGGTAGATTATACCATATTAGTCTTCTTGTATCTTCAGAATGGTATCTGGTGCTGGTAGCTCTGAAGAAATTGTTGTTAAAATGGTTTGCTAGTATGGTCTGGAATGACAGTTTGTGTAGCCAGAATATTGAAAATAATTTTAAATAAATCTCTGCTTGAGGCATCATAGTTCAATCTCATGTTAAAGTGACAGAAAAGAAACATTGGACATGGTCTAACTAGTAAACTTAGTTCTGTTTTTTCATGCTGAAGAACTTGGGTCAGTCAAATAAATACGGCATGCTTTCCCAAGGCACAAGTAAGTATTTTCTGAGTAAGTAAAACTGTAGTTTGAAAGGAGATAGAACCATTGAGACATATAAAATTCATAGGCTAGTGCAATGGTAGCTTTCCTTTGTCTCCCTACTTAATGTTGTTGTGTTGGTTTTTTTTTTGTGTGGTGTGTGTTTTGGTTTTGTGTTTTGTTTTGTTCTTGTTGGGTTTTTTTTGCTATTGTAAAACACTGAGGATGTATGAAGTTGAAATGTTTCGGGCTGCTGAAAGGCAGTGAGGATTTAAAACATACTTCTTAACTTCTCCCTTCATTTCTCTCTGATAAGTGGAAGACTGTTCTAATGTCCTGTCAGTCTTACCTGTACTCAGATGCAGTTTCTTACAGTTGGTCAAGGTAAGAAGGAGAGGGTGTTATTTATACACTGCCCAGGGGTGTTGAATCAAACTAGAAGTATTTTTAAAGATCTGAAAGTTTTACTTGAATAATATTTTGATCCAGTATCTCTTAGTTTTTTTAAGTTATTATATAGTTTGTGTTAAAGCAGATATTTCAATGCAGTTTTGTAAATTTGCTATTAAAAGTGTGTGGGAATGAAAGTGTGGAGTGCTTTGTATGTTGAGATTATGGTAAACTTCAGGAAGCTAAGGTGAAATCAAGTAAGATTATGAAATATAACTGTGACCGTAAGAGCAAAGGAGAAGTACTGACAAAGAAAAGTAGTGTAGGTGAAAATAAGGAACAAAATTCATGGTTAGTGCTGGCTTTTGAAACTTAGTGTTCTTCAGGTATACATCTACAATTTTTAGGTTTATTATTATTGTTCTTGAGAAACAACAGTCCATGCACTGTGAGCACGTACCATAGTTTTTACAGTAAGGGGTTCTCTCTCCCTTCACTCATCAATATATTATATGATTGTTAATTAAAATACTCAGTTAGAGGAATCCACTCTTATACACCAAGAAGTGTGTTTTGCTGAAGCCAAAAGACAATAAAGGATAACCTAGGTTGTTCCCACTGCAGTGATGAACTTCCTACATTTTATGCAACAGATGTCACTTGGCAAATGATCTGTTCTAAAATGTCACAATTCTGCAACAGCCAAGTGAGATGTGTAACCAGATGAGATTGAAAGAGTTTGAAGTGCAGCAGCTGACAATGGATCACCGAGTAGACAGAAACGTGACTTTTATTTGAAAACAAAACAAAATCAAAACCAACCTATTTCATTAAGTTGTATTTGTTATCTCACATATTTATATAATGCTTTTGTGCCCATGCTGTTGCAGTCCTACATTTGTGAGGACACGGACAGATGGGTATCCCATCGGTCTGGCCAGGAATACTTGCAGTGACAAGAGGAAGAAGGGATGCTGGCTATCAAGTCCTCATAATGTTTTTGGGTTTTTCTTGACTGGTAATGATGTTATATGATCTTTGCTGTTTTTATGTTCCTTTTTGACACCATCAAGAATTATATCGAGTCATATCACATATTTGCGGTTCTGTGTGTGTGGTGCAGTCTCACAGCTCCTTTCTGTTATCAATGTTCTTTCTTTGATTTTATGACTCCACCTGATCTCTTTATTTGCAGGAGATGCTCCATTTTTACTCTTGCTTTGCTGTTTTAATCTGTGCTGTTGTACATTGATGATCCTGGTGAGCTAATACGATATTTGCTATATATATAGATGTCTACCAAAACCAGATATCTTGAAAGTTTATAGCCTGTTTTAAAAAAATCTATCTCTCTGTCAGGGTCTGTAACATATAGGTTTAATCAAGGCTGAAATAATTTAAAAACAAACACAAACCAAAAATCTACAACCAAACAAAGCCCACAACTTTTTTTGACACTTTCATTGAATGTTGCGAGCGGCCTACTTATTTTCAGAATCTTCTCTGTCAGTGTATACTTCATGTCTTTCATACTTAGGGGGAAAAAAAAAGGATTATTAGTCTTTCATGCTCAGAACAAGAAAAGATTGTTAGTCTTGTACTTGGGAACAAACAGGGATTATGAATAAATGTTTACGTTGAATTTAAGAGTTATGAAACTTTTTTTTTAAAGGCACAGCACTAGATTAACCCTAGAGGACAATTATAAAACTGTGGTAGATTTGTTTCACCTTTATCCCTTCCACTCACATATATGAATGAGTTTTTTCATTAGCTGTACATTTGCTTTCTGCTTCAGGCCTGTAAATAAATAGTGTCTTTCAATACATACGATAAACCAGTTATTCATCTTAAAAATGATGATCCTTAGCATACTGTTTCTGGCTAGTTTCAAAAATTTTCTAATTTCCAGCCTAAGTTACTCATAGCCTTCATATACTCCTCTGTTCTTTTTTGATATCATTCGTTAGCTTAATTCTTACTTCTTTCCCTGTGATTGATAAATGCTTTGGTTTATTTACAGAGAGCTGTCATGTTTACTTTTAGACTCTATGTTGCCAGGCTGAACAATCCAGGCTATCTTTGTCTCATTATGTACTGAGAAAATTAAGAGCTTGTTTGGTTCAGCTTGGAGAAGAGAAGGCTGAGGGGTGGCCTCATCACAGCCGACAACTTCCTCACAAGGGGCAGCAGAGAGGAAGGTGCTGCTCTCCTTTCTCGGGTGACCAGTGACAGGACACAAGGAGGTGGAATGAAGCTGCATCAGGGGGAGTTCAGATTGGGTGTTAGGAAAAGGTTCTTGGCTGAGAGGGTGCTTGGTGGAAAAAGCTTCCCAGGAAAGTGGTGATGGCACCAAGCCCATCAGAGTTCAAGAAGCATCTGGATGATGGTCTTAGTCATACAGTTTAGTTTCAGGAGGTCCTGTGAGGAGCAGGGAGTTGGAGTTGATGATCTTTATGGGTCCCTTCCAGCTTCAGATATTCTATGATTCTGTGATTCCAGTAGCCTTTTCTCCTGCTGCCTACAGTTAGAACACATCTTCTTGCATGTGGTGATTGGGACTATACTTGATGTTGCATGTGAAGACAGTGATGCTAGTATAAGCAGATCTGTAATGGAGAGAATTTGAAGTCACTAAATACCCCTTTAAATGGCCTTTTCTTGTTGCTATTTTTTATTCTGTGTACACCACAGTAGCTGTGATCAAGTAATCACCTGACACAACTGTTCTTTCCAGCTCGTAAACGGGTAGCTAAGAGCAGACAGCCCTGAAGTATTTGACATGAAAGTAGAACTTAAAAAAATAATTACTTTTGTTGTTTTGATTCTTAAAATTACTAATTCATTTTTACGGCGCTCTCATCTTCCTGTCAGTGAGTAGTACCTCTTCAACCCTGATTCAGCAGATTCTGTAGGTTGTCTCCTGTATTTTGTGCCAGTTTCCTTTATGCAAATACTAAGGCTATATTTTTGAAGCACTCTTAGTTGATCAAGCTCTGTCACTTTACTGTTATTTCCATGCTAGTTGCAGTTGTCATCATTTAACCACTCATACTGATTTTTTTTTCTCATCTTCTGATACAGTTTATTTGCATTTAATAATTTTTGCTGTGGTAGTATGGATGAAAATAGATGGAATTCATGCCCCCCAAACCAGTTCTACTGCCCCTTTTTTTTTTTTGTCTTGGGGAAGGATCTGCTGTTTCATAAAAGAAAGGTAGTATGATCTGCCAAGATACTGGAAGTAAATTCACATTTAATTTCTTCTGCCACTCCATTTTTCCTTTCTCTCTGTCTCTAATTATTCTTTACTTTAGAATCTCTTCTGTTTCCCCTTCTCTTTGATTCTGTTTTATTAAAAGCACCTTCAATGCAACTAAAATTAATTCATGTACAGGTATGTAGACATTAAGTAGAAGTAGCTTTAAGGTACATTTGCACCTTCAATGCAACTAAAATTAATTCATGTACAGGTATGTAGACATTAAGTAGAAGTAGCTTTAAGGTACATTTGCACCTTCAATGCAACTAAAATTAATTCATGTACAGGTATGTAGACATCAAGTAGAAGTAGCTTCAAGGTACATTTCTAAACTACAGGATGGTGGTCAGCCTTGTACATTTAAAAAGGCTGTTTGATACATCCCACAATAAGTTTCTGAAGTTTGCAGTTTGAAACATTGATGAATTGTTAAATATCTTCCATGTCAGGGTTGAGGCGTTGCTTTGCTGTGAAGAGAACAGAGGACCAATAAGCTGAGATGAGAAGGAAACTTGAGAAAAAGCAGGTGAACTGAGGAGGAGTGGTTGAGTTGAAGGTAAATCCATTGAAGCAAGCCAATGTGCAGAGAAGTGTGGTGTCTTTAGGTACTGTTGGGACTGTGACCCAATGGGGATGTACAACCAAGAGAGGGAGAAATCCTGTGAAGTCTGGGGATAGACTGACAAAGATGTGGATCAGGTAATGAACTGAAAAACTGGAATAGGAGAAGGGCTTGTGTGAACTATAGACCAAAAAGCTCAAGTGAAAGACTGGAAGACTGAAGATTAGGCTAATGTGGAGTGAGATAGAAAAGAGAAGGAGAAAGGAAAGAGAGACTGGAATGTGTTCTATATCTAGCCTCTGTTGCAGCAAATGTGATACTTCTTATGTCTCTGTTAACAGGCATTTAAAAAATTACATCAATAATTATTGAATGTAGTTGAATGCATTGTTCAGTGAGGTTAATTGATGTGCATTCATAATCCAGTATCAGTTATACACAATTATCCTTACCTTCTTCATCCACACTTTCCAGGAAGCCATAGACTTTTCTTTGAGAAGCAGATGCCCATCTATTGTCTGTGATTCCTCCCTGTACCCCTTTCCTGCTGAGTTAATTCTGTGTGAAACTGTAGCTTTACATGTGTACAGGTACTGAAGTTGGTTGTAGTCCAGTGTTTTATCCACAACAACAATTCTTAGTGCTTTGGCACCATTTTTTATTCTGGATTGCCAGTGATTATTTTGCTTTACAAATCAGCTTATTTTAATAGAGTTCTCCTTGGACCTTGTTTGTGGGCCCTGAAGCTGGATATTTTCAGGAGTGAAGAAAAGGAACTTGAAAACTGATGAAGTCAGCTTTGCATGCTTACAGCAGTCTGTTTAAAGAGAAAAAATGTTTGAAAGCTAGCATTCGTTTTAAATCAGCAATGCCCTGTTGCAGTCTTATGTGCTATATTGTGTAGTTTTCCGTAGAATATTTGTATTCAGACTGGTTAAATTCAGTTGATTTTAATTCCTGTCACAAGCATGTTGTACCTTGAACTCAAGTTAAGGACCTGGACTGCATGATATTAAGAATCCAGATCTCATTATGGAAGAGATTAAGGATTTCTGCTGGATTTTAATGCATCTTTTTTTATCCTGACTTAAACCAGATTTTGCTTTTTGCTTGTTTACTGATGTTTGTATTGAAATAGTGTTAATATATTTTGATCACAAAATTACTAATTTTTAAGTATGTTAATGTAGAGTAGTCTTTTCAGAATATGTTTCTGTGATAACTAATTTTAGAGAACCTAGCTATTCCTATAAAAGCTATTCCTATAAAACATGGCTTTTTTTACATCTGACAGTTATGAGAATATTAATTAAACAGTGATTTCTAGTTTTGTTCCATTTTGATGGCAAAAATGTTCTTACTCATCCTTTTTTTTTTTCTTCTCTTTGACTGTCTCACCCAGCTTTCTCCCTGTGAGGATACTATAGAATCACAGGATGGTTGAGGTGGGAAGAAGCCTTTGGAAATTACATAGTGTAACCCCATATACCTAGTCAAGCAGGGTCAGGTATATCAGGTGCCCAGGATTCTGTTCAGACAGGTTTTGAATACCTCAATGGACAGAGACTCCATAGCTTCTCTGGGCAGACTTTCCCCAGGTTTGATCACCCTAATAATAATAAAGTGTTTTCTTTGTGATTACTTTTATAACCATTACCTCTTGTCTTGTCAATGGGCAGCTCTGAGAAAAGTCTAGCACTCTCTGCTTTCGTCCAACACTGATCAATATGATGTTTATGTGTAGTAATAAGATTCCCTCCTCTCCCTAGCAAGCCTCCACCTCTTCAGGCTATAAACAGTTTCACCTTTCCCCATATGACAGGTGCTGTAGTCCCTTAACTGTCTTTGTAGCCCTTTTCTGGACTTGGCCAGTATCTCCATGTCTCTTTTATACTAGGAAAGCTGGAAGCTGAAAGATCACCTCTCTCAACCGGCTGGTGATACTGTTTCTCACACAGCCCAGGACACCCCTGGCTGCCTTTGCCATGAGTGCACATTGCTGGCTCCTGTTCACCTTGTCCACCAGGGCCTTTGCTGCACAACTACTTTCCAGCTGGTCAGGCCCTAGCCTGTACTAGTGCATGGGGTTGTCCCTTACCAGATGCAGAACTTTGCATTTCCCTTGGTTGTACTTCGTGAGGTTCATGTCGGCCTCTTTCTCCAGCCTTTTGAGGTCTGTCTGGATGGCCACACAGGCCTGTGTATTGGCCACTACTCCCAGTATGGTGTCCTCTGCAAACTTGCTGAGGGTGGACTTGGCCCCACCATCCATATCATTAATGAAAATGTTGAACAGGCCTGGAGCCAGTATTAACTCCTGGAATACACTGATGGTCACTGGCCTCCAGGTGGACTTTGTGCCGCTGATTGCTACAGCCTTTTGAGCTTTGCAGTTCAGACAGTCCACCTAAGTGTCTGTTTTTCTAGACCATATTTCACTAGTTGCTCTGTGAGGATGTTTTGAGAGACTTTGTAAAGTACATGTACTTAGGTGACTAAGTCTGTTGAGTTAAAATAACAGTTTTCCAAACTGGTGTGTTAAAGAGATTCACAGAGAAGGAGAAAGCTTGTCTGGGTGCTCTGAGTCCACCTGCTACTACATGGTAAGGGTCCAACTTGAGCAATGGCTTGAGGTTGTTTTTACTGACAATAGCTTTGCAAGCCTGAAAATGTGTTTCTTTAGGATGTGATCTCAAAATCTAAAGTGGGCTTAAATTGTTAGTTGACAGACCAATTTATGTGAAAATACCTTGTAATTTCCATAAGAAATTGCCCTTATAATTCACTCAGGAAGGACAATTGTCTTAAGTCACAAGCTGTGGTGTTAGTGGCAGTGAGTTATTATGGTCTCTTTTTTTTTGTGGAATGGACCTTAAAGAGACTATCACGCCAAAGATATTTTAACGTTATAGTCTGTGTGAAAGAAAGATAGTAACTTTTACTGATAAGAATAAGCTGTATTTTTCTCTGTAACAAATCGGTAGTACATAGCAGTGGTTTTAAAGCAATCCCTGCAAGGGTCATCAAGGCATTGGGGTCTTCCCACATGCACCCATTTTCAAGGCTTCCTTTTCTGGCATCCTCAGATGTTGACCAGCACAGACATATTCTAAAAATTTGCCCTTTAGTTCCCAGCAGAATGTCCATTGTCCCCAAATACATGCCGGGCACATAGGACTTTGGACGTCACTGTAACCTGTAGGTTGCTGATGGATGTCACTGCGGGCTAGTGCAATGCTGACAGTTCCTGGGGAGGATACCTATACCCACCTTCTGCAGAACAGATAAAAAGCACGTCTTTTTATGAAATGGGTGTTGCTTTAGTCGATGAGGACTGGGTTAGGGAACAATTAAATAGTCTGGACGTCCATAAATCCATGGGTCCAGATGGGATGCATCCGCGGGTGCTGAGGGAGCTGGCTGAAGTCATTGCTAGACCGCTATCTATCATTTTTGCCATGTCTTGGGAAACGGGAGAGGTGCCTGAGGATTGGAGGAAAGCAAATGTCATCCCAGTCTTTAAAAAGGGCAAGAAGGAGGACCCGGGTAATTATAGACTGGTCAGCCTCACCTCTGTCCCTGGGAAAGTAATGGAACAACTTATCCTTGGTGTCATCTCAAGGCACATCAGGGATAAGAGGGTCATTAGGGGCAGTCAGCATGGCTTTACCAAGGGTAAGTCATGCTTGACCAACCTCATAGCCTTTTATGAGAATGTAACAAGGTGGATGGATGATGGCAGAGCGGTGGATGTGGTCTACCTTGACTTCAGTAAAGCCTTTGACACAGTCCCTCACAGCATCCTCACAGATAAATTGAGGAGGTGTGGTCTCGACAATAGAGTAGTGAGGTGGGTTGCAAACCGACTTAAAGAGAGAAGCCAGAGAGTGGTGGTCAATGGTGCGGAGTCCAGTTGGAGGCCAGTATCTAGTGCAGTGCCTCAGGGGTCAGTACTGGGGCCAATATTATTCAATATATTCATTAATGATTTAGACGAGGGAATTGAGTGTACTATCAGCAAGTTTGCTGATGACACTAAGCTGGGAGGAGTGGCTGACACACCAGAAGGCTGTGCTGCCATCCAGCGGGACCTGGACAGGCTGGAGAGTTGGGCGGGGGATAACCTGATGGAATTTAACCAGGGAAAGTGTTCCTGCCCAGATGCAGGACTCTACAATCCCAAGTTCCAGTATAGGTTGGGGAATGACCTATTAGAGAGCAGTGTAGGGGAAAGGGACCTGGGGGTCCTGGTGGACAACAGGATGACCATGAGCCAGCACTGTGCCCTTGTGGCCAGGAAGGCTAATGGCATCCTTGGGTGTATTACAAGGGGGGTGGTCAGTAGATCGAGAGAGGTCCTCCTTCCCCTCTAGTCCGCCCTGGTGAGACCCCATCTGGAATATTGTGTCCAGTTCTGGGCCCCTCAGTTCAAGAAGGACAGGGAACTGCTGGAGAGGGTCCAGCGTAGGGCAACAAAGATGATTAAGCGAGTGGAGCATCTCCCTTATGAAGAAAGGCTGAGGGAGCTGGGGCTCTTTAGTTTGGAGAAGAGGAGACTGAGGGGTGACCTTATTAATGTTTATAAATATATAAAGGGTGAGTGCCATGAGGATGGAGTCAGGCTCTTCTCAGTGGCAAACAATGATAGGACAAGGGACAATGGGATCAAGCTGGAACACAAGAGGTTCCACTTAAATTTGAGAAAGAACTTCTTCTCAGTGAGGGTGACAGAGCACTGGAACAGGCTACCCAGGGAGGTTGTGGAGTCTCCTTCCCTGGAGACATTCAAAGCCCGCCTGGACACATTCCTGTGCGACCTCACCTAGGCGTTCCTGCTCCAGCAGGGGGATTGGACTAGATGATCTTTTGAGGTCCCTTCCAATCCCAAACATACTGTGATACTGTGACTGAGTGTTCCAAAATTAAGAATGTAGTTCGCAGCACCTAGGCCAGGATCTTGACAGGGATTAGTACAAACAAGATTGTCCATCTAGTGCTAAGATACACCCCTCTTCAGTTTCAGACAGGAACTTGGTAGGCATTGCTGTATGGTGATGGCATATCAATAGTTTGTAAGTGGTGTAAACTTGGACTCCCATCCTGCTATTGAGATATGTTAATACTCTTGGCCACATTCTTTGCCAATTCCACTGAAGTATGAGTGGGTAGGTGGAAGAATTCACAAATATTTTTGGTAAGGCATTAGTATGCTCTACTAAACTAGTTCCACAAGGTTGATGTCATATATGATAAACCCATGCTACCTAGTTTTCACCAGCAGGTTGCTGGACCATTTGTCCTGGAAATGACAACGATTATCTGATTTAATAAAAGTGGAAATGCCTAACCATTGGCTTAAGAAGTGAAGGCCTTTCATGGTGGCCTTCTGGTCAGCACAGGAAGTTGGCAGTATAGGTAGTTGTACATATATCTGCCATCACCAGTGTTTGTTACAAGCTCTGGCCTTTTGGAAGTGGACCAATGTTTGTCAAGTGTGACCTGGGGCTACCCAGTGGTCTATCTTTCCATAGGGCTGTCATGGCACCTTTCTTGCTTCTGTTGATTTGCAGATCTGCTATACTTCAAAGGCATTTTGAATGGCCTCTCTGGAGCAAGGAATGCCTCTCTTTTGTTCCCATTTCTAGGTAGCAGCTGTCCCTGAATGAGCTGACTTCTTAGGCACTCACTCCACTAACACTTGATCACTGTGAGGATATTGCATAAATATGTACCTTAGCTAACTAAGCTTTAATTTATCGTTATTAATAATTGCTGTTGGCAACAGCATTGTATTCTTACTCTGGCTCACCATGATGTGAAGTCTAGTCATCTACAAGCCTTACCTCGAGAGCAATGGTTTTACACTTGCTCTCTGGTGTTTACCAAATCCTGCCACCAAAGAGGTTTACCATCCAGTCATCTGCTTGTCATTTAGTAGTCCACAGTGTGAGACCTTTCTATACTGCCCAAGAGTCAGTATGAAGATTTCTGAAGCTGGTGGTTATTCCAGAACCATAGCTGCAGCCATCAATTTGACATATTGGCTGCTTGCCCGTTCCGTTCATAGGTTCTGTCCAGGTTTACCCAGCCCTTTCAAGGGCTGCTGCTTTCCATTGCAGCTTTTCGTTCACATATCTTGCCGACCCACTGTGAATCGTACGTTCTCTTTTGGCTCTTGGATTAGTTGCTCACACAGTGAGGCCTGCTGTGCCCAAGATGTAGGCAGACCAGGTGGTGGAGGCACACTGTCATTACCCAGGCCAATTGTTGCTGTTTTCTCCTGTAAGGCACTTTGTTTGGGCTGGGAGGTCACTTTGGTAGTCTGTTGTGCCTTCCCGGTTTATTGACTGGAGTCATATAGCAGTGCCAACTGTAACATTGGGAACCCTACTCTCAGGAACCTTGGCCTCTTGGGCATTGCTATTTGTTACAGCTAGGGCTGACTAAGCATCCCAAAGCTGTTGTAGGTTTGCGCTGATGGGGGCAAACCCTGAGATCAAAAGCCCAATAGTATGTGCCACCTTGCCCCCTTGCTGCCAGGGGCTCCAGTAAGCGATGTCCTCATTCGATACTAGGGCTTTGAGCTCAAAAGGCTTACTGGCTAGTTTTTGGCCTTAAACTACTGCATGAGAAGCTGCTTTCTTTGCTTTTTCAAAAGTGGTTCTTAGCTTTTTTTTTTTTTCTGGAAAGAGCTGACCTTTTAGTTGTGTGGGTTTTTTTTATTATTATTTTTTTTTTATTCTTACTGTATTATATAATGATCTTAATATCTGGCCCAAATATGTTATGTCTCTGAACCCCCCAAAGACCAATACTCTTCAGTGTTTCTGTTTGGCTGCCATATAAAAGTATGATGCCTGAATCAGCTAAACAAACTATTCTGCGAAGTTCCTGCCAAATTATCATTCCAAATTTTACTTCTTTGGCAGCTCTCTGCATTTTCTTAGGGTTAATTTCCCAGCCATGATTTTGCATTGTCTCAGTAGTGTTACTTAATGCTTCTACCACTTCCTCAATGAGACCAACAGTCCTCTCTGCAATGTGGATAACATCATCCACATAGCTGAGCGACTTAAAATGTGGAAAAGTGTTGGAATTGTCCAAACACTGGACTACCAACTCATGGCAAATTGTGTGGCTGTGTGGATACCCCTGGGGCAGTACTGTGAAGGTGTACTGCTGACCCCAGCAGGAGCATGCAGATTACTCCTGTGGTTCATTAGCAGCAGGAATGCCACATACAGCCTTTTCTGGATCCCATGCAGCGTGCCACAGCTTCAGATACAGCTTGCTGGAGGGGAGTGGTAATGTAGGGCATTGCAGCTCTGAGTGTGGGGCAATCTTGCTTAACAATAAATAACTAGCCCTCATTCTCTGGGAGCTGTCAGGGATTTTAATGTGCTAGATAGGACTGTTGAAAGGAAAATGGGCTCTCTGAATAACTCCATCCTCTGTAATTGTCTTGATGATCTCTCTGTGTACTCTGGGCAGCCTGTGCTGTTTGGATGAAACGTGTTCTGAGGGAGGCTCCAAATTAGCAAGAACTTTAACTGCTTTTCCCACAATGATAGTATGAACCCTAAAATAATATTTTCCCCCTGTTAAGTTTGTCTGTCAACAAGTCATGACCAGTAATATTAATGTACTTTAGCTACCCACACTTTGGCCATAAACGACAGGTAAGAACCCAACTGTAATAGTAAAGAGAATTAACAAGTAAATGTTTCTACCTTGTCCTCTCAGCTGCCAGATTTAATCAGGGATGGGTACCTGTGAATAACAGCAACCTGCATCCTGTAACCGTTAGAGCCATCACATCCTGATGATTCTGAATTCTCTGGTGTACTGTCAGGAGAATACAAGGTTTTATACCTCCCTGTGGGACCCCAGCCACCCATTACACCTTTGGGGAGGAAGAATGAAATCTTGTCAATTGATATAATGGAAAGTCCTGGGTTGGAAGGGACCCACAAGGATTGTCAAGTCCAACTCCCGTCCCTGCATATGACAAGCCCACAGTTCACACCATGTGTCTGAGGGTGTTGTCCAGTCTTCTTGAACACTGTCAGGCTTCGGGCTGTGACACCTCCCTGGGGAGCCTGTTCCAGTGCTCCACCACCCTCTGGGCGAAGAACCTTTTCCCAGTGTCCAACCTAAATCTCCCCAGCACATCTTCCCGCTGCTCCCTGGGATTCCGTCATTGGTCACTAAAGAGAAGAGATCAGCACCTGCCCCCTCCACCTCCCCTTGTGAGGAAGCTGTGGACCATGATGAGGTCTCCTCTTAGTTTCCTCCAGGCTGAACAAACCAAGTGACTTTAGCCTCTCCTCATGCGGTTTCTCCTCCAAACCCTTCAGCAACTCTGTAGCCCTCTTCTGGACACACCCCAGTAGCTTTGTATCCTTTTTATCCTGTGTTGCCCAGAACTGCACACAGTGCTCCAGGTGAGGCCGCACCAGTGCCGAGCAGAGCAGGACAATCACCTCCCTCGCCCAGCTGACAATGCTGTGCTGGATGCACACAGGACACGAGTGGCCTCTTGGCTACCAGGGCAAACTGCTGGCTCGTGTTCAACTTGCCAACGACTAGAACCTCCAGATCTCTCTCCATGGAGCTGCTTTGCAGCATCTCATTCCCCAGTTTGTATGTACAGCCAGAGTTGCCATGGCCCAGGTGCAAAATCTGACACTTGCTCTTGTTGAACTTCATGCAGCTGGTTCTCTAGTTTGTCCAGATCCCTCTGCAGGGCTTCTCTGCCTTCAAGAGGGTCAGCAGCTCCTCCCAAATTAATGTAATCAGCAAATTTATTAGTATTCCCTCAAGTCCTGTGTCCAAGTGATTTATGAAGACATTGAAGAGTGCTGGCCCCACGGTGGATCCCTGTGGAACCCCGCTAGTGACTGATCCCCAGCCCAACATAACCCCATTTACTAGAACCCTTTGAGCCCAGCCCTTCATCTGGTTGCTCACCCACTGCATTGTGTGTTTACCCAGCTGTGTGCTGAACATCTTGTCCAGGAGGATGCTGTGAGAGACAGTATCAAAAGCTTTACTGAAATCAAAAACCATCACATTGACAGGCTTCCCTTGGTCAACTAGGTGGGTAACCTTGTTGTAGAATGAAATTAAATTGGTCAGGCAAGACTTTCCCCTCATGAACCCATTATATGGAATTTGTATGCAACCTACCAGATTTGAGTAATTAATTGGCCGTGGTGTACTCTCCCTTTCCCCACTGAATGGGGGAGCAGAAAGTGTAGTAAGTCTCCTCTGGAGACATTGAAAACCTCCCTGGACACATTCCTGTGCGATCTGCTGTACGTGACTGCTTTAGTGGGTGGGTTGGACTAGGTGATCTCCAGAGGTCCCTTCCAACCCCAACCATTCTGTGATAGTGATTAAAACATTTCAAAGCAGACTTCTTTTTAGTATGAAAAAGAGGTCTTTTTCAGGCTCATAGTCATATCACTTTCAAAAGTGGAAGTGCACATAATAAGTATTTATATATTGATGTTTTACTGTGAGAAGGTTGAAACTATATCTGACCTGAAGCAAAATCAGTAATGACCAGATATCATGAAAAAGAGCATGGTGCAGTGAAACTTTTTCACCTTTCTTTATGAAAAGAGCTGATCAAACAAAAGAACATTTTACTTGTCTGTGTCACTTTGGGACCATATTCTGCTTTAATATTGAAAAATTTGATGTCAGCTTTTTCTCCCCATGGGATATAGAGTGATTATTACTTCAATTTAGCTGCTTTTATCTAATGTGAGCTGTTTCATCTTCAGAAGAAACTGAATTGAACAAAGCAAAAAACTACCAGATATTCTTCGGTTTTGCTTGTGGGGGAAAAATATTCAAAGACCTGTTACTATTTTTATGTAGTCTTCAAAAGACATCTCTGATTTAGAGCCTGTTCTTCTAGCAGTAGTCTCAGTGTCATGTGCTACTTAGCCTTTTTTTCCTAAGGATGAAAATACAGTTAGATAATGCACTATACTTTCTATATTATTATATTGATTCATGTACTCTTGTTGCACTCATGATACATATCAGTGGAAATTGTGGACATGAGTAGTGAATTGGTGATCAGTTAAATTCTTCCACTTACCTTAGTTGACTTTTGAATGTAATAAAAATTGCATACTTGGTCTTTTTTGGTGGTGGTGTTGTTTTTCTTTTGTTGTGTTTTTTTTTTTTTTTGTTTGGTTTGTTTTTTTGTTGTTGTTAATAGGCATCAGAACTAGCAAGGTGGTTAAGAATTTGGAATGGTTTTTGTCTGCTTGCAGAAGTCAGATCAGCTAATTGGAGATACTTCTACCATTGTAATAACCTTGTGGGTCTCATTTGTGCATTGTAGTAATGATTCTTTTTGATACTGTGGTGTTTCTTTGCCATCCTTTCACCTGCTGGTAAAGGTATTCTGTAGTTATTTAAATGTAGCAAGGAAGTTGTCTGTTCATTTGATTACTTGTGACTATTTCTCACAGTAGCTACTGGTTCAGAAATGAATTGCAAGCATGATTTTGATTGATTAGAATTAATCTATTGTGGGAAACTTTCTTTGAAGGAAGTTTGTAGCTTTCCTTGGGTGCCTGTGCCTAGTCTCAGACCACCGCTTCATCATGGGCGAGGATCTTTGATCTGTGGAAATATTTGCTTCTTTGGTCTTCCCAAGGCTATACTCTGACTTGCACTGAGATTGTCTTTATTCTGTTCTTGCTGCTTAGGACTAAGTAATTAGATTCTACCACCAGTTCTGTTACTTCTTAGATAATAAATTAGTAGAAAATTTGCTGCTATTGTTGGTGGATTCATTATGCAAATGTTATATTCTTACTATATTGAGTTTCACGGCCTTGAGCTTCAGGAAGATGCCTAAAACATTAACTTTTATTTGTTCCTTTTCCATAAGAGTCTAAATATAAGTAAGTATTCCTATGTAACTGATCTCTGCCCTTACTGGAAATATCCTCATAATCTAAAAGATAATTTCTTTGTGCTGCTGTCACTGCAAAACTTGTTAGCTGTGCAACACTTAGAGATGAACCCATAACTGTAGAGTTAGTGTACACTGTAGCTGGGAGGTTTGGTGTCATATTTCGAGGTGTGTCATCAAGATTGTGTGAACTTTTTTTAAGTTAACATGGGATTTAAATTATTATCAGGGCTTTAAAAGAAGTGTGTACTGTGAGAACCGTGTCACTTGGTCTACAAGTTCTGTTTAAAATGTATTCTAATACTGTAATTATACTAAATATTTGTGTAGATTTTCTTTTTTGTTTGCTACTTTTTAAAAATTTCAAAATAGGTGCCATTGCTAGTTGGTTTTGTTGTTGTTGTTGTCCCGTGTTGTCTCATCCCTTCGCCATCCCACAGTTTATTTTATATTTGAAATGACCTTGCTCAAGATCCAGAAACTATGACTAGGTAGGAAATGGATCTAACAGACCTGTGATAGTATAACTCCGTCTCTTTAGAGAAGTCATTATTCATTACAAGTGCTGCCTTTATTGCCATCTCTGAGACTTGAAATGTGTAAAATTAAAATTGGAAAAATACATTAGTAGTGTAAGAACAGTGACACTGGTGTTATATCTCAAAGATAAAGTGAAATAGAGATTCAGCATAGTGTAGTGATATTAAGCAAGTGCTCTCAAGTCGACTTTGCTATGTAGACATCTCAGAAGATCTGCACTGGGGCTTTTACAGTTGCCATGTCACGCTCCCCATAAAGAGCTGGAAGTGTGTTTGCGTGAGGAAAGTACCTCTAGGTGAGGTTAGCAGTGTTCTGTATTATCTAGTGTTAGATCCCAACAATGTGAATCAAAAGCAGCTGGCCTGGGGCAAGCATATTCCATTGATTTTTTTTTATTAGTTTTGAGACATCTGGCTCCTAGTGCTTCCTAGCCTAGCACCTTTCCTTTTGCCAGAATCCTGTATGACAGTAAGGAGTGAAAGAATAAGGTGTCAAAAAGGTTTTAAAATTAGTTCACATTGGAAAATAAGCTTTAATAAAAAATAAATCAGTAAAACAAAAAGGCTTCAGAAACTGCAAACTAAGTATTTTTCTTATAAATACATAAGAAAAGTCAAAATGCTGAAGATGGCTGGTGTAAAATATTGCACATATGGTACTTTCCTAATGTCAGCTAAAGTGTTTTCTGAAAATTACTTGCAAACAAAAGGGACTAATGATTGAATTAATCTCCAACGCAACTCTCTTTATTTGTGTAAGTACAATTTCCTGTCATCTTTGGGCAATTTGCAGGTTTTTGCTGCTATAGTGTTCTCATTATTTAGCTACTCTGTTTGATCTCTTTTATTCAGATTCTGTTCCGACTATCCATTTAGTGGACACATTTGTACTAAATCCATTTGCAGAATAGACTATAAATTATTATCTTGTCATGCTTAAGTGCTTTTTGAAGAATTTTTATTCACTGCGAAATGTGATATGAAAGTTTCTCAAGGTTCAGGTTTCTTGTGATGTTGGCAGTTTCACCTGTAAGATACCAGGTGTAGTTACTAAGGTTTGTTGGTAATCTCGATGGACAAATATCTGTGCTAGAATAAGGGGTAACCACAGATTAAAGCCACCTATGTTGTTGAAGTTCTTCATGCTGCCAAGATTTTCTAGAAGCAAGCTAATGGACCCTTGTGGCTGTGGGCAGAGCTGCCAGCCACTCCTGCCTGTTATTTCCTGTCCTCATGGCTCCAGATCCCCATCTTCCCTTTTGGCTCTTACGAAGCCTGACTTTTTCTTTACCTTGTTCCGTCTCTCTGTTTAACCAGTCCCAATTTTTCATTTCTTCAACCAATTGACTTTCAATGTAGACCGTATTTTCCTCAAAGTTGTTCCTGTTGATTTCTTTATCCCTCACTCTGATTAGGCAGTCTCTGATTTGAAATTTGGGCATTTTTCCCCTGTTAAAATGGCAAGGAAGTGTGGGGAGGAGGGGGAATTAAAGGAAAGATAGTTTTCCTGCTTTTAGTTCAAATAACTGTATCTCTGTTGTGACCTTGTCTTGTCAAAACCTCTTATATTTGAAGGAATAGAGTTGCATTTTGACAATACTGCCCGTAAGTATGAGAGTGTTAGAGCTGTTATGGTTGGTACTTGTAGCTTTCTTGGTCTGTTTGTTTGTTTGTTTGTTTTCTACCAGTCGCACATAGAACAATGGTTTATCAACAAATACTATTATTGGAGTATAATCTCATGTGTTCACCACAGTTATGAGAGCTATTTTTTTTTTCCTTTTCCCTTCATTTTTTGAGTCTTATAAAAATAACTTTCAGCTTCATAGTTATGTCTTCAAACCATTCATTCAAAGCAGCTGTTCACCAAAATTGGCTTTTCTAGATTTGACTGGTTTTCTGTAGTTTTTGTTGTTTCATATTTCTGTTCTGTTTGTAGCTCATTAATTTTGTGCCTTCTTTTGAATTTTATTTACTTCTGTCTTGTGGTATTTTCATTTAATAATTTTCATTTAATACTATATTTATTTCCTTGAGCAACTGAGTTGAGGAAATCGATGCAGAATTACTGCTGTATTACTGTTGAAAACTTCTTTATTCAGACTGACCTCGACTTTTGAATTTGTGTTCTTATTAGATGCTTTCAGGAGCAAATATTTCCAAATAATGGAATATGTTTTCTAATAATATTTAAGATTTGTGCTGTTGGTCAGGGCTAAGAATCTGTATTTTCACAACAGGACTTTGTCTCCCTATAGTTCTTGTGGTTTTCAGTAAACCCTAATACTTTTCTTTGGGTGATGTTCAAATCATGATCTCCATCTGTGTCTTATTTAATCATCTTTCACTCCTGTCAAGACAACTTGACCTACATACAACCACAGTAGTATGCTTAGAAAAAGTTTCTAAGTTACTGTATATGTGTGTATATATTATCTGAATATATAGTATCTTTTCAATTTTAATAGCATATATTCAGTTATTAGCAACAAATTAACACTTACTTAAACTGTGTCCTTGAAGTTGATCTTTTAGGTGAGATCTTCCTCAAGCATTACAGCATATGGTTATTAGTTTTGTTTGAAGCTGGAGAGGTGTTGTTTTGTTTGTTTTTTAGTGAATGGATAGTAGTTGTCGAGGGAAGAAATTATCACTTGGCTGACCTTGTTCTGTACTGCAAGTTGAAATTTCACTTGGGGCTAGATTGGCGTAGTTGCATCTAAAACTGACTCACTTTGTTTCACAGCTGTATTCCTTCAGTGAAATCAAAGAGTGAACAGTTCTGTCAGTCATTTACTGTGAGTATGGCCTGTTTCTTTTAAAATCTTGATGGAGTATGATGTGGGTTGACCTTGGTTGGCTTCCAGACCCAACCCAGCTGCTCTCTCACTCTGCTTAGCAGAATGGGGAGAGGAAATAAGATGAAACAACTCATATGTCAGAGGGTGATCAGTCGCCAATTACCACCATGGGCAAACAGACTCAACTTGGGGAAGATTAATTTATTGCCAATTAGCAATGAAGTAGGATGGGCTCTCCATGGGACCCAGGTTCCTTCAGGGCATCTCCACCGGCTCTGGCATGGAGGACCTTCACAGCCTACACTGTGGATATGTGCCCAGTGCCCAGGTGTGGGTCTGTCCAGGAGCTTCAGGGAATCTCTGCTTCAGGGCCTGGAGCACCTCCTCCTCTCCTTTACTGGCCTTAGTACCGGAAGGACTGTTACATTTTTTTTAAATTTTTTTTTTCCCCATTGCTCTTTCTCACACTCTGCTGTGCAGCTTGTTTTCTGTTCTTAAATGCTTTTTCCCACAGGTGTCACCATCTTGGCTGGGTGGCTCAGCTGTACCCTGAGGTGAGTCTGTTGGAACTGGCTGTCTCTGGCACGGTGCAGCCCCCGCCTCTCCTCACAAGGGCTGCCCCTGCAGCCACCCCACTGCCTGCCAGCACCTGGGCATGTAAACCTAATAAGACTATCAATGGAAATTGAAGACTTGATCTTAAAAATAATATGGTTAATCCATTTTGGGGACACCTGTTGTGTGATCTCCAAAGATGAAGGCTCCACAGCCTCACCAGGCAACTTGTACCAGTGCCTGGTCACCCTCAAAGGTGATTCCTTTAGTCCTTGAGGATCTCTCCTGTTTGCCATGATTGATCAAAGATTGCAATAACATCAACCAGCTCTCTAAGCACTCATGGGTGCATCCCATCATGTCTGGTTGGCAAAATTATCTCCTGATGTGATCAAGGGTGTGCGTTCCTTGGTCCAGACTTTCTCCCTGGTGTCTTTGCTGGGGATGTGATAATGTGGTGATGTTTAGTGTGACATTTCCTTTCCCAGCATAAAAAGAGACAAGAGATTGCTTCAAGTAAGGTTAATTTTTTGCCCCTACAGGGATGTAGAGCATTTTATGTAGTAGTTCAATACATTTTATTTATTTCAATGGTGGCCATTGCTGCTGTTAGCAGTATCAGCTCCTGCTGTGGGTTAGCTTTCATCTAGTGTGTGAGGGAGTACAGCTGTGGTCAGCTGTCTGCCTTGGAGCAGTATTTTCTGTGTGTCAGTGTAGTGTTGATCTGCAAGATTGTATTTTTAATGAAAATGTGATATTTAGGCCAAGGCACATGCATTAGACAGGTGAATGGGCAGTTACTTCAACCCCTGCAGCTCTTGTCAGCTGCATTTTTACACTGATAATTGAATTGCTCCTTTCCTGCCCTTTGGTTTCAAATATGAGCTTTGTTTGTGTGTACTCAAATAATGTTCTCTGAGCCCAATTAGGACGAATATTATTAGAGTCAAGATTTTTGTCTTTGATGTAACACAGCTTCCTGAAAAGGGATGGTAGCACAGACTTCATGAAGAAGCAAACTAGTATTCATCTTAAAATCGATTCTGCTGTCTTGCATACTGGAATCCTCTAAGGCCATTTCTAAGGCCTTGCTATGCTTGAGTTGTCAGGTGTGTGGTTGTTGTTGTCGTGTGGTTGTTTTGTTGGTTTTTTTTTTACCCCCTTGCTGTTATTCTTTGAGGTGTCTGTAGCAGATCTTAAATATATACACTTATAACTTTCATTGAACTATGCCCTAGTTATTTCCTTCTTTCAAGGGAGGATTGGGGAAAATTACATTGTTTTAGCTTAATCACACAGCATCTGATAAGATTAGACCTGGCATATCTAATTTTGTCTCTCATTAAATTGTTGCAAGCCATAAATTTCTTTTAGAAGTGAAGCCTTTCATGTACCCACATTTAGGAAAATAACTTATTGATTAATGATGATAATGAAACTTAAACAGTTATGTAAAATACAAAGCAATCATGCTTCACTGGGAACATGAAGAACGGTATACCTAGTAGGAGCATACTGGGATGCTCCGTCTACATGCATTTTTCATTTGTATCAAGTTCTAAGTCCATTTGTCTTCTATAAGTTCTTGTGAGCTGTGACAAACTGTCCTTTCACTGATTTTGCTAAAATTTAATGCATATCTATCTCTCCAGTATTTCTTGACATTGATTTTGTAGACCAAGCAGCTGCATGGGAGGTATACTATGGTTTTGGGCCTCCCTTAAATGCTATGTTGACATGGTAGTGTCTGCTCTCAAATATAAATGCTGAAACTTTCTGGAGGTGAAATATTTGGATTTTGGTGTGGTGCATGCATGCTGCTGGAAGGAATGCCTCAAGCATCTTCCTCCTTTTCATCATTGACAGCTAATGAGAGCGTGTTCTGTGAAGTTCTGTCTCTGCTCAGGCATTAGGGGAGGAGTTCATCATTACTGTTTTGTAGTGCTACCTAATAGTACTACTCTTCTCTAAAACAAAACCAAAGTTACTGGATTAGATCTACTAGATCATGCTGTATGTTTAGTTAGCTCATGATTTTGCTTTCCAAGCAGTCTGTGATTCCTCATAATCTTTAGAAGAAGTAGTGTCCTCATTTAGAGTTTTTTTAGGACTTTGCTTTTTGTTGGTGAAACTGAAACTGATTGTTACAGGGAGCATATTCTTTTTATATAAACTGGTGTTAAGGACAGGAGTTGCATGTTACTAGTAGACACGGGTTTAGTATTATAACTGTGTGGGGATTTTGGTTTTGTGTTTAAAAGAGAGGTCGTATGTTAGAGGGATCTTTTAATAGATTTACCTGCAGATAAGCAAAAAGGTGCTTTGTTTGAAGGCCTGTTACAGTCCTGCTTCTCTTAGCTTCTCTTGTTTTGCGATTTACTTCAAATGTAATATTTTCACTGATTCTTTTTACTTTTTTGGTTTTCTGCACACTGCCACAGCACATTACACTTAAATGACAAATACTCACAAAAACCAACTTTCTATGTATTTTGTACTCTGTCAAGGAATTATAAGTTTGCATTCTTTATACCTGTGTAACTGTATTATGCATAGGGCAAAGAAATAAATCAGTAATAAAACATGAGCCAGTGGGTTCTGTTTTCTTTTTATATGTGTGCTTTTCTTGTTTATGTGTGAAACCTTGGAGAAAGCATTACAGCTTTCACATATTGCTCTTGTGATTGTTTTGTAAAGATGATCATTATAACTCTAAGTTCACTATCCATGGTATAAATCCTTTATTTTAATTGACTAAATCAAGCATGTCTGTCTTCCTGTAATCAATTTAGCCACTTTGAGTTATCTGTAAATAAAAATAAACCTTCCAATATAATCTGTATTTGCTCACCTGTAGGACCAAGATAGAAAAATAAATGGCAGCATAAGGTGCTCATTTCACTGCAAAATCTGCCTCAGCTGAGCTAATTTAGGGAGCATGGTTTACCTCATTCAGCTGGCTTACCAGATGTTTTGTAAAACATTGTCTTGTCCTTATTAAATATTAATGGTTCGTTGATCAAGAGTTACCTATTATATTTCTGTGTAAAAGCTAGACAGGAGCTACTGGAAGGCACAGAAATAACATGCTTCATCTGTAAAATATCCAGTGCGGAGATTTGGCAGTTGTAAAACCCTGTGAAACTGTAAGTCACTTCAGCGTGAAAATAATCTTTCTAATCCTTCTTACATGCCCATCTATCAGACCTTTTGTGGTTACTAGAGAGGTTGTAGCCACAGTGTTAAACTTTTTTTTTTCTTTTTTTTTTTTTTGGTTAGTTGAAAGCTGCTTATCTGGAAAAGTAACCAGTAGTTTAATTTGGGACAGTGACTCTTTTTTGTGTCTGCTTGTGGCAGAATTTGAGGCAGGGAACACCTATGGCAAGTAATTTACTCTTGTACCATAACAGTGCTGAGGTCTTTTTATAATTCATTTTTCTGTAGTAAAAGCTAGAGGCATCTTTAAGTGTGATGACTGTGGAAAGGTCCTTTGAGAGGTGAATTTATGACTCAAGAAAACAAGGTATGCACATCACTGAGAACTTTTTGGGTTTTGGAACCAGTGTAAACTCAGTATACTCCTTGAAGTGAAAGTGGTATTAAAGTTACTGCAGGACAGTGGAGTGGAATGAGGAATTTACAAGAATTGATATTTGGTTTTCTGAAGTATTTAACTGACCTTTGGTGCAGTGTAGTCAGCTCTCATGCCAGCAAAGCAATAAAGAAATGGTGGCAGCCAGTGAGGGATAACCCTATTTTAGGGCAAAGCACAAAATTTTTCTGCAAATACAGAATGAAAAGCTGAGCCATTCCATTGACAGAGCTGCAGAAAGTATCTGATAATTGAGCGTGTGTGTATATATCTAAGGGGGTGGAAGGATGTTAATGTGTCTTTCTTTTTCAGTGCTTCTGTGAGGAGCAGTTGGACAGGGCAAGACTAGCATTTTTAGATGTTTACATTTTTTTCAAAAATGAATATATCAATGCAAATGCCTAGGTGTATGCTGTTTTTCGATATGTTACACCATAACTATTTTAAAAGCACTAGTATAGTCCTGTCTCTTTCTGATTTTCATTTTTGTAGTTAAACCCTCTGTATTATATAAAGCAAATTTGCCTGAGCAGATGTTCTATAAAGGGATGCATAGACTGAAAAACTAAGTTGTGTTTCAGGCACTTAAGGGGAGGAATTTTGTGTAGCTGGAGACAGACAGAATCACCTGTTGAGAAGAGAGTTATGCTGCTGTGCTTTTTAATATTTTTTTTCTTTTTAACTTTGTTTGCCCCATCCTTTCCTTGAGGAATGTCTTTGAAGAGGTTGGTGGTGATGGTCATTCCAGAAGTATGTGTGCATACTGACACCTCCCCTAGCACTGGAACATCAGTAAAAATGTTTGTCATGCAGATATATGCAGGAAAAAACAGCATCTGGAAAAATAAAGTTGTGTTGGCATTCTGCTATGAATGCTGCTTCTGTGAAGGCCTTTTGGGACTACCCAGTCCATAATATGCCTGAAGTGGGACCGGTGCCAAATAAGAGCCAGATTTGCATATGTTTGGTAGTAGAATGGCATGAAGTAATCAAAATACTTTGCTTGGCCTGTAACAGCTGTATATGATTCACGTGTGTAAGCTCCATGATCTGACCCAAATTTATGAATTGAAACTAGAGATTAAGGAGCTGCTGCTTACAGGATATTTTCCTTCCTTTTTGCCACTCCTGTTGGCGCTGATAAGAATTGCAGGTCTGTTTTGGCAATGTATCACTGTAGAAAATCAGACAAACCCTTCAGTTGGAGATGTTCATATGTGAAATAAAACACAATGATCTCCGAATTCAAAATGTTTTCTAATTGAATTTAGTACTCGTAATCCCTTAGATTCCATCTTCCTAATAGTGTGGGGGTTTTTTTTGTGTGTAATACCAGCTTATCATTTCCCACTTTAACAATTAATCATCTTATTATTTTCAGCAATATTCTAACACGGTAAATGTTCATCACTTTATAAGCTGGTACCTATTACAACTTGTCTTGTGTAACAGTTACTGACTTAAATGGCTTATGCCCAGATGTCACTATGGATGAGTGGTAAAAGTTGCTGAAAATGTTCTGGGTAAACTGTGGTAAATTTTGTGCATGTATTCTGATTCTGTTTTGTAGAAATTGTGGATGGGGGAAGAGATCTGTGGAAGAGGTGGGAATAAGTAGCTTAGAATGTCTCTTAATAAGAATAGGACTTCAGACTATTCTGTCGTGAGCTACTCTCATTCTTTCTGTTGCTGTAGAAATGAGATTCTTGGAAGATTATGGAGTCTTAGTCTAATAGTCTTAGAAACTTAGGCATATGAGGAAACCATTACATTTGTCTGCAAAAATTAAATCCAGATTCTTCTTCTACATAGCAACCTTTTTTTTAGTATTTGACTTTTTAACCTTAAGAAAGAGTTAGTGTACTGTGCTCACATCATTATTTGCAGTCCTTTTCTAACCTGTGCTGATATCCTAACCTCACGATTGTCTATGGTGATATAAAAATAATGTGATTCGCTGTTGGTTTTTTTTTCCTCTTGGAACCCACACTTTATTCAGCTCAAATTAAGACTCTAAGAAGCGTGCAAAAACATTGTTTCCTCTGTACCCCACCTGCCCCTTTTTACTGATACCCATATCTGACCTAAATTGGTTGGGTTTCTGTGGGGAGTCCAGAAGGGACACTGAATATGCAAACACTCTTGCTGACAGTGTTGACTCCATAGCAGATTAAGCATACTGTTCCAGGAATGAACAAGATAACCTTTATTTTTAATAGTTTTTAAAACAGTCAAATGAGTTAGCTTGAAATGGGAGGGGAAGTTGTAGAATTTGCCCAGAGAAATACTTTCACATGAGATTCTAGTTAGAAAAAACCGACACAGTCACTTAGGTACTAAATCAAGACTTCCGAGCTGATAGATTTATTGGTTTTATTTATAATTACTTCCTCTGAAGGGATTGATGTAATTTACTAGACATGCCAGATACTATCTGTTCCTCCTCCTCCCAAAACCAAAAGGAGATTTTGGGCAAGGTGTTTTGTATAAATGCCACTTTATAAGCTCTGTGTGTGAGCTAGTAATATAAAATTTTATGTGTTTTCATTTTCATCCTTTGTAACTAGATTTGCAGCTTTGCAGTCAAGAGATCAGTTCTTCAACTCCAGAACAAGCTTTTATATTTGGCTGCAGGCTGATCTATTTGTGGGGGTTTTTGTGTGGTTTTTTTGTTTTTTTTTTTTTTTTTTTGTTTGTTTGTTGTGTTGTTGTTGTTGGTTTTTTTGTTTGTTTCTGTGGATTGGTTAGTTGTTTGTGATTGTGTGTGGGGTGTTGGGTTTGTTGTTGTTTTTTTTGCTTGTTTGGTTTTTTGTGTGTGTATATGTGGTTTTGGTTTTTTTTAGTTATTTTCTTGAGAATGAATTAGAGATGGTTGCATCTTTCACACCCTGGCTTTAGGAGAAGCTTCACTATTCATATTTCCATGGTCCATTTGGCTTTTGGGATTCCTAACTAGAGCTAACTACCTTGTTATGTCAATGGTGTGAGTATTTTGTTTGTTTGGTTTGTTTTGTTTTTAAGAAAGTGCAAAATTCAGTGTGTAAGATTTGTCATGTTGAACAACAATAAGAGTGGAAGTGGCTGGCCCAGTGGAATTCTTAATCTACTATCTCATGATCAGAGTTTTCAACCTAACTATGCAAAGCACAGCTTCTTCACAAGGGTTTGATTTATGTTAGAATTAAAACAATGAGATTCATTGTACAGTTTGCAGCAGCTCTTCTAGATACTCCAAATCAGGGGAATCCTAACTAATGGTGTGTATGAAGAATTGCTGTGTGTTGGTAGGAAGCTAATGTCAGCCTTCTGCATAGGAAGCAAGGCTGATTTCACAAAATCACAGAATATTAGGGATTAGAAAGGACCTCAAGAGATCATCTAGTCCAAACCACCTGCTGGAGCAGGAACACCTAGATGAGGTTACACAGGAATGTGTACAGGCGGGTTTTGAATGTCTCCAGAATAGGAGACTCAACGACCCCCCTGGGCAGCCTGTTCCAGTGTTCTGTCACCCTCACTGAGAAGAAGTTTCTTCTCATATTTAAGTGGAATCTCCTGTGTTCCAGATTGAACCCATTGCTCCTTGTCCTATCATTGGTTGTCACCAAGAAGAGCCTGGCTCCATCCTCGTGACACTCACCCTTTACATATTTATAAACATTAATGAGATTACCCCTCAGTCTCCTCCTCTCCAAGCTAAAAAGCCCCAGCTCCCTCAGCCTTTCCTCATAAGGGAGGTGCTCCACTCCCTTCATCATCTTTGTTGCCCTGCGCTGGACTCTCTCCAGCAGTTCCCTGTCCTTCTTGAACTGAGGGGCCCAGAACTGGATGCAATATTTCAGATGTGGTCTCACCAGGGCAGAGTAGAGGGGAAGGAGAACCTCCCTTGACCTACTAATCACCCCTCTTCTAATACACCGCAGGATGCCAGTGGCCTTCCTGGCCACAAGGGCACAGTGCTGGCTCATGGTCATCTTGTTGTCCACCAGGACCCTCAGGTCCCTGTCCTCTACACTGTGCTCTAACAGGTTGTTTCCCAACTTATACTGCAACCTGGGGTTGTTCCTGCCCAGATGCAAGACTCTACACTTGCCCTTGTTGTATTTAATCGATTTTTTCCCTCCCCAACTCTCCAGCCTGTCCAGATCTCGCTGGATGGCAGCACAGCCTTCTGGCATGTCAGCCACTTCTCCCAGCTTGGTGTCATCAGCAAACTTGCTGACAATGCACTCTATTCCCTCATCCAAGTCATTGATGAATATATTCGATAGTACTGGTCGCAGTACTGACCGTTGAGGCACTCCACTAGATAGAGGCCTCCATCTAGACTGCCCCATTGACCACGACTCTCTGGCTTCTTCCCTTCAGCCATTTCACAGTCGACCTCACTACCCGATCACCCAGTCCACACTTCCTCAGTTTAGCTATGAGGATGCTGTGGGAGACTGTGTCAAATACTTTACTGAAATCAAGATAGACCACATCTACTGCTCTACCATCATCTATCGCCTGGTTATGTCCTCATAGAAGTCAATGAGGTTAGTCAAACATGACTTCCCCTTGGTGAAGACATGTTGACTGCCCCTAATGACCCTCTGATCCTTGATATGCCTTGAGATGACACCAAGGATAATTTGTTCTGTCACCTTTTCAGGGATGGAGGTGAGGCTGACAGGTCTATAGTTACCCGGGTCCTCCTTCTTGCCCTTTTTGAAGACTGGAGAAACATTTGCTTTCCTCCAATCCTCAGGTGCCTCTTCCATTTCCCAAGACTTGGCAAAGATGATGGAAAGTGGCCTAGCAATGACTTCAGCCAGCTCCCTCAGCACCCGTGGGTGCATCCCTTCCAGACCCATGGATTTATGGATGTCCAGAATGCTTAATTGCTCACTTATCCAGTCCTCATCAACTAAGGCAAACTTGTGCATTGTCCTGACTTCCTTTAGGGCCTCAGGGGTACAGGGCTCCTCAGGACAGCCTCCATCAGAGTAGACAAAGAAGGCATTCAGTAACTCTGCCTTTTCTGTATCTTCTCTCACCAGGGCACCCACCCCGTTCATCAGTGGGCCTACATTGCCTCTGGTGTTAGTTTTATCTGCCACGTATTTGAAGAAGCTCTTTTCTGTTGTTGTCGACCCCTCTCACCAGGTTTAATTCTAGGGAGGCCCTAGCTTTCCTAGTTGCCTCCCTACATCCTCTGAAAACAGCCTTATCTTCTTCCTAAGTGTCCAGCCCCTCCTTCCATGATCTGTAAACTCTCCTCTTCCACTTGAGTTTACCCATCAGTTCCCTGTTTAAACAAGCGGGTCTCCTGGCTCCCTTCCCTGACTTCCTATGTGTCAGGATGCTCTGATCTTGAGCTTGGAAGAAGCAGTCCCTGAATGCTAACTAGCTATCTTGGGCCTCTTTACCTTCAAGTACCCTTTCTCGTGGGATTTTTCCCAGCAATTGTTGGAAAAGGCCAAAGTTGGCCTTACTGAAGTCCAGGGTTGTGATTCTGCTTGGTATTCTGTTCCTGCTACATGAGATCCTGAACTCCACCATCTTATTCTTTCCTTACAAAGAAATAGATATTTCTACATTGGCAGGCTGCAGTCTAAACAAAACTGTGCACATTTAAGTCAGCCCGTTGTACTTAGTACTGACTGTGGTTCATAAGGCATCAGGTTGCTGGCTGTAGAGTTCAGCATGGTAGGCTGTGTCCTTTTCCCACAGATAAGGAGTGTGAACTGTCTCAGCTATGACTTGAAAGCACTTGTGTAATGAATTATCCCATAAACTATTTTTTTTCTTCAGAGTGGGTTTTGTGGTCAAGCTTTTAGACTTCTGATAATACCACGGAAATTAATGAAAGCACTGCAGCATTACTTTTACAAAGTTTGATGTATTGGGACATTGGAGACCACCTTAGGTTTTTGTTTGATTTGGGTGTTTTTGGTTTGTAGTTTGTGTTTGTTTTTGGTTTTCAAACATCTAACAGTTGTGGGAAGGGGGATTAGATTGGAATAGAAACTGTCAAAGATTATCCAATAATCTGATCTTTAAGGGAAAAATAACATTAATTTCAAGACTCTGATTTGCAGCCTTGAGCCAAATTCCCTAGATAAAATGATTGATTCTGTCTTCTGGGGAAACAGTACACTTCTAAAAGAAGAACTGTTGATTGTACTGCTCAGGGAGAGCTTTAGCTGGGGAAATTACCGGTGAGGGGAACTGAGTGCACAGAGAATTCAAAACTGGAATGTCTGCATCATTGTTGTCTGATTTCTGTCATATTTATGTTAAAGCAGTGAAACACATTTCACAATAACCTTATCATAGTTAAGCCAGACCTACAGACAGCAATGTGTTCCCCAGATACCCTTAAGAATTAAAACCCCAAACTTGTTAGAACTAAAAACTAAAGCCAGTGTGACTTGGGGGTTTCTTTTGTCCTTTTTTCCCCTCCATACCCTGTGCTTTCATTTTGGTTTTGTGTAATTCAGATTGGACTGTTAGTCATGTGGTTATTTTTTATTTTTGAAAAGCGAAATAACCCCAGGTGAGCTATTTGTATGCCAGATGAAGAGATAGTACTGCAGTTCTCTGGAAAACATAGCCAAATCTTATTCAGCTATCTGTTAGCCGTGTCATGTCATGTCTGGTAATATTTACCTGAGTTTTGTCCTTAGTAAGTGAATAGTGGCAGATAGTAATTGAAGTTGAAGAGACATGATATGAGGATAAATACCTCATTTTACAGCCTGTCAGTTGATATTGTACCTGAGCCTGAGTATTAGGACTTCAGCTTCTGTTGTGATCAGCCTTAGACCCTCCAGTATAGAACACCCTGTAGTTAAAACTGTGCCATGACTTGAAGAAGAGGACGTCTCAATGTGGTGGTATAAATGTGTGCATATAGAGAAAGCAAAATACAAGTGTTTATAAAATTGCTACCTGACAGTATTACTTCTTGACCTGTGACTCCTGGCAGAGCTTGCTGATGTTAGAAAATTTCAGTAATGGATTCAGGCTGTAACACTTGTCTTTTAAAAGTCATATCACAATTAGTAGATGCAGGATGCATTGTTATTTTTCTGCACAGTGTCACACTCATTGCCTCTGTGACAACCTTCATTTCCTTCTAGGCAAATGGGAGCCCAGTAGCCCGAACCTCAGGAAGTTGTTAAAGCAATTAAAGGCTCCTCTCTCTCAGCACATTGCATGGTTACCATAGTATCCTCTGCCTCCAAGCCTTTACTGATGATGTCAGTATGCATACAGGGGCTATTCACAGCATCTACGTAAAGATGATTCAGCCCTTGCAGAAGATCATAAGCATCTCTCGATATGTTCTGTTATCTACTATCATTTTAAGAATTCATGAGGCTGGAAGGTAAGAGGCTTCTGCTTCATATTTAATTTTTATGTATCCTTATATTGTGAGGTGTCAGGCTTGGTTGTTTTTATCCACTGTTCCATCGTTCACTAAATGCATAATGCATTAACCAATTGCATAGCTCGTGTAGTTTAAACTTCGCAAAGTCTAGGTGATCTTAGACAACATGAAAAAAAACGCAAACTAAAAATTCCTGAAGTTAAAAACTGATTTATTAAGTAGTGGGAGGTTTTTTACCAATTAAAATTGCCAGATCTTATTTTTGTTATTATTCATAAGAAGAGAACACAAATTATGTAACTAGAGCATAACCCAAGAGAAAAATGCTCAGTTTTGGTTGTTGGTGTTTTTTTGTTTTTTTTTTTTTAATCGAAACAAACCAACAACAATAAAACATAACCTCCACTCACCTTTTTTTCTTTTCTTCTTTCTGTGGATAGTATTACACTGAATGAACATACTCTCGTGCAACTGTTCTGCATGCGATTTTGTTTGTATAAGGAAATGTGAGTTCATATTGAAATCTACTGTTACTCTTAAAGAAAGCAGAGCCTTTGTTATTTTTCTTGAATAGTGGAAAAACATAATAAAACACTGAAGGAATTACTTTTATGAGAAACTCAGAGGACTCCTGTACATTTTGGCCGTGCAACCTAGATTCATTAGTTAACTTAAAATGCTAAGCTCTTAACTGTTGCAGAGCTGGAATTTTTTTCCTTCTCTCAGTCCACTTTCTGCATTGCGTTAGATTACCATGGTTGCAAATAGTCATGCCCAGTACAGGAGCTGTCTGTTTCTGTCTTTTACCAAAAAAACGCCCACAAGAAAAAAATGTCCCAAAACAAAATAAAAAGGCCAAACCTGCAGGAGCTAAGCTGCAGAACTATGAATGTCCTGTTTTAAGTCTTCTTTTAATGCCTTCATTTGGGCTTTATTGTATTTTGATTTCTCCACCCTGAAAACTGTGGGGTTTTGCTTATAAAATAATTGAAAGTAGAATAATTTTGGGATGGGGGCAGGGAATGCAGTAAAGAACTATTAGTGTAAATGGAAACAAGTTCATAAAAAGGGAATTTGATATAGCAGGAAGTTCTACATTAAGGTGGTATGTTTTGTACAAGCTCACCAATTTAGCTGTCTGCTCCTGCCATCTATTAAGTATACATTATGCAAAGTATTAAGTATATATTAAGTATACTGTATGCAAAAGTAGTCTACCTGTTTTGTTTTATGTTTTCTGACCATAACGTCCATTGGTTTATTTAGATACTCAGTCTTTTTTTGGGAATAGGGTCCTCTCTTAACAGTTCTTAAGCTAAGCGCTTAGCATGCACTGACTAATAAGGCACTTAGCCAGTCTAATGCTACACACGAGATGTGGAAATACTATTCATCACAATAGACATGTTGCATTAGTACGATGAGGAACACTGTCTAGTGACATTTTTATGTTTTTTTTTTTCCGAATATTTATAAGTCCATATAGACTGAATATTTTTGTTTTCTGGTACAAAGATACATTTGCTATTATTTTTCTACTTGACTGCCTAGCTATTAGTTTGGATGTGAATATATAGAAGAATATTTTAGGTGAACTGAAGAAGCCAACTCCCATTCCCGTGCTGATATCTGTTAACTTTCATATTTGATACATTAAAAAATACGTATTTATTTACTAAACACAATCTCATATTGGCCACAATGTACTCCTTTATTTTATGGCTTTAGGTACTGTGCATGTTTTCTGATTTAATCACCAAGTTTACCTAACAAATAAGGACAAAAAGATGCATAAAATGTTCAGGAATAGAACATGAGGAGTGGTTGAGGGAGCTGGGGCTGTTTAGCCTAGAGAAAAGGAGTCTGAGGGGAGACCTTATTACTGTCTACAACTACCTGAAAGGAGGTTGTAGCATGGAGGGTGTTGGTCTCTTCTCTCAAGTAGCAAGAGATAGGACAAGGGGAAATGGCCTCAAGTTGAGCCAGGGAAGGTTTAGATTGGATATCGAGGAAAAAAAAAATCTTCACAGAAAGGGTTGTCAGGCTTTGGAACAGGCTGCCCAGGCAAGATTTCACATTCAACCGATCTGTCACAGAAACAAGACTTCTGTTTGTTCTTCTACTATAATCCTGTAAGGTCATTTATGGGGGTGCATATTTGGGTGTACTCTATTTGTATTGTAATACTTGCACAGCTACTCGAGATCTTCTGTTATAGTGGTGTCATTAATGGGCATGTTTTCTTCATTCTGAGGAGAAAGCAAGCAGGATGGGACTGAGGGAAAGAGTAAAGAAAAATGAAACATGTTTTTTTCAAGTCTGTAATACTGGCCATACAGAAAGACATTACAGAATTAGAGGGAGTTTCAAAGGGATATTGAGAATGAAGAGATGGGCATAATGACCTTAAAAATGGACTAAAGGAGAAGTTTTTAAAGGAAAAAAAAAAGACTTGAACAGGGTAAATTGGAAACTCTGTTTCTACTATATAGCAAGACAAGAAGATTATGTCAGCTGATACTAATGAAGTTTGATGCTAAGTCAGTTCAGCGCCTGGCTACTGCTGAAAAGAGTAGTCTTGCTTTTCCTTTCCTTGGCCTCAGTCTCCTGGTGCTCATCTCTCCCTACAACAGTCATAGTGTGAACTGATCGAGCTGACTGATGCAACTGAAACCTCATCTGTAGCAAAACCAATTTAAAGATATGAAGCTATTCCACTCGAAGCTATGGACTCACAAAATCTGTCGCAGTAGATAAGAGAGGATCAACTACCCCACGAAGCATGAGCTCTGTGCACACCCCACTTTACTTGCTTAGTCAAAAAGTGGAACCATACCCTAAATATGTGGTGGGGTTTTATGTTCTTCTAAATTTCTCTGTTCAAACGCAGCTGTGACATAGAAGAGATGATTGGCATAGAAGAGATGATTGGCACAGGAGGTTTTAATTAATTGATTTAGTTTATTTAAATGAACAGTTTCTGAACGTTTTCTCTAAAATTTGTGCAAGTTACTATTCAGATAGAAATCTTAGAGAAATTTCTGACCTTGTTTGAACATTGGATGGTAGGCCCTGGGTAGTACCCCAAATTAGGGACTCAAAGGGGCAGTAAACCCTGTCCATGGACCTTCTCAGAGCTGTCCCAGCAGAGACTCAGCTCCAGTGTCCAACTCTGAAACCCATCAACGTGAATCAACATAATTTGCCTCCTGTTTCTTATGACATTATTTATACATCTGTGTGTGAAATGGGGAGATGAAGGCCTTGCTACTTTCATTTTAGTCAACAGAAGAAAAATTGTGCCCTAATCTTGCTAAGATTTGCAGACAATCCTGTATATAGTATTCTTAGTCTTGTCAAGATAAATGAAATTACTTAGAGGTAAGCACTCACATAATTCTGTAGATTGAATTCTTTAATCAGGAGGGCTACAAATGTAGAAAAATCCATATGGAATGCTTGTGTGTCTTTTTTTTTTTTTTCACCATTATTCCAGAAATGTCCCTTCTTTTATGCGCCTGAGACACAGAATTTCCCCTCTAGCTGCATGAAAAGAAAGAACAACCTGCATAAAATTCCTCTAACTGACTTTAAGTGCCTTTTTTTTGTCTGGAACCATGCATACATCTTTGTCTCAATGTGTGTAACAAAACAATAAAACAGGCAGAACTGATAGTTAGGAGTGGTGTTCTCCTGAATGTTCTTATGAATGCTCCCAAAGTTTTGGGGGTTTTATGAGTACTTCCAGTCCATATTGACTGGTAACCTCTTTTCATTCCACTAATGCATTTATTTCCAAAATTATATATTCCTGTTCTAGCAGACATACAACAGAAATAATAGTGTACTAAGATATCTTCGCATTCTGTAGAGTTTGTGTTACCCTCAACTGACTGTTTTCTGTTTGCCCTCTTTATGTACATTTAACTTGTTCTTCATGGCAGGGGGGAGGTATGTAGGACTTAACTTATTTATTTATTTATTTATGACTTAATTTTGGGGTCGTATAGTTCTTATTTTTTGGTTTTTGAGCTCCCTCTTCCATATGACCCTGGTTGCAATATTGTGGTTTTGTTTGTTGTTTTTGGTTTGTTTTGGTTTGTTTTTTCCTGAATAAAAATCAAAATTATGAAGTCACACAATTATTTTGGCTACTTGTTCTCAGTCTTTTGAATATTTAACCTCAGAACAGAAGCAGTGCTGTGCATCTAGCAGAGGCATTAATTTATGATTTGATTAAGTACCGATGTTCCTGAAGTTCTATCATGTACCTCAGAGAGGTTATAGGTGAGGGTTTTTTGGTGGTTTGTTTGTGGTTTTTTTACTTGGTTGTTTGGTTGGTTTGGTTTTATTTTATTGTGTGGGTTGTTTGTTTTTTTTTTTTTTTTTAAATAGTGATATTATTTTCAGTGCGCTAGAATTAATATCAAAGTAAAAGGATTTCATTTGGAGGTGCTGCAAGAACCTTGGCTGACAAACTATAGAATCATAGAACTGTTTTGGATGGAAAAGACCTTCGAGATCGAGTCTAACTGTTAAGCTAGCACTGCCAAGGTCACCTATAAACCATGTCCCTAAGAACCTCATCTATGTGTCTTTTAAGCATCTCCACCACTTCCCTGGGCAACCTGTTCCAATACCTGCCAACCCTCTCTGTGAATAAGTTTTTCCCAATACCCAGGCTAAACCTTCCTGGTGCAAAGTTTGATTTTGTCTAGTAAGGCTTCCTGATAACCTTTAAAGGCCAGTGAACCTTTCACTAAAGACAATAAATGAAGGGGTTACAGTTCTCCCTGCCCACCAGTATGGTCCTTGCAGGCTAGTGCAACATGAGGTGCTTGCAAAGGACACTTCAACTCATTGATTTGTGGTATCTCTCCTCCTGTCTTTCCACATGCACACACTCACTCGTTCACACTTGCAACAAACTATGTTGACTTGAGAGAGTGGATTATGTTGACTTACGTGAAAGCTGCACAGTTTATACTGGGGATGAGTTTCATTTTCATTTTTCTGAATGTGCATCTGTGATTTACAATGGAAAAGAGTAGGAGTCAGAATTGAGCTTTAAGTTCAGAACTAAACAAGATCATCTTGCTTTCTAAAGGAATGAAGCAGTCTAGGACCTCTGCAAGATTTCCATGTCTGACTTCCATTACATATTGAGCAATGCCAGTAGCTTTTTTTGTTTAGAGTTGTGTGGTAGAATTAAGCTGATGAATATTTTTACTTGATGGTGTGTTAAGAGTAACAGAAGAATTAGGTTTTGTGCCATTTTTCATACTCTTTATCCTCAGTGTGCTTTAGGAGTGATTTTGTGATTCAGTAGTGTAGTATCATTATTTTTTCCTTAGTTTTATTTGCTCTTCCAGTGGTCCATAATATGTGTGCTTTACTCTTGAAGTGGGATTAAGTATTGTGCAGTTGTGTTAAGTTGAATTTAATAAAAATAGGTTATATCTTTTATCTTTTACATTTTTTGTCACGTTTGTGTGGGACAACAGAGTATGGAATTCTTCAGTGTTAAAAGCTTTATATTGGATTTCAAAGAATAATGCTGCAAACATGAAAAGGAAAACAGATACCCAAACATAATATAATCTTCTGTACTTGAGTGCAAACGATAAGCCTACAGCTTGTGTTTTTATTTTGTGACTGAGTGAGAGTTTACTATAGTAGATACTTTCAACATACACTTTAAAATAAAACTTTTTTACAGGAAGCTGTTAAACTTCTATCTGTATTTCAATATTTTAACCTTTTTCTCTGCAAACAGTACCAAATGTCTACTCATTGGTAACATGATCTAGTTAAGAGTTTATCTTTTAACATTACAAAATTGTGGAGCCTTTGGAGATATAATGAATGGTTTTGCTATAGTAATTCAAACACAGATTGAGCTTGTAGCTGACCTGTATTTGAGTGGCAGTCTGTGTTACTTGGTGCTGGACACGAGCACCATCTGTCTTCAGCCTGCTTGAAACAGTGTTCTCAGGAGAATTTTCTGTGATTATAATGAGTTAGTTTTAAATTCTCTGCTTAGCACAATATCTGTCTCCTGCCCAAAGATAATTGGAAAATAAATCTCTAATCTCTACACAGAAATTTTAGGGTTGTAATATTTATTATAGTGACAATTATTAGTGATGTCATTGGTCAGTAACTTTTTTTTGAACATTTAGTGTCCACTGTTTCATCTAGTAAATGGAAACTTTGTAATACAATGAAATAGCAGTGACAATGTTTCAAATTTTAGGCAACACCATGGATTACTTTTTGCAGATTTTCTTTAAAAACAAATTGGTTTGCAGGTAAGATATTGTAAAATTCAGAATTTATCTACATAAGGGAACGTTTCTAAGTTTTTGAGATAATATAAGATCAAGTTTAGACTGATGAAAAAGTCTGTATAAACATTTACTTGGGTTTGTGGTGTATGGCTTTTTTGTTTTTCAGCTAGAGAACTATTTTAGTTACCTCTAAACTTATTCCTTGTCAGTTTTCTTCTTAATTTCTCATGTAGTCAAATCTGATTTTATTTTATTATGTAATATAAAAAGATTTCTGTCCCTTTTGTGCTTTCCTGGACATCTGTAAAAACAGTATTAAGTAGAAACAAATCAGTCACACCTATTAGAGCTGACAACCTGAGAGAGATCAAAGACAATGATGCAGTATTCATGCTTTTCATTTCAAGCAAATACTGAATTAACTCTGAAGTACGATGTTTTAAACTTCAAAAGCAACCATTTCCATGCTGATCAAGGCAGACACAAATAGGTGTTATATGGAAAGGTTCAAACAGTTGGGCTGCAGTTTCCCCATTTGGAATGCAGTTAGTTTTACAGGTTTCAGCTTATACGTACGAGCAGACTGATATCTGGGCTGAGAAGCCAGAACTGTTTTCTCAAGACATCTTGATTTTCACAACTCAGAGTATGTTCATGAGCATCAGAAGCTGTGGAAATTAAAGCAGTTTTTACTGTTACTACTCTTCTTTCTTCGAGTGTGGTACAGTTTTCAAGGAGGGCTGCAACATGGGCTACTTAAAATAGTTACTGGGAAAAGCCTTCACCCTGCGCTATAAAGATTAGGTGTCTTAAAATTGCTGCTTGCAATAATTTGGGCTTGTTGAGTCTGCTGACAGATAGATCACATCTAAAGAATGCAACCTATGTTTTCTGGTTCCAATCAGCACAAAGCTGCTTAATTTTACTGCCCTGCTGGAGTTTATCTCTCTCCTGTCCTTCCAGAATAGATCAAGAGCTCTATGAAGAATCAGGAAGGGACTTCCGTAAGTTTCTACAAAATACTACTTAAAAACAAACAAACAAACAGCAACCAAAAAAAACCCTTTTCAGTGAATTCAGCTAGCTGATATAAGGATGAAGATGCTTGATATTTTGTAGGTGCCATAAACAAAAGAGCATTTAGTGTTTTGTGGTTGATGTACAACAAGATGAAGTACAACAGAGTATGGGAAAAAAAATAAACCTGTGATTTCTGACTTTTAATGGGAGTAGTTATAGCTATCAGTGAAATATGATTTTGAAAATGTTCTGGAAAGATTGTTTTGAACAAGAAAACAACCTTTTTTCATTATATTTTACAAAGGGATCTTTGCATCACATGTATAATAGATATACTTTTTTACATAACTGCATGATTTGGTTTATAAAGCCACTTTTTTTGAAAAGAAGATGGTCAGATTTTAATTTGTCAATTTATTTTATGGGTGTTATTATTTACTTTTCCAGTTCTTGGTTTGTACATCATAATGACTGACAAAGCTGTAGTTAAGGCTGCTACTGATTGCTTGGTTTCCCACTATGTCTGATAATGGATTTTTATGACTACTTTGTTTCCTGTCTTTAAAACCAGCAAATGCTTAACAGGAAAGCAAACTCAAATGAACTCTCAGAGCAGTATCTTGGAAGGGCAGTTTTATTAGATATCTTCTTGCTTAACTTTCTGAAACTGGTTTGTAGGAAAGCATATGGTGCAAAGGTGCTTCAGCATCAGTCTCTTCAGATTGTCAGTGGTAGCTGCTGAAGCCACTACAAAGCTGTCATGATTTCTGTTTGGTACTGCGAGTATTATAGTAAAAGAGAGCAGTACTGGCTTTTATTGGTGCAGTGTTAAATGTAGTTGTGTTAACATAGCTATGTTGTTGTGGGTTGCTTTGTTTGTTTGGTTTGGTTTTTGTCCCTCCGAAGCAAACAATGATCATCAAATTATATCAGGCCTCTCTGACTGCTGAATAACTTAAGAATATAGAGAATGTTTTTCTTTGCAGCTTAATGCAGAATCTGGTTTGATTCTCTTTGGCCAAAGTACAACACCAAAGCTCATAAATCAGTTGTCATCTGATGCATCTGATACAGAATGCCTATGAAAGTACTGGATAGTAATTAGAGGTTAAATAGAACTGCCTATTGTACTCAGTGGCAATTGCTTCAAAAGTATTAAAATCTGTTAAAACTGTTTGAAAACAAATTTGAGATGACTTAGCTGCTAGATCCTGGCAACCTGCTGCAGTTCATCATGTGGAGCTTGCATGCACTGCTGTGCAGTTACAAAAAGAGCTATATCACTTCTGTTGCTTCATGTAGCCTAGGTAAAGGAAGCAAACAATGCACACAGGACCGAATTGGGAGTTAAACTTCTACGTGTGCTGTGGTGAGTCTACTCAAGGTGTGGCACTATGAAATTGAAGAGTAAGGATGGTTGTGTTTCTCCATGAGTGCTGATTTCATTTACTGTTTCTGCAGAATTCCTTAAGGAATAAATAAGGTGTGCAAACTTCAATGCAGTTGATTTTCCATCAGGAGCTTTTTCATTTGTGTAGCTGTCTTCAACAGAAGGGTAACATCACTGTTTTGGTTAATGCAATCACTTCAGTTGCATTGTGGAGGAAGGAAGTTTTGGAACCAACACTTCTCTGCATAGTGTACCCCACAGCTCAAAGAAGAAGTAATGTGCTTTAGTTTAGATTTTGTAAAGCAATGACCCAGTTGATGGTTACTTACTACACATTTTTTAAACACCATATAGAACTTAATGATATTGGAGTTCAGCTTGTTTGTTTGCAGGTTAGGATACCAAAACATGTCTGGTGGTTGGTTTGTTTGTTTGGGGGATATTTATTTGTGTTTTGTTTTGTTGTTGGTGGTGGTGGTGGTTTGTTTTGTTTGGTGTTTTTTTGTGTGGGTGTGGTTTTGTTTTGTTTTTTTCTTTTGGTTTTGTTCAATATTTTTAAACTGGCAGCTTCAGCTTCGTATTTTTAAGGTGGCTCTTAATCTCACAGTTATAACAGAATCTGTCTACTTAAAACTCCATAAACCTTACTGAAATACTTCTTAATCTTCTTTTGTTTAATAGTGATGTATAGTGGTTGCAGGATGCAATAAAATTTTAAGGATAATCCTGCGCAAAAAGAAAGCTGAGGTTATTCATTAGCAAGAGAGTATTGGCAAGATTTGAACATTCAGTTGCTACCTTCTGGAAAGCTGAAAAATTCCAACAAATTCCACCAGGTAACCATTGGATACAATATGTAACAAGTTTCGATAAACTGGTCTACCATACCCGGATGTCTGTGCACATGACAGGAGATGCTGTTGGCAGTCCCTGGGCTCAGAGCCAGGCATGGCAATATGTTAGGCTGAATGTGGGAAGGAAGAGGCATAATATAGGAACAAGTTACTTCATCTTTAAGAGGTAATGGCCATTTTTTCCCCATTCCCTTTAGTATTTTGACTGACAGTATTATCTTGCTAATGAATAGTTCTATTTCATCATATAAACATCATACATCTCCTAAACTTCTCTGTTATACAGGTGCACAAAAATGTCTACTATCAGATTTTCTGAGGAGATGCCAACCAGTTACAAAGTATTTGAACCGCCTTCAAGTATTATCTGAATTATCTGAAAAAACCAGCACTAACATGTTTTATAATGACCTAATAAAGTGCTGTGGTTAGCTCTTCTATCAGGTGCTAGATGTGGTGTCTTTGCTGATGATATAGTACACCATTTCTCCCTTGAAGGCTTTAGCTAGAAATGATACAGAACCAGTGCTCTGTGATAACTCTGTATGCCTCACAAACAATGTGACTTTAAATAAACCGTTACATAACCATGCAAAGATGACTCTAAAAACATGTTACCGAAGGCTATTGGGAGTGCTTACTGGGCAGGGGTAAGTAGTTGTTACTGTAGTGCAGCTTTGAGAAGAGAAAATTGACTATCGGTTCTCAAGCCTAATTTTCAGAATGTGTATATCTAAAAGCAGTACTCTTAGTTCGCACACAGTTTGAAATGCCCTAATCATTGGATACAAAATGTAGTTTAGACTGTGAAGTTTCAATATTGAGGTGTCCCATGTCCTGGTTTCCAACTTCCCCTCTAGTATATCTGGGACATATTGCTACTTTGTCATCACACAGCAATTCCCGCTCAAACTTTCTTTTTGTTAGCTTAAAGCATCCAAATTCAAATTTGCCATGGGACTGGTGGATCCTCTAGACAGAAGAAACCGAACCTTGATCCTTGCGGCGCTTTGAGCACAACCTTCTTAAACAGACATATTGTGCATCACCATACCAAGTTACATCTTGATGCAAAAACAGATGTCTCTAACATTACAAAAAATTTTGCCAAGAAGATGATTTGGAATGCAGTCCAAAACCCAGGTTTGTCATCTGGATTATTGTGAAAATGAGCTTTTACAGCTCTCATTGAAAGCTAGGAAAGATAGTTCTGCTTATGATGCGATGTATAAAATAGAACAACTTTAGAGATGCTACCAAAACCCTACCAAAAGTGCTTTGAATAGTGAAAATATTGATATTATCCCTTCCCACTACTGAAATGTGAATTGAAAGATAAAAGCCTATATCTGGAGGTTGAGGGAAGATGGAAAGACAAAGTAAAAGTGTTTGAGTCACTGAGGGCATTGTCTTTGAGAGGAAACAGCCATATTTGGAAAAGAGCTGCACATCGTCAGACCTGCAGTCCTATCTTGTGGAAGAGTCAGAAAGTAGTCCTTGCATAAAAAGAGGGAAGAAAAGCATAGGATGCAATTTGAACCTGGGGAAAACGCAGTTATGTTTTCCTGCTGGTGTGGAGGTTCTGCTGTATGAATTATGGCCTCATTCCCAATACTTAAAATGACTTGATTCAAGCTGAAAAAAGCCATGCAAATTACATTGTTTAATGTCGAATTACTGTCTGGTTTTTTGTTTTGTTTTTTTTTTTTTTAATCTGGTCCCCTGGTTTCCATCATTGGCTTGGCTCTTGATCTTCACCTCGTTACGCTGTGTTCTCTAGTACTGTGATTTCCAGCCTGTATTGCCATCAGCAATTCAGGTAAAAAGGATAGATTTATGGTATGTTTGTAACTATGAAATTACAAATTTAATTTGAAAGGTCAGATAAACATGGTAGTTTAAGGTGAGTTTGGTGTATGTTCTATGTTCCCTGCCAAGCTGTATGTCATGCCTCTGTACAGGTGGAACTAATGTGTAATACTGAAGTCTTTTTGCCTTACCATTACAGTTGTTTAGGCTATCCAGTGTCTATGGGCTAGCTGGAGCAGTTGGACTTTTTAAAACACTATTGCAACTCCCACCTTATTTTTATTTCCACCAATTTATTTTATTAGTCAGTGAAATAATCTGTCTTATAGCAAGCTGTCAGTTAAAGTAATCCATTGGAAATATAAATGTTTTCGCCTTGAGATAAAAATAGTGTTAAAAACTTAAACTGTTCTCAACACCTGATGTACATACTGACCCTTCTTATAGTGTGCTTAAGTCTACTGAACCTGCTTCTCCATTATCACAAACTGAGCAAACTTGGTTGTAAAAAACTCTTGTCTTATTTCTTCACACATAAATAACTTGTTGCTTTCTATTTTGTCAATGATTAAGGAGAACTTAAAATGTGACAATGAAATGTTTGTGTGAATAATATTTAATGCTGACCTGAAAAACATTAATCTTCAACACTTTTGTAGTTTGCTCTCAGATCTCTTATTTTCTGCCTGATTTCTTTCAACTTGTGCATCTCTGAAGTCTTTTGGGATTCAGTTTTCGAGACTCATCTTGAATAATTTACTTCTAAGTAAAAATGTATGTCTGAAACTAGAAGTAACTTGTGATCAAAATCTGTGTAGTGTCTTGCTTAGCACTTACAGTTAAATGAAGGAGAAAAAAGGCTGTGACTAGCTCAATATGTAGTGTTCAATATTATTTTTAATTGAGCATTTTTGAAAAATCTATAATGATTTTTTTATTTTCCTGCAACGATGCATGTTTTTGTCCCAGAAGTAATAAAATGTAGGAAAACCAAATACTCTACAGAGTAATAGACATGTAAATAATGCCATAGCTAAAAAATATTGTTTTAAAAATCCCATTCTTCATTTTTTTAAAGCTTTTCTACTGTTGTTTGTATACACCATGTAAGTGACTTCTATTTCGTCTATTTCTTCTCTCTTTGACCCACACCCACCCCCATAGCTTTCACCCTCTGTCAGAAAAATCAGTCCTATGGAGTAGGGAACTGAGAGTGAGGGATTTGGGACTTCGCTAAAGAAACAGATGATGTTGTGCTAGGAGGAGCTAAGATACTGCTTTGAAAAATGTTAATGTGGAGGTAGATGATCCTGTGTTGCATTTGGAAAAACTGCTAAGAAGCACTGCAATATGTAAGAAACCTTCCAATTGACTCTTTTTCCATTATCAAAAGTTCAGTAATATAGCATTCATAAACATGAATATGTTAATTAAAAAGTGTTTCCATTTATTAGTCTAGAACTTTGTTTTTATTACAGATTTGTAAAGTTCACTAAACTGATGTGAAGGTTGTAATCAAAATACAAATTTGTAAATGAGTTTCTTCACCAATCTGATTCTGAGAGGACAGTCTAATCTCTGGTTTGTAGTTGTTTCCTGCCACTGCATTGAAGTGAAACAGTAAAATATATTCTTAGTTAAAATTAATTTAAATTAAGAGTAACAATTTTATACCAATTTTTGACAGCAAAGTAGTTTTCTTAGATTTTAATTGAATTAGTGCCAAAACAGTTTGCTTTATGGGAACTTGATTATTAAAACACAAACCAGAAGAAATTGGTGTGGATTATACTATAAACAAAAATCATTCTGGCATTCCTGCAAACAAGGTTGTGTGCTTACCACTTACTGATGGTTGTGTAGCTTGGATTGTGAGCAGGCTTCAAGTGCATATGCATGTAAGTGTGTTTTCTCATGAGTAATCCAAAGGAGTTCCTGTGATTAGACTTGTGCTCATGTGGACAAATCATGTCTCTAAAAGCTGTATTTTGAAGAGTATTCAGTATTCAATATGGTGATTGCCTTGGAGAATCAGGCATAAAGGAATTGTCAGCCTTTGCAAAACCTGGCTGTCGATATTTGTGCAAACATCTTGAATCTGCTTTTGCATACTGGTTAGTTTGAATAGTGGGTTGTCAATCTTGAATGTTTCCTTTTTTTCCTAAGTGAAAAACTTGCATGTAAAAAAAGGCATCTCATCTGTGAATAAGAAATGTTTGTGATGCCTCATTTTTTATAAGTCAGAATGGTGAGTCATTGTTTTGGAGTAGCTCTGATAGTCTTTCATGGTTGTAATTATTTTTTTTATTTTTATTTTTCAAAAGACACACAATTGGTCTTATTCTTGGTAGTGTTTGTCCCTGTTATTTCTTGACAACCCCAGAGGTTCTTCTCTAGGACATGTGACCAGAAATGCTTATCTGTTCCCTGTGTTCCAGTTTGGCCAGGAATTCATGTTCTGGCCATAAGACCAGGCATTTCTGCCATGTCTAAAAATGCCTTGCATGTCAGATTAAGCTGTTTTTTATATAGAAGATTAAAAATTAATAGGACTGAAGACATTTAGACTGCAATCTGAAGTAAACCTGTAAGTCCTGTAACTGATGAAGTAAAAAATAACCTCAGTGGTTTTCATCTCATAAGTTTTTTTTGGTTTTGTTTTCATTTAAATTTAAACCATCTAGACCTGCAAAATACTGGAAGTAAATGTCCAGGCAAAGGAGTGCTATCTTTCTTTCTGACACTTACCAGACTGTGAAACTGTCCTCAGGATTCTGTTTAAAAAAAAAAAAAAAGTGTTTGATTACTACTTCCTAGGCAGATTGTTGTCTTCTCAAGGGAAAAGATGTTGATCGTGCTATTATATATGCATATATAATATATGTCCTGCAAGTTATTGTGTGCTGAACAATTTCAATCTAAATATGTTGCTGCAAGGTAGACTTGTTATACAATTTGTAATTACTCTGTCATTTATTCCTCTTAAGTGTCAAGACTGTAGCTTAAGTGTTGTGAGATAAATTTTAGATATATATATATATATGTGCATATATATATATACTTTTCTAAAGAGATTTCTGGAATCACATCTATTTTGTTCAATTACAAGAGCAAATACTAAATACTCTTCTTAAAATAATTTTCTTATTTCTAGACCTTTATTCTGTTCTACAAAAAGGTGCTGCTTTTTCAGTTTCATTCATGGGACTGCTTTCTAGTTGTGTATTATTTGCCAATTTATTTGGATCATTAGGAACATAATATCTTAACACAAGAAGCTGTATTGTCTAGGCTGTTCTTAACTCTGTTCCCCAAAATAAAGTGTTGTTTTGGAGAATGTACCTTAGGAAATCTTCTGAAGGGTTTGAAGGCATTGATGAGGAATAGATGTGGGACAAAGGGTAAGCTTTTGCTAGAAAATACAAAGCAGCTTCCCTGAGATGTGTTTCCTGCTGGGGTTTTCACTGTCCAAAGTCTGCTCTGCACTATAAAACCAAGATTCACTCATCTGCATTTAAAGAATTCTTCAGTGGTTTTGATTTTGTTCCATATCTTTCGATGATTTTGACAAAATACTGTGTTTTAAAGCATATGTAGAAACAGGAGTTACATTGTCTGCAAGCAAATGGTCTTCCCCTCACAACCTGCTTTTTTGAAGTATTTGGCCTTGAAACCTTTTAATCTCAGTGTTTTCCTAAAAGCGTAAGTTAGCACCAATATCTGCTGTAAAAGTAAGCTTTCATACATTGTGAGCTTTCTAAATTACATAAAAACAGGGAAATTGTATTCTTACCTAAATTTCTTAAGTGTTTGATGTTTCACCATGTCTCTTGGTTCTGTTGAATCTCTCTGGAGAGAGAGTTGAAAGTTTCTGGGGTCTGTCCCTGCGCTTGTTCACATATGGTATTCAAGTGTTCTTTGTTATCTGTCTCAACAAGCTTTTTGTTACTACTTCTAGAACTTGATGGAATAGCAAAATAACTTGATACTGGCTACAATAAAAGGCTTTGAAAATCTGGAGCACGAGGGTTTTGTTTAAATTATTGTTATTTTTGAGAGATTGTAGGATTTCTCTTTTTGTCAAATTCTGGTATAAGTCAGTCTTCTTTGAAGATACCCCTCTTTATCTTTCAGTCTAAGAGATTAGTTTATGGTTTATCATTTTGGATTAAGTTATTATTGCAGGATACACAGTAGAATATTGTTACATAAAATAGTGCAAAGATTGGTAAAATATCTTGAAAGTATAAGTTTCTGTCTTGCTACTTTTATTCTGTATTTGATTACTGACAAAGGACAATAAAATATGACTGATTAGAGTGAACTATCCCAGGGAGACATAAAATGGACAAATGAAGATGCATCATAAAAAATTATTGTAGCCCATAAGCTGTATTTTCTAGGCTGTTCTTAGCTCTGTTCCCCAAAATAAAATCTCTAAATAGAATTATATTAGGGAAAGATGTCATAGTTTCTTTGTTCAAGATCTGGCCTATACCTGAAATTATCATTGAAATGTGTTTAAACGCTTCCTAGTTATGTTTAATTTGTTGCCATCGTCTCTCATATTGTCCTGTCCCCTGTTCCAATAGTGAATTGAATCCTGATAAATTCTGCAGTTTTGAGTATTTTCTGGATCACTTGCTTCTTCTATGGGAGCTGTTACTAAACAAATGCCATTCAGAGCAGCATACTGGCATAAATCAGTTACATGGTGCTTTCTAATTAAATACTGTTTTGATATGTCATCAATAAAAACAACCTTTTAATTTCTGCCTTTTTAGAGAATCAAAATCATCACTTGACAGATGGAATAGGAGAAGAGATTTCCTTCTGAAGAAAAAGGCAAACAATACGAAATCCATAAAATAATGAACAGTTTTTTTTTTTTTCTTTCAAAAATTGATTATACTTCACATTGAAGTACCTACCTACACGTTTACCACTGTTGTATTTAGTGTGGGGAGGTGACAGAATTTTAGTTGCAGCACTAATGTAGGTTCTGTAAGAATGGTCATGAACAATGAGACAAATGCTGAGCCAAAGAACTGAGTCCTTTCTTTAACACTCAGTGGGATTCACATGTAATCAGGTTGGGGAAAATAATCAATTTTGCTATTTCCTAATGGACATTTCTTGTACATCTTTATTTAAATTTTCAGTAAGCAGAAATTGTACTTTGGCAGCTCAGAAAGTCTAGTTGTGTCTCAGTACAGTCAAGTATCTATGTCAGTTGCCTGCAGATTTTAGCAAGAGAACATATGTAGTAAAATGCAAAGCTTAATTTTTTTTTCTTTCTAATATATAATCTCAGAAGGGGTTAAACCAGAATTCTTAGGTTCTGTTCAAACTATGTGTTCCAGAAACACTTTTTAACTAATTTGTTGAAATCAGTTAACCTACGGACAAGCTAAGTCTTGTACTTAGTTTTCTTTTTATTTGAGTAGATTAAGATTCTTTCTCACTCTTAAATCATGGCCATTGAAAAATATAGAGCTTGAGAAAACATAAAGCTTGAGAATTTTGTAGAGTGTTATAGGAAGGGCAGTGCAATGGCCAGTTTTATACCCATGTCTGTCAGTGTTTTGTTGCAAAGTGTGATAAACCAATATTAAGCAAAGTTATCACTGTTGCTTCTTGTACTATGGTTCTCTTACATGCTGTGCAAGACTCTCTTTAAAACACAAAAAACCCCCCAGCAGACATAGACTTAAAAAAACCCACAAACAAATACACTGAAAAAGTATATATATGTGATGTGCCAATCTTTAAAATTACTGAACATATGTATGAGCAATGGCTGTTGTCAAATGTTCTACCTATAAATTATTTTTTTTTTCAATGCCAGCCAAGATTTTCAGAATGAATAAAACCTAATGTTACTGACAAACAGGAGTAACCAGTATGTCTGTAAGCTTTTAAAATTGCATGTGTCGTCCATCATACAAGTATGTGATAACTAATTGTTTAGATAGTTTGTTTTATTATGTTGAGAGAGAAGGTACTGTAGATTTTACACAAATCTGCCATCTTACTCACACATACTTTTGCTTGAGCAAGTAAAAGAAGTAAAAGAAATGTGAAGTAAAGGTGTCCTCAAACATCACTCATGCTTGAACCAAAATAGACAAGATTTACTGGAAAATCTTGGAGTCAAAAATGCCCCTGCAGTTTGTGGAAATGCACATGGGAATGTGCTCATAAAACGTCCACTGAGTTAATTTAGTTCATTACTTTGACCGCTATGTATTGTGATGATCGTTCAGGGCAGGAGAGGTGGTGTGTTCTGCAGAGTTATTGGGCACCAAAGCCAGCTCACGTGGGGTCACTGCTGTACTTGAACTGCCTTGTGTGAGGCTTGTGTGCCAGTGTGTTGGGTTGTTCCTGCTGAAGCACTTCTGATAAGGTATGACTCAACTCATGAGTTGAAACAACTGGAAACTGTTACAATCTCTGTCCCTCAGCCAGGTTATAGGGTTTAACATAATCATGAACTCCTCCCTTTGCCACTAACCTGGTTAGCAACAAGGGGTTCCTGCTATAGTACTTCCTATAACATGCAACTCACATTATAGCTTACAACAGTTTAAAGGTATACCCGTTACACCCCTTGTCCGTTTGGACCAGGGCCATAGAGTTTAACATGGCAATGAACTCCTATCTTTGCCCATGCTCCCATGTGGAGTACCTCCCATGGGATATAATCCTTCAAGAACTGGTCTAATGTGGGTCCTCTCCATGAGGTACAGTCCTTCAGGAACAGACTGCTCCAGCATGGATCCCCCCCGTGGGGCCACATGTCCTGCCAGAAAACCTGATCCTGCGTAGTTACTTATCCTTGGGCCACAGCTCCTCTCAGGAGTCTGCTCTGGTGTGCAGCTCCTTCAGAGCACATTCACCAGCTCCAGTGTGGGGTCTGTTCTACTGACTTCTGCTGTGGGGTTGAATGTTTTTTACAAAGTAATAGATTGTATTGTGTTCTCAGCATTTATTTCTCCTGTTGGTTTTGGTTTCTGCTTTTTTTCCTTTATGCTTTTTTTGCCAATGTGTTCTGTTTTTCTCCCATATTCTCTTGTGAACTACTCTTATTTTCGCATAGGTAAACGTGACTTCTAGCAAAGAAAACTGGACTTCTTCTTGATTGTCCATTTATGTCCTATATACTCCACATATGTAGACACTTTGTAGAAAAATCTAGTGCCTGGCTCATCACAGGCAATTGTCTTGTACTTATCATTTTAGTTTTAAAATATCCACTTGATGTTAAGACTTGTGCTGCTGAAATGCTGGCCTATTTTATTGTGTTCAGTTACCTTAGTATCTGCATTACTCTATTTTGTGATACTGAAAAATCTACATCTCTTTCTAGAGGTGCTAAATTTCTAGCATTTCTTCCGTGTCTACAGAATTATTACTTTTACTTTCATGGATACTAGTTTTGAAAAAACACAATCTTTAACTAGAGAAGTTTGTCATAAGAAGAACAATGATAACTGAAAGTTCATTTATTGGCTTTAATACGAGTCTTCTTGCTCAATTGTTAACTAACACTAAATTGAATTAGATTCAATGACTTGGTTTTCATCTTCCACTCTTCTCATTATCTTTTCTTTAATTAAGGGCTATGGTTATCTGAGCCATTTGGAACATTAGTTTTGTAATAAAGTCTAGCAAACTTCTTTTGAATTATTTTCATTAAAAGAATTTACTTGTGATTTCTATGAGGCTATAATGCTTTAAATCTCAGTTTAACTACATCCCTTAGGCTGGATCTGTGGGACAATATTTCAGATTTTATTGTGGAATGGCTGTTAAAGGTATCCTACTACATAAAATTAAAGGAAAAAAAAGATGTTCTCTATATCTGGGGAGAGGGAAGGGGAGTGTCAACAACTTGCTCACCTACATTTATCTCAAATAAAATAGTCTGCTAGAAGACTGACCACTCATAAAAAACTGTAGCATAATGTAACTCCACTGATAACAAGCATTTTTCTTTTTTCTTTGTTTTTTTTTGCTAGCTCCCATACCTTTAGTAATTTAGTAAGGTTAACTTATTTTCAAAGTACATTCCCAAATAATAATAATCCTGCTTTTCTTTATCGAAAATTGTTCCTTTTATCTCATCTGTCTAATGGTATGCCCCTTTTGGAGAAAATTTATTTAGGTGGGCTTTTCCTACAGGGGACGGGGGTGTGTTGGGGCATTTCTTGGATAGCGTCACAGGCAAAACAGACTTGGTTAATTTAATTTATTGCAGATTAACCAGAGTAGGATAATGAGAAATAAGAAAAAAAACTATGAACACCTTCACCCCCATGCCTCCCTTCTTTCTAGGCAGTCCTTCCCTACCAGTTCTTCTGTCTCATGCCCCTAATCAGTGCAGGAGAATGGGGTTGCGGTCAGTTCATAATGCATTCTCTGCCACCCTTTCCTCCTGACGCTCTCCTCCTGCTCCAGCAGGGGATTCCTGCTGTGGGATACAGTCTTCACAACCTTCTCCAGTGCTAATCCTTCCCATGGGCTGCAGTTCTTCACAAACTGTTCCAGACTGGGTCCTCTTTGAGGGTACGGTATTTCTGGAATTGACTGCTCCACTGTGCGACCCTGGTGAGCTGTAGCTCCTGCCGGAAGCTTGCTTCTGCATTGGCTCCTCTCCACAGGCTGCAGCTCCTGCTGGGGGCCTGCTCCAGCCTAGGCTTTTAAGGAGTTGCAGCTTCTTTCAGAGCACACGCACCTACTTTGACCTGGGCTCCTCCACAGGCTTCCAGTGGATCTCCGCTCCACTATGGACCTTCAGGTAGACAACCTGTTTCACCATGGTCTTTCCACAGGCTGCAGGGGAATCTGTTCCAGCACCTGGACCACCTCCTCCCCCTCCTTCTTCACTGACTTTGGTGTCTGCAGAGTTGTTTCTCTCACATATTCTCAGTCCCCTCTCCCAGCTGCTGTGCAGTGGTTTTTACCCTTTCTTCAATGTGTTATCACAGAGGCACCACCAGCATCGCTGTTGGGCTCAGTTTTGGGCAGCAGCAGCTTGGTCTTGTCTCTCTGTACATCATGGGGGCAGCTTCTGGTGTCTTCACAGAAGCCACCCCTGCAGCCCCTCTGCTACCAAACCCTTGGCACATAAATACAAGGCCCCATATTAACAATGTTCTGCACATTTTGCCTGGGGAAAAAAAAAAAAAAAGGTGCTTTGCTCTTGTTTGAGTCTATAACTTGTACGCAAAGAATTCAGGGAACCTGATTTGAAGTCCTTAGTGCAGGAACACACAATTAATTCACAGTTCATATGTAATATGCGATTGAACTTCAATACTTTAAATGATCCCTCATTTGTTTTATTCCTCAAAGGCTAATCCTAACTCTGCAAAATATTCTTCCTGTAGTATTTTCTATTTTTTACGTAATAAAGGGAAAACAAAGGGCATTTCAGTGAACCTTTATCAGTGTTACATTGTGCTACTGACTGTGATCTTGATATTAAAATGAAAGTGGAGGCTTCTTATGTGTTTTCCCTTTTAAGCAAGTAATTAGTACCATGCAACTTGTTCATTTTTTCAGCATATTAAATTAGCAGTTTGTTAAGATGTCATCTTTTAATGAAAAATGTTGATCTTCCTTGAAAAGGGAATTTTACCTGTTTTAACACTAGGTCAAAGTAAAAGGCTTACAAGAGGATTTATTTTGAATAAAATGCTTTTCAAATGCTATTAAAATGCAGAATGGGAGAACTAACACGTACTGTCTTTGGTCTTCAGACTTCTGAAAATTGGCTGTGAGTGTGAGTCCCAAAAGAAGAAAAGCAGGTTTTACATTTTACTGTCTTAATAAGGAGTGTTTCAAGCAGTTTCCTGAGCTTATATTTCACAATTATAAAAGATTTTATTATCAATTTAGTGATGATTATTGGGTTAGCAAATTGTGACCATTCTTAATTCTAAGAGATGATGGGGGAGGGGGGAGAAAAAAAAGTGCATTTCATTCATAGGCTGTCCAGAAAGGTGTGCAACCTTTCTGATGTTTGACTGTAGGATGTTCTATCTGTGGATGTGCAAGAATGAAAAATCAGGTTACAAAACGAATTTCTACTTCAAATCTTCTAATAATTTAGTAATGCAAACACATTGATATTGATATGAGCAGGAAAAAGATTTTTTGTGTTGATTTGCTTACATATTGGATGTACATGGTTGGGTGGGAGTGTTGATCTGCTTAAGAGTAGGAAGGCCCTACAGAGGGATCTGGACCAGCTGAATCAATAGGCCGAGACCAGTTGTATGAGGTTTAACAACGACAAGTGCCGGGTTCTGCATTTGGGTCATAACAGCCCTGTGCAATGCTACAGGCTGTGGGAAGAGTTGAATGTACCTGACGGTGTTGATTGACAGCCAACTGAATGTGAGCCAGGAGTGTGCCCAGGTGGACAAAAAGACAAAGAGCATCCTGGCTTGTATCGGGAATAGTGTGGCCAGCAGGACTAGAGAAGTGATCATTACCCTGTACTCAGCACTGGTGTGGCCACACCTGGAATGCTGAGCTCAGTTTTGTCCCCTTACTACAACAAAGACACTGAGGTGCTGGAATGAGTTCAGAGAAGGGCAACGAAGCTGGTGAGAGGTCTGGAGCACAAGTCTTATGAGAAGTGGCTGAGGGAACTGGTATTGTTTAGTCTGGAGAAAAAGAGGCTGAGGGGAGATCTTGTCACTGTCTACAACTACCTGAAATGAGGTTGTAACATGGAGTGTGTTGGTCTCTTCTCCCAAGTAGCAAGTGATAGGACAAGAGGAAATGGCCTCAGGTTGTGCCAGGAGAGGTTCAGGATGGATCTTAGGAAAAACTGATTTATGGAGAGTTATGATGCAGTGCAACAGGCAGTCCGGGAAAGTGGTTGAGTCACCCTTCCTGAAGGTGTTTAAAAGATGTGTAGACAAGGTTCTTATGGACATGGTTTAGTGCAAGAGTTAGGTTATGGTTGGACTTGATGATCCTGAGAGTCTCTTCCAACCAAAACATTTATATGATTCTGTATTTCTGTTGTATCAAAAGAAGTACATTCTTCATTCTTATATAAGTTCATACCTAATAGTTTACAGTACAGTGATGCAGAAAATAAATAAAAATCTTACCTTGAATTATATATCACATTCTGGAAATCTTAGCTTAGAATCCAGAAATAGACTCAAGTTCCCAGAATTTCCAAGAAAATTATTTTGGTCTGAAACATACTGACATGTATCCCTAGATTGTGTAGTATCAAATTTCCTTCTTTTTCATGTGATTGTTTGTCTCAGACCTGAGTGTGCCTTGCTTTAAGCAGTGGTATTTGTCATATTTTCTTTGGGAAAGAGAAGAAAATGTGACTGGGGAGAAGAAAGTCTTAAACAAACCCTGCTCGGTAAGATCACATTGTGAAGTAACATTTAAATATTTTTACTTTTTTTTTTTTTTTTCTTACACATTTTCTTCTGTTTTTACTGAGTTTTTACTGTTTGGAAAATTAACTATGCCAGACATTTATCTGACAAAATCAGGTCTGCTTAGGCTGTGAACTTTGCCTCTTTCAGTTTTCTTGGAGACACTGAGGACAGCAACTGTAGGCAGAGCTCAGAGCCTAGGATGACAGTGAATATGACACCTTGAGTTGTGCTTTCTTTGTTTCTCCTGTTTCTTCTTCCTCATGCATTATCTGATGTTCACAAAATAATTCTAAGGCTGGTTTTAGTTTCTATTTATTCTATAAATTAGTAGAAGATAATAAACTTTTTTTTGCCTGTTCCCCTAGAAATAATGTCCTTGATTTTTCTTTGCATAAACACATATTTTCTTATGTCCTCTTTTTTCAGATTTCCATGACTGCTACTGCTGTATGATTCAAATGTTTCCTTTATTGTTCAGTGAGCAGGGTTTGCTTATGGCTTGGAGTAATAAGGTTTATGAGACCTTTTAGAGTCTCGCTCCTTATAGAAGTTAGGAACCTGCAGGTCATGTTGCCAGCCTGTTAATCTCCAAAAGGGAAAGGCAGAATGTAAATGACAGTTCTTCATCCTCTATTTCATTGATGCATAAAACTTCAAATCATTTCAAAAGAAAACTGTCTAGAAGGTAAAGCTCTCCTTACCTGCTATGTTGACAGAGTATTACAAAAATTTTCCTTTATTATTTTTCTCAGTACAGGTAGTGTGCCTTCAGACAGTAAGTAGCACTTACTTTCCAAGTAGGAAACCATAAAAAATGCTTCATTTAACAAAGAGCACATACCTCATTAACAGGTCAGCAAAATCTTTTAAAATAAGTTTAGATATTCAGGTATTCAGCTTTTCTTTATTTTTTGTAGGTTATGTTGCATTTATAAACCATCCTTTTAAGCACTGCTTAATATGAGTTTTTATCTAATACTTCTAGTCAAATAGGCAAGAAATACACATTTTCCAATTTCAATGTATTTGGAAAGCATGTAAAGAATAAATCCATTTAGAAAGCAGCCAATTTAACTGCTGTAATACCTACAAGAAAATTCAAGTCACTGTTCCTTATTCAATATATAAATATTGTGCTTCCTCTGGTGGAATGGACAGTAGGTTTCCTATCATCACAAAATATTTATTTTAAAAGTATGTGCCATACCTATGCTCAGCAGATCCAAAGTTAGAAAAGGTTGTTCATAAGAAACAACAAGTGAAATCCTGTTTTTTCCCTTTGCTATCCATATCTGAAAAATATTTTGCTAACAGAAGATATGAATTAGTAAAATCTAAATGAAACCAAGAGGCAAATTATATTTGCCAACTTACAGTTCTAATTTTTTAAAAAAAGTATCTTTAATACTACACCAAATCCAGTGTGGATTGCTGCCAAAAGAGAGGGTTAATTTCTGATCGCTGGTGCATTCCCACACCATTTCTTTTGAGATAGAAGTAGAGCAGCTGCCTGCTGGCGCATTGACAACTTGATCTGATGAAAAATAAACACACCTTTTGGGTGGGCAGAGGTGGGGCATCAGCTTCCTGAACCAATGCAAAGCAAGAGGAGGAGGAAAATACAAGGCAGCCTGCAATTACAATGGGTTTGGTATATGGTGAAAATTTATCTTTAACTCTTTTTGGAGGAACAGGCCATTGAAGTCTAGTTTGTAGCAGATTCTTCTACTCTAAAAAAACCCCTCCTTAGTTCTTGGATGATTTATAATGACTTTCTAAATATTTTCCTGTAAAATTATGTAAAAAAGAAAAAAACCAAAAACAATGTGTCAAAGAAAGTAAACAGTTCTCCACAAAAAAAAAAAAAAAAAAAAAAAAAAGGTAAAAAAACTTTAAGGAAGAGTTTTTAAAGGTGATAAATATATTATTTAACCAAAAAGTTTGGTTAAATCCTAACACAGAAGTCAAGACATTTTTCATACTTATAAAAAAAAAAAGTCTAAACATAGGACTGCATTTGGTTGACCATACATTCCATTAGAAGTTATGTAGGCCCTATATTTTCTGTAATCATGGTTTCCTTGGTGTCCAAAGAATTTTAAACTGTAAAAGCAGATTACCTGTGGGCAACTTTCTTGGCTTTCCTCACATTTATCTTACCTATTCATTGTCCTGTATGTAACCAAGAGATCTCATTTTGGAAAAAGGAAGTTTTCATCATTTGCCACCAAATCCAAAGGGAAAATCTTTGGTATCATCTATCCTTGGCACCTTTTATCTTCTCCATATCATGGAGAATTCTAGAACTTTCAGAGTTATAACGCTTCATATACATGACTTGCCATCTATTTCTCTCAAATTGACTTACTACTTTTAATTGACATACTGAACTGGCCTTGTATATTATTTTTAAAGGTTGAAATACTTCATTGTCACTGACTCACAGAATGGTTGTAGTTGGAACGGACTTCCAGAGGTCATCTGGTCCAACACCCCTGATCAGGCAGAGCAATCTACAGCTGGGTGCCTAGAAACATGTCCAGACAGTTCTTTAATATCTCCAAGAATGGAGACTCCCTAATGTCTCTGGCCAACCTGTGCCAGTGCTAATTCACCCTCAAAGTGAAAAAGTGTTTCCTGATGCCCAGAGAGAAGATCCTGTGTTTTTGCTCATTGATTCTGATCCTGAGACCATTTCCTCTTTTCCTATCACTGTCTGGCCACACTGTTTCTGATACAAGCCATGATGCTGTTGGCCCTTATGGCCACCTGGGCACACTGCTGGCTCATATTCAACCGACTGTCAGTCAACACCCCCAGGTCCTTTTCTGACAGGCAGCTTTCAAGCCACTCTTCCCTGAGCCTATAGTGCTGCCTGGGGTTGTTGTGACCCAAGTGCAGGGCTGAACACTTGGCCTTGTTGAACCTCATACAGTTGGTCTCAGCCCATCGATCCAGCCGGTCCAGATCCCTCTATATGACCTTCCTACCCTCCAGCAGGTCAACACTCCCACCCAACTTGGTGTTGTCTGCAAATTGACTGATGATACCTTTGATCCCTTCATCGAGATAATTGATAAAAATATTAAACAAGCTGTCACCTGGCTCCATTCTCCTTGCACCCTCCCTTCAGGTATTTTTGTACATGGATAAGATCCCCCCTGATCTTTCTTCTTTCCAGGCTGAACAGTTCCAGGTTTCTCAGCCTTTCCTCTTAGTTCCTTCATCATCTTTGTGGCTCTTCCTTGGACTCTCTTGGGTATGTCCATGTCCCTCTTGTACTGGGAAGCACAGCACTGAAATCAGTACACCAGGTGTGGTCTCACCAGTACTGAATAGAGGGGAAGGATCACTTCCCATGGCCTGTTGGCAGTACTTGTCTAATGGAGCTGAGGATGCTGTTAGCCTGCTTAGCAGCAAGGGTACATTGCTGGCTCGTTTCAGCCTGATGTCCATGAGGGCCCCCTGGGCCTTTTCTACCTTTCCATCTGGGTGGCCCCTAGCATGTCCTGGTGGCTGAGGTTGTTCGTCCCCAGGTGCAGGACTTAGCACCTCCTTCCCCTTGTTGAACAGCATGAGGTTCCTGTGAGCCCATTTCTCCAACCTTTTGAGGTCCCTCTGTGCTTTGTGAGATGGCTTTATTGATCTTGAAGCTCGAGAGGTTGACAGCTTCTGGTCAAACACTTCCTGTGTGCAACTTTCACCAAAGTGTCATAAGGGGGTGGATTAAGTGCGTTAATTAATCCTTAAGCTGATCACACAGCATATTGATTTTACTGTGTTACTAGAAGCAAAGTGCTTCAGCCTGGAGGCCTAGCTGCAGTTAATTTGTTGAAATTACTCTTGTTTCTATACCTAATTGTCGATTAAGCTTAAAGTTTTGGATAAGAAGAAATATGGACTATTTGTTCTAGCTGAAGACAGAACTCAAGTAATTCTTGCTCAGTTTCATTATTACAATGCATAAGAGAAACAAGAAAAATATTTGACTATGAGAAATTACCACATGTGATAGACTTTCACATGAATCCCCATAAGCTTTTACCATTTTTTTTATTTTTGAAGGTAGTGATGGTTGAAGGTGTGGTTTGTTGACTTGGTGCTGTATATAAAATGTTCTAGTGACTAAACCAATAACAAGGAACTATTATAATATATGCTTTATGAATTTGTAATTAATACAGGGCTTTCTTTTTCTTTAATTAATTTTTTAAAATTGATCACTTAATTGTTGTTCTTTTAAAAGATTCACTGCTTAATTTGTATAACATCACACTGAAATGTTGTTACTTTGGGAGCTATTTTGAATTGTATTTTGCATTTTAGCCTTTGCCACTTTTTTCCTTTTTTTTTCCCTCAGCTTAAATAAGATATCTTCATGGTAGTTGCTGTTGAGTGCTTTTTTTCCTTCACTCTCTTTTCACTCTCTTGTTTGTTTGCTTGTTTGTTTGTGTTTTATTGTTTTACGCTGCGTCTGGGTGGAGCATGCAGGAGAAAATAACATACTTTCATGGCCCAATTAGATTTTAATCTCCCTTTCTCTCCTTTCACGCCAGTCTTTGTCATTAAGTACATCTATTTTACTTAATTTCTCCTGTTCCCTTGGGATCTCTTACCCTAAGTTGAAAATAAAATAATGATAACAAGATGTCCACGTAATTAACCTAAGTAACTGTGTAATGTGTTGTCTGGTATTCCAGATATGACGGGAGAGGGTGACGATGAGATGCCAAGGATAGAGGGGTGGGGTGCTAGCAAGGACCCTCAGCTTGTGGCCTTAGAGACCTGTTGGCCTCATTGGAGTACGCTGAGAGTCTTATGGAGTGAGCCGGGGACTGTTGAGGTAATAGAGACCAACAGGAAAGCACAGGTGAAATACTTCAAAGGATTTAAGGGGTGTTCCTCTAAGAAGGTGACTCAGCCAACAACCCAGCTGAAGTTCCTCTACACCAATGCACGCAGCATGGACAACAAACAGGAGTAGTTGAAAGCCACTGTGCTGCTAGAAGGCCATGACCTAGTGGCCATTATTGAAACTTGGGGGGACAGCAACCATGACTGGAGTGCAGCAATCAATGGCTACAGGTGGTTCAGGAGGGACAGGCAAGGAAGGAAGGGTGGAGTGATTGCCTGCTACATCAAGAGATGGATAGAGTGTGAAGACCTGTTTCTGAAGAATAGCCATGAGGAGGTTGAAAGCTTATGGGTAAGAATCAGAGACCAAGGCAACAAAGGAAACCTTGTGGTTGGTGTTTACTACAGGCGAGCCAGTCAGGGTGAGAGACTATTGATGAAACCTGCTTACTCCAGACACAGTAGGCATCATGCTCACAGGCTCTTGTCCTGCTGAGGGACTTAAAGCACCCCAACTTCTGCTCAAAAAGTAGCCCAGCAAACTGCAGGCAATCCAAGAGACTCCTGGAGTACATTGAGGATAACTTCCTAAGCCAGGTAATAGACAGCCTTACTGGGGGGATGTGATATTGGACCTGATTGTCACCAGTACAAGTGAGCTTATAGGAGACATCAAGATCAGAGGCAGCCTGGGCTGCAGTGATTATGTGCTCATGGAGTTTGCAGTCTTAAGGGATGTGTGACAGGACGAGATCAAAGTCAGGACCCTGAACTTTAGGAAGGAACTTCCAGATCTTCAAGGAGGTCATCAATAGGATCCCCTGGAAAACTGCCCCCAGGGACAAGAGAGCAGAACAGAGCTGGCAGATCTTTAGGGACACTTTCCATCAGGCACAAAAGCTTGTGATCTCCAAGTGTAAGAAATGGCATAGCTGCTGGTCAAAATAAAGGGCAAGAAGGAAATGCACAACCAGTGGAAGCATGGACAGGTATCCTGGGAAGAGTAGAGGAACACTGCCTGGTTGTGCAGAGATGGGGTCAGGAAGGCCAAGGCACAGCTGGAACTGAACTTGGCAATGGACACAAAGAATACCAAGAAGGGCTTCTACAGGTGTGTGAACCAGAAAAGGGAGGTCAAAGAAAGTGTACCCCTGATGAGCAAGACTGGCAAACGGGTAACAAAAGGCTAGGAGAAGGCTGAGGTACTCAACAACTTCTTTGCCTCAGTCTTCACTGGCAGCCTTTCTTCCCACATTTCTTGAATGGATGAACTGCAAGACAGGGTCTGGGGGAGCAAAGTCCTTCCCACTGTAAGTGAAGATCATGTTCTTGACCACTTGAGGAACCTGAATTATGGGACCTGATGAGATGCATCGCAGAGTCTTGAGGGAATTGACTGATGCAGTTGCCAAGCCACTGTCCATGATATTTGAGAAGTCATGGCAGTCAGATGAAGTCCCTGGTGACTGAAAGAAGGGAAATGTTGTACCCCTTTTTAAAAAGGCTAGGAAAGAGGACCCTGGGGACTTCCAACCTGTCAGCCTCACCTCAGTGCCTGGGAAAATAATTGGAGGAGATCCTTCTAGAAGCTATGCTAAGGCACATGGAGGACAGGGAGGTGATTTGAGACAGCCAAGGGTGAGTCCTGCCTGACCAGCCTCGTGGCCTTCTATGATGGAGTAACTACATCAGTGGACTAAGGAATGCCTGTGGATGTTGTCTATCTCAACTTCTGTAAAGCCTTTGACAGGGTCCCCGGCAATATCTTTCTCTCTAAATTTGAGAGGTGTGGATTTGATGGCTGAACTGTGTGGTGGATGAGGAACTGGCTGGATGGTTGCAGCCAGAGAGTAGTGGTCAATGACTCAATGTCTAGATGGACACTGGTGACAAGTGGTGTCCCACAGGGGTCCATACTGGGACCAGTACTGTTTAATGTCTTCATCAATGACATAGTGGGATCAAGTGCATCCTCAGCAGGTGTGTGTATGACACTTAGCTGAGTGGTGTGGTTGACATGCCTGAGCGACATGATGCCATCCAGAGGGACCTTGACAAGCCCATGCAAACTTCATGAGGTTCAACAAGAACAAGTGCAAGGTCCTGCACCTGGGTCAGGGCAAACCTCATTATCCAGGCTGGGGGATGAAGGGGTTGAGAGCAACCCTGCAGAGAAGGACTTGGGAGTACTGGTGGATGAAGAATTGGACATGAGCTGGCAAAATGCACTTGCAACCTGGAAGGCAAATAATATCCTGGCCTGTATCAAAAGAAGCACAGCCAGCAGGTCAAGGGAGGTGATTCTGCTCCTCTGCTCTGCTCTAGTGAGACCTCAACTGGAGTCCTGTATTCAGCTCTGGGCTGGAGAGACATGTGCTTGTTGGAGATGGGCCAGAGAAGGGCCACAACAATGATCTACTGTGAGGAAAGGCTGAGAGAGTTGTGGTTGTTCAGCTGGAGAAGAGAAAGCTCCAGGCAGACCTTATTGTGACCTTTCAGTACTTAAAAGGACCCTATATGAAAGATGGGGACAGACTTTTTAGCAGAGTCTGCTGGAATAAAATGAGGAGTAATGGTTTTAAAAGAAAAGAGTGGAGATTCAGGCTAGACATGAGGAAGACTTTTTTTTTTACAGTGAGGGTGGTGAAACAACATTCAAGGCCAGGCTGGACAGGGCTCTGAGCAACCTGATATTCAACTATGAAGATGTCCCTGCTCATTGCAGTGGGGGTTGGACTAGGTGACCTTTGAAGGTCCTTTCCAACCCAAACTATTATTTGATTCTGTGATTCTGTTCTTGTGTATTGCATCATATCTAAAATTACATTGAAATATCTTCAGAATGGTATTGCCTCTGTTTTTGTTTGGTTTTGGTTTTGTGTTAGTTTTGTTTCATTTTTGTTTTGTTTTGTTTTGTTTTTCTTGTCCCAGTTGTAAAATTTGGTTGTACAGGGGTCTTATCTTAAGTACAAGTTGCATTAAACTTTTATCATTTTCATATCCGTTCAGCTGATGAAACTGTAGTTAAAACCAAAGCTTGGAGCTGAAAGTGAACCATTTTTTAAACAGAACATACAGATAGTAGACATACATTTATTGATCTTGCTTCGTATTTAATTTCTGTACTTTTTTAAAATAATTCCATTTTTTCCCCCTCTCTTGTGGTCAGTATTCTAAGAGCTGTGGATTGTCAGATATTCCTCTGTAACACTAAGATGTGTTCTGGTGTTTTTTGCCATTACAGCAGCTTTCAATTCCCACTGCAGTGTTAAGCAAGATAAAGAAACCCTCAGGAGGGACTATTAATGATCAGGGTTCTCGGTAGCTCTCTTTTATTAATTTGTATACCAGGTAGATGTTTTTAACAGACTTGGTGTAACCAATCTTAGACTTTTGAAGCTGGCAAAAATTAAACATTTCTGTTTTCTAGTCACTGGAAAACATCTTTTCAGATTCCAAAAATTTAAGTCAAAACATTGTAATTGTGTGTATGTTAAAATCCAATGTATTCTTCCTACCTCTCTTCCTCACAGCTCTTGCTTGTCAGGCATATGTAGAGTATGGTCTGAAAATAAAGGCATATTTTCTTGGATAAGACAAATGAAAAAATTTCTAGAACTCACAGCCAGGTGGCTTGCAAAGGTGCTGAGCAATTGCTGTTGCATAATTACATGTTAAATAGTGAAAGTAATGAAGCCCTCTGTTTTCATAGGTGTTTTAACTTTTGTGAAACATATCACACTTATCTATTTGTTTTAAGTGAGTTTTGGTTTTCGTCCTTTATGTGTTTTACAGATTTCTGTAGTTCCCTAGTGAAGATGATTTAGATCACAGAAATGAAGACACAAAAATTTACAGAAAGAATTAAGCTTGTATTTTATGAATTATTTTAGACAGCTTTGGCATGTTTTTGGCAAGCCGTAAATTAAGATGAAGTCTATTTTTAGTTGTTTGTGACTGAATCTTCTGCGTCATCCTTCAGTTAAAAAAATATGGAAGTTTAATGATGATTAACGTAATCAGGTTTTTAAATGTTAGAAAGAGTTCAGTGCAAATCTAGTGTAGCTGCTAAACAACAGGCAAGTGGGCAGCATGGCTTCTCAGTCTACAAACACTTTTGTGTCATAAGAAGCCTTTTCAATACATGTGTCCTGAGATGGAAATGATTTTTCATAGAACACATGAATTTTAATTGTTTCACGTTAGAATCCTTCTTTTGTATTTTATCCTTATAGCAGTGTTTTGACTGTCTTCGTGGGGCTGGGAGATAATGGGTTTGGGGTGTTATTTTTCCTATTAATATTTATCTTAAAATAATTACTATGTAATACCATTTAAAGATTTTAATTTTATTTATGACTTGGAATTCTTCTTCTGACAGAATTGGATTGCTCAATAAAAATTCTCATATATGTATTTGGTGTGATTTTTCTAGCATACTTATAAAAAAATTTAAATTAAAATGTCACACCAACTCAAATTGGGAAGTAAGAACAGTTAAAGCAATAAGGAGAGTGACAGTTTATGCTTATATAACCTCAATATATGAAAGGATAGAAAAGTATTCAAATAATATAAAGCAATCTGTTCTCAATAGTTCTTTTTGTATTATTTACAAAAATGATCTGTAAGTATCAATTTTCTGAAATGGATATAGAAAGTAACTAAAATACATAAGAAATGTGTACCTTGATGGTATAATGGTGTACTACAGGTTGTGTTAAAAGTAAAATATTCTCTCAACCTGCAATATGTGCAGAAACATTTACTGAGGGTTGATAAAATTTCTTGCCCTATCAGTGTCTGGCTTTTTTTTTTTTTTTTTTCTGCTTGTAGAATACATGATATTAGTGTTCGTATGTGTGAAATACACCGTGCTTTGCCTTTTGTGTATTGAGAGGTTTTTTATATTTCTTCCCATAATGTAAAATGTGTTTGAGAGTATATTTTATATATCAACGTGAAACTTGTCAGTTTCTGACCCTATATGGATGGGAGGAAAAGGAGGAATCAACAGACTTGGTGCAGTCTTCACTGGGATTTGCTGGGAACTAATGCTGTAATGTGTTAGTCATCCTGTATCTGCTTCTATTTTTGCAGGTTCTGAAGGATGACAGATGCTGGTTTCTGCAATGCCACTTGGAATCTCCAGCACTGTGGACTGATAAGTAATGTGCAGATTTAACTGCACAACCTGAGGAGAAAGCATCAGGAGTGCTACTTCTTTTCAGCTTCAAAAGTGGGCAGAAGTACAGTGTCATCTATCTGCAACAGGAGATTCTTCAACAGATTTTTACAGCTAATAATAAAGACAACATAGCATCATCCACTTTCCTGATTTACAGTGCATCAGTGTCCAAGACAGATGGTCTGTCAGAAGCTGGAGGATGCCTGCAGAGCACATAATAATGAAGTTGTGAATTGATACTGCTGCTACTGCTGCTGCTGCCTAATTGTCAGGATCACAGCTGACAGACTGCACTGCCCTTTTTCTGCTACCTTAATCAGGCCAAGAACAGCAGGGTGGACATGGCTGGCCTCGTTAGCAACCTGCTAATAATGTTTCTTGTTTTTCAAAATGTCTGTTTGGGGTTCAGAAGCCCACTTTCTGTCTTCAAGAGGTGGGTTATGCAGGAAGACCTTATGTGTTGAATGCATGCCATCATGATATTATGGAAGTATGAAAAAGCAGGTCCTAGATTAAAATGTGAATGGTATTTGTTCCAGTTTTCTCACTTTCTCTGAATTTTCTTTCTACAGTTTTAAAGTGGCACTTCTGTCATACTGTTTTATCCATAGATTGCTCTATAAAATATGAGTTTAGGATGATAAAAAAAACAGTTAGTAGAACTTCTTTGATAATGCCACAGGCGTATTACACAGAGAGTAAATATATTTCAGCTACTGAGTCAGCATGCAGTTTTTAATGAGAAAGCATCAAATATCTTAAAACTGGGAAAACCTGGGAAATTTGGGGGGTTTTGAATGCCAGATTGCGTAGGTAAATTAAATGTAGTGTAGACAAGAGAAGTAGCCTCTTCACTTTCCAAAAAAGTGTTTTACTCTTTGAGAGGTGTGTTGGGCACTGTATTTACCATATCACTTCTGTATTTATGTGTATACATGAATATACATATTCAAAATGTATGTCAGTGTTGCATTGTATTTCAGATGCCTTACCATTTAGTTCATTACGGTCATCTACATCTTTTTACAATTTGTGCAGATATTGTATTCAATACAGACCTTGATATTCATGTGAAGTTGTAAAAGTTAACTGTTTTATTTTGCTGCTTATAATAGAAGTTGCTATAAAAATCATGGTGTTGGAATTAAAAATTTCCCCTTTGCACATTATTTCAATTTAATCTGTATTAAATTATACGTCAGGTATATAGTCTTAAAAAGGAAAAAAAAAAAAACTGTTGTGAATGATTAACCATATTTGACTTTTTTTGATGAATTAATTCTCTATCTGTACATCCATGTACCTCAGACAGCTATTTAGATTAGATGACAGGTTATGTTTTCAGCTAATGTTTTCTAGACTAGTCTGCCTGATTACTCAGAGGAACTACTTTAAATGCTTGGTGGCTTAAGATGTTTTCCTCAGCTCATGAAGGAATTAAATTTCCAGATCACTCCTGGAGCTAGTCAGCATTGTCAAACCTCTTTACTAGTTCTGAAGACCCTTCTTTTTAGAAAGACATAACAAAAATCAGTATTTTAAAAAATATTTCTTCCTTCTCTTTAAGGTATAAAGAGACTACCAGATTGCTTTCCAATGAATGCCCTGGAAGTGACCGACCAGTTATTTCAATTGGTCTGTCAGATTTTGCATTGGACATTCGCATGCGCGGGGTGACACCTAAGCAGGTGAGAGAAATACATTTTTTCTTTTTGCCACTTTTCTTTCATAAGATAGGAAAATAAAGCCTTGCCTACAACATCACTTGCATAAAATGGACACAAAAAACCGAGTAGCTTTTATACCTACATATATGACGAGAGAAGGGTAGGAAATAGAAAGGCGATCTCAAATGAAAGAAAAATCTTTTCATCTGATTAATTTTATTTGTAAAAAGTTGATTTTATAACTTGAATTGCTGAAGTTTATTAAAACAAGGAATATGGATTTTAATAAAGTGAAACATTTCCATCTGAGCTAGTAAGACATACATTTATTTAGAGTTGCAGTTTACACCAAATCTGAGATGATGCCTCAGTGAATTTAGTTACATTACATTAAACATTGCTGCAACTTTGGCAAGCTGAGAGTAAACAACCAGAAAGCATTATCTAAGAGTAATACTTTTGACTCAGTATTTTAAGCCCTTAAAATACTCCAGGAAAGATACCATAAACAAGTTATAAAGGTATACTCCTTCAGAGTTGAAGTTGCTTAGCTTCTACTGAGCCAAGTGAGTAAAAATGAAGCCAATAATTAAGATTTTTAACATTAGAATTACCATTTTTAAGTTTCTGCTGGCATTTTTACTTGTAGATACATTAAGTGAGATAAACTTTTTTTTTTTTTTAATTGCAGCAAGGTAATGCAGGGAATTATATATGTCATCAAAAGACACTGTGTGCCGTTTAGAGGGCTGCAGATGCTTAGAAAGAGCAGGATGTTGTGCTGCAGTAGGTGATGACTCATTGTTGCAGATAGCACTTCGAAAAAAATACTGAAGGGAAAATGAAGTTTTCAGTAATTGTGGAGCACCCCTCTGGAACTTAGAGCAAGTGGTGTCATTCTAGTGAGTGCAAAAGAGAAATATAATTTCTACTAGATTTTATTTGTCTGCAGCAAAATATTAAACTTCTCTTTTAGAAAGAGTGAAAATTACTCTGAGTTCATCCAGGTGCACATTTGTAATTGTGTTTTATAGATTTTACTTGAGAAGCCATTAGTTGAAGAGCTAGGAGGCACATTTGAAGGGGTCAGTCACTTCAAATTCCTATCAAAAGAAAGAAAACCAAAACCCAACACCAGCAGGAAAAGTCTGTGATGCTTAATGTTTCAGCTGGGTTGTTATGAATTCTGAATTCACTGTTTGGACACAGATTAGTATTTTCAGGAGAATTCACATGCCGTATTCTTTTGGCCTCTTTCTTGGTGGTATGCACACATGACAGTCACGTTTCTTACATAGAGTTGCAGCTAGCTAACGGAAAGATGTCTAATGGAATTAGCCAGTTCTTTGTTTATGGTGTATGATCATGTGACGTGCATTAGATGTCAAATCAGAAGGTTCATGTAATGTAAGAATTGTTCTGGAAGGGCATTTAGTCAAAAATATCTCCAAGCTCAAAAAAAGAGAGCTTCTGAAATAGTACTACTGCTGAGTTGAGTTCTTCCATATCATCACCATAGGCAATTGTATTTAATTTTATTCTCTGAAGTCCTTGATACTCCAGCTTTGCAGATAATTCTTGTTGAAAACAGATACTGGAAGTTAATCTCTTTGGATTCCAAGAAGTCTAACCATCTGCATGTATTCCCTGCAGCTGAAAAGAATTTTTGATACTACTAGTAAGGTGGTACTTAGATTATGAGCATTCACATTGTTGTTTTGGAATGATTAATGTAGTAAACACTGAATTCTCCTAATGTAGGTGCATGCAGCTAAGATACAGCTTAGCTTCTGTGAAATATGTACCTGGTTCACAGAGGAAATGTTTAAATGTTTCGGAACAGGAGGAGAAGAGAAAAGAAACCCCAAATGATTTTGTATCATCTGCTTAGATAGCACCTTATAATGGTGAAGGTGGTATAATTTTTGCTGGAATGATTTGCAGATGGCTGAAGACAATTTAACTTGTCCTTGTATTGGTAGGTTTGTTACAGTGGGAACAGTGGGAAAGGTAACCAAAACCCCTGCTTTTTTTTTGCTTTTTTTTTTTTTTCTGGTGAGCTACTAGACTTCTAGTGACTTTAGAGGATTGTAGAGGGAGGAGTTGCCTCATGTTCTGTAGCTACAGCTGCCCCGTGAGTGACTCAATGAGAACTGACCCCTTACACAGTTTAGGAGTGCACTAACTGTGCAGGTCAACCCCTGAGTTGTGCATTCTTTTGTCACAAGTGCCAAACATGAACATTCATGCAAAACTGTTCTGAGAGATCCTTATGAACGGAGACACTGAAGTGTGTATTCAGGCAGCAGGTAGAATAGTTTTCCAGCTTGGTTAATAAATGTGGCTTATATTCATTGGTGGTTTTGAATAGTACCGCCTCTCATAAGTGGGGGAAACAGCATCTGCGGTACTTCAGTACTCTGTTTTTTCTCAATAATTATTCCAGTTGCACAGTAGGGAAAAATGCAAATAATATGTCATGTGAAGAGTAGTTTTGATGTGCTGCTGAACGGCAGAGGACATCCAAGAGCTGTGGAGAGGAAGACTGAAGGGCTTTTTCAGTTCTGAAATAATTCTTTATATTTAAGATAATTATAAGTGAGGTGGACTGAGAACTGGCTGAAGGAAAGAAGTCGTGGTCAATGGGGCAGAATCTGGTTGGAAGCCTGTATCTAGTGGAGTGCCTCAAGGGTTGGTGCTGGGGCCAGTACTGTTGAATATATTCTTCAATTACTTGGATGAGGGACTAGAGTGTACTATCAGCAAGTTTGCTGATGACACCAAGCTGGGAGGAGTAGCTGACATGCCAGAAAGCTGTGGTGCCATCCAGCATGACCTGGACAGGCTAGAGAGCTGGGTGGGGAGATATTTAATGAAATATAACAAGGGCAAATGTAGAGTATTGCATCTGGGCAGGAGCAACCCAAGGTTCCAGTATAAGTTGGGGAATGATCCATTATAGAACAGTGTACGGGAGAGGGGCCTGGGGATCCTGGTGGACAGCAGGATGACCATGAGCCAGCACTGTGCCCTTGTGGCCAAGAAGGCCAATGGCATCCTGGGGTGTATTAGAAGGGGAGTGGTTAGTAGGTCGAGAGAGGTTCTCCTTCCCCTCTACTCTGCCCTGGTGAGACCACACCTGGAATATTGTGTCCAGTTCTGGGCCCCTCAGTTCAAGAAGGACAGGGAACTGCTGTAGAGAGTCCAGCGTAGGGCAGCAAAGATGATTAAGGGAGTGGAGCATCTCCATTATGAGGAAAGGCTGAGGGAGCTGGGTCTCTTTAGTTTGGAGAAGAGGAGACTGAGGGGTGACCTTAGTAATGTTTATACATATATAAAGGGTGAGTGTCAGGAGGATGGAACCAGGCTCTTCTCGGTGACAAACAATGGTAGGACAAGGGGTAATGGGTTTAAGCTGGAACATAAGAGGTTACACTTAAACTTGAGAAGAAACTTCTTCTCAGTGAGGATAACAGGGCACTGGAACAGGCTGCCCAGGGGGTTGTGGAGTTTCCTACTCTGGAGACATTCAAAACTCTTCTGGACACCTTCCTGTGTAACCTCATCTAGGTGTTCCTGCTCCAGCAGGGGGATTGGACTAGATGATCTTTCGAGTTCCCTTCCAATCCCTAGCATTCTATGATTCTATGATAAGAAAATTATCCCTCTGCACAGTAAATTAATAGTATGTTAGGACTTACTGTTTAAATGGGAAGTAATGTGTTTTGTCTTCTAAGAAATGATGGGAGTAGCACATTTTGAAAACTGAAATTTCAGATACATTACTCAATACTGTTAAGCAAATTGAAGGCTATTTTGTGAAAGCGTTATTGTGAATGCAGGGTAAACATCTTTACTCGGTCAGTAACACAGAGTGGCTTCACATTACTTTGGTGAACAATCTGACAATGACTAGTGTAAGGTGATATAAACAATAACAAACAGATGAGAAGTAAAAAAACTTTGAATAATCCCTTTCTGCTCCTTGCCCCTCTACCCTCTTTCTTCTTCAAAGCAGTTGGTCTCAGATTTTTTTGTTTAGTTTTTTGTTTGTTTTTCTCTCTTAAAAAATCTTTGCTCTATTTTAGGATTAAAATCCTAAAGACACATCAGATTACCTAAGAGCATGCCTCTACATTTACAATGTAGAGTACATCGGCATTGAAAACAGATGACAAGGGAGGGAAAGTAAGGTGACAAGGGAAGATGCCAAGAGAAGGACAAGGAATTACTGGATGGAGTCTAGTGATGGGCTATGAAAACGATCAGGGGTCTGAAGCATCTTTCTTATGAGGAGGGACTGAGAGAGTTGGGTCTGTTCAATGTGGAGAAGCCTGAGTGGGGATCTTATCCATACTTACGAATATCTCAAGGGTGGGTGTCAAGAAGATGGGACCAGACTCTTTTCAGTGATGCCCAGCAACAGGAGGAATGGCAACGGGCACAGACTGAAGCATAGAAGGTTCCACCTGAATATGAGGAGAAACTTCTTTATTTTGAGGGTGCCAGAGCACTGGAACAGGCTGCCCAGAGAGGCTGTGGGGTCTCCTTCTCAGTAGACATTCAAAATCTGCCTGGACACATTCCTATATGATCTGCTCTGGGTGAACCTGCTTTAACAGGTGGATTGGACTAGATGATCTCCAGAGGTCCCTGTGACAAAGAACACGGCAAAAAGATGCTTAGCTAGAACAGTTGCTTACTTGCATTTTAACACTGAGTCAGAGAGGCATGACTGAGTTCTATGACAGCTCACATAAATGAGTAGCACAATACCATTTTTATTTGTATTTTCCAGTTAACAGTCTTTGATTGAAAAAAGAAAGAGCCAGAAATACTAGTATATCTAGGTTTATAATAATCTTAGTAGGTGTTATGGCACGCATAATAAAATCTCAGCCACAGCGTCTGTGGTAAATCCTAATATTCTTTTCTTAACCAATTTATTCTTAATTGGGTACATGATACTTTGAAAAAAATGTGATTTCCTTATTTTTAGTCCACACTGTTTCTAATTTTGTGTTTAAAGACAAAGAATCTACTGTTTATTTTGGCTACAATGTAAAACTTTGCTGCCATTGACTTTCAAAGTTTGGGTATAAGGTTCTAAATGAAGGAGTTTTTAAAAGAAATATACTTCTGAACCCAGTTTAAATAGAAAATGTAGAATATTTCTTTTTCGGTTTCTACAAGGCTTTAATATGTTCCTATATAAATGCACATACCTAGAGTGCACAAAGGCATTCTTGTCAGTTGTATCAGCTGACCTTTGTTCATATGTCTCTCTTCTAGTAAAAAGACCCAAAATGGCTTATTCTCTGTGGACATCACTGCTTTGTCATTGCACCTGTCCTTCTGTCTCTGTTACATTTATTTGTTTACACCTATTTGCAGTGTCTTCTTTTAAGTTAGGTTTGATGTTTTCCATAGCAGGAATCTTATCTTCATCTGTTTAGTGCAGTCCTTATGAAAGGCAAAACCTGGTCAGATTTTGAGTTTTTGGGTGTAGTGAAAATCCTGTAGCTGACATCTTTCCTTTCTTAAACACCCTTAAAAGATGAAAGAATAGGTTTAAAATAGTCAGTATTGTAGCTATCAATCAATACCCACATTGCTGGCCTTTTAACCTAATCTCTATTACGTTTAAATAAACCATGACAATGAATTCATGTCTTGCAATAGTGATCTAGATATCGTACATCTTTGGCTAAATATCTCAGTGTAAAGAGGGTGATGTTTTTCCTAGATGATGCTTTTGTAGGACCTGCACTTCATCTAGCTGACAGAGATAAGACTGATTAAATTTTGTGTTCGTGTAGTTCACATGCATTTAGAAGTATAATTTTGTGTTGTTCCAATGATTTACTGACTCTTTTTTGATGTACAAATAAGAGCATTCCTTTCAACAGGATTGCCATTTTTAGGTTTTACTATTCTCAATGACTTTGTTTTATATTGCAAGTTCTTTCATAGTTATCTAATGTGCTTGTAGATGGAAAACCTGGATTTCTTTTTGGGGCCATTGCTCTGAGTTTCCTATGTTTGCATTGTCAATTGGTTCATATTTTAATCCGGGAATACTTCCAAGGCTTACATGCTGAGCATGTTAAATCAAAAGTCTTTCAGGCAACAAAAGCAACTGTAGCATTATGAAGAGGACATTCTTGGTAAATTTTAAGCCTACTATATCTTGTCCAAATTTTTCATCCAATTGCTCCAGGAAAATGTTAGGCCTTTACAATGCTTCAGTAAGGCAATCACATATCAAATTGTTTCATTTAAATTGATTGTGTTGTTTTTCTTTGTTTTAAAGGAGATATAATGTTAGATAGAATGTCCAGGAAAAAATATTGTCATTGATCATAACACAGTTAGATGCATGTTTGTAACAGAATTAAGTGCATGAATAAAAAGTAATTGTATTTCTATGATTGCTGCTACAATGGCACAGCACTTTAAAACTTTTTGGTATAGTTATATAAATTTGGAATAGAGTGAAATACTGCTAAGGCAGAAAACTATTTAGATATGAAGTCATAGAATCACACAATGTCTGAAGTTGGAAGGTTCCTGTAAAGATCATCAAGTCCAACTCCCTGCTCTTTGTAGGACTTCCTAAAATTAAATAATATGACTAAGAGCATTGTCCAGAGATGTGTTGAACTCTGGTGGGCTTGGTGCTCTGAGCGCTTGCCTGGGGAGCTTGTTCCAGTGAGTGACCGCCCTGTCAGTCAAGAACCATTTCATAATGTCCAGTCAAAACTCCCACTGATCCAGCTTCATTCCATTTCCTTGTCTCCTGTCACTGGTCACTAGAGAGAGAAGAGCAACACCTCCCCTTCCACACAAGCACCTTGATTCTTAGATTATAGTAAGTTTATAAATACTGAGTAAGTAGTGCATTCCAAGAACACAATGAATGAGAAGCTCAATAATTCTTTTCACTTTATGTAGCACACTCATTTATTCATGCTGTTTATTTGGACATCAAGAGAGTACTGTTACTGCCTCAGATTTTTACTGGGCTGGAAGGGGGTAGTGTTTGTTAACCACTCCAAATAAATTCAATGCTAAGGTTTATAAGTATATAGTTTTTTATGTATTATTTTGTTCAGTATTTCCATATTAATCTTCAGAAGGTGTACAGAATTTTGATGCTTATTTTTGTTATTTTCATTGTAAATACTCCCAATTTAAAAGGTAATTTCTGTTCTTTTGTCTTTTAATAGTCTGATACTTACCTCTGCATGTCAGTACCCCTCCCAGTGGATGATGAAGCCTATGTAGGTGAGTATTTGTTAACTGGAAGAACATAAGCAAGCCATTTTGAAGAACCACAGCATTTCCTTTTTTTTCTTTGACTCATATTGACTTATTGTTTGACTATCAGTTTCCAAAATGCATTCGTCATGGCTGATGGAGAAACAAACTTGAGAGTGCGACTTAGCCAAGATAAGGAATTGTATCTGGGAGAGATGCATGAGTGACAGTGGTTAAGGAGCTGCATGCAGATGCCTCTGGCAGTCAGTACCAAACAACCCCATTTGTAAAGTATTGGCTTTCTGTCTGTGGCTGGTTACTTAGTTCTGCTCCACTGAGCAGAACTGTTTATTTACCTGCTGATACAGGCTGTAAATCCTTTGTACTTACAGTCAGTATTGGCTGCAGTAAGATTTTATTATACTTTTCTGGGGTAAAAATAAAACATAAAAGAACAACAAAAACCCCAAACCAACCAACCCTCTCCCCACCCCCACTCCCCCCTTTTTTTTTTCTTAATGTCGTGGCAAGAATAGCATGGCAAACAAATAACAAGAAATACTGTGACAGTGTATGAATACTGAGAGCATACAGATCAGCAAAACACCACCATCTGTTCAGAAGGTCTTTGAAGTACTTTTAATTTAATTTTGCGTTGCTTGGGAACATACAATTGTTCAGGTAAACAGAAGGCTTTCTGGTTTGACTGAAGATAGTTTCACTATCAGATTGTGCTATAAACTGAAACAAAAGAAAACAATGAGAAGTAAAAATGTCTATATTTTTCTTCCTCTACTCTTTTGTTGCATTTTAGGATATCTGCACTTACTCTAAATATAGTGGGAATCCTATGTAGTTTTTGTTGTAATGTATTGTACTACTATTGTTCCATATAGATTTCCTTGCAGAAATCCTTCAGAAATAGAATATTTTGTTCAGATTTCCATGTTCTATTATAGTAACTAAAAAAAAAATTAGTCCATTTTCTTCAGTGCTTTTCTGTATATCTGTTTTGTAAATAAGTCAAAACCTGACCTGACATTTTGGCCTGACCCCAGAGAGAAAAATAAGCATAGAAGGGAGTGTTTATTGTCTGATAAACTATACTTGCTGTGCAGTGTGCAATAGACTCTTCTGCTTTCCAGTGGTTCGCAGAAAGGCATGCTACTAACCTGCTGCCAAAGCAATTTTTATGTAATGCTTCACTGAGTTGCAAAATTGCACATTTAGTTCTGTCATTTGGTGTTTACATTTGGTGTTTACATCTGTTAAAGCCATATAAACTTCTTTCAGTGGTGTATATGTTTAAAAGGACCTACTAAAAGTTAGCTTTAAACTGGTATTTATACAAAGTCTCAGTGTGAGTCATGCAAGGCAATCCATTTTCTGGGCAGAGAAACCATTCTAGTTGTCAGGTGCAGCTTTGAAGAGTGAGAGGAACTTGATGAGCAAATTTCAAATGAACAAAAAAGCAACCCCTACCCCCCGCACAAACAAACAAAACCCCAAACTCATTCCGTGACTATGAAGTTTTCCTATGATAGCATTGCCTACAACCTCTCAACCTCTTATATTTGAAAGCTTTGAGAATAAAACAAAATTACTTGGATTTTTTTTCTTTGTCCTTTCCACCAAAATGAGTAGGCACATAGACAGTCTTTAGCATGTGATTGGTTCCATCTCACTGCAGTAAAGTCATTCAGAAGTGTTTTCAGTGGAAAAGATTTATCAGATTGGAGTCTTCACAATCAACAGAAGTTACCTGATCCTTGAAAATACTAGACTCAAATGTAATCCAGTAAAGAACAGAAAGAATGCAACATGTAACACCTGAATAGCAGATTAAATCTTATTCTCAGGAAAGACATTTTTACAATACATATCATCATCTAAGAAACAAGGTGTTAAGTGGAGTTTTTCCTAAAGTATTTCTAAATACTCTTAAGTGCTGCAAAGCTAATCAGTAACTTATTTGCATGCATGTATTTTATGCTGCTTAAATCAGCATAGATTGACATACAGAAAATGAAATACTTATCAATACAATCTATCAATACAATCTAATTAATCACTACTACTACATATATATATACACACACATCCATACATATATACACAGGAGTAATTAATCAGTGGACCATCCTTTGAAAAGTTCATTAATTTCATTTTGTTATGACAGTCTCCCAGGGCAGGAAAAGTGGTATATCTGGTGCATCTCATGACCACAGTTTGTGGGTTAAAAACATCAACTTCAAAGAAGTTGTCAGGCACCACTCAAAGAAGCTAGCTCTGGTTTCATCATCACTGTCTTGATCTGAAAGACACTTATTAAACGCTGTTATTATGGCAATTCACATCATGCAGTTCAGTATTGAATATTTTCACCTAGAATCAAATCCCCTTGAGGTACACAACGAACTTCTCCATCCTTAAGCATCACCCACCAGGTGCTGCCAGGTCCCTGGGCAAAAACAATCCCACGAATGGGCTTGCCTTTGCCTGAGACAGGAGTAACCCAGACTGCCTTTCCTAACATATTTTTCATCTGTACTACAGGGGCTTTATCTCCTTCCACAGTACGAAGAATTTCTGATTGGGCAGGCCCGGCTCGATTGGTTGATCCCCTAGTGTTGACCAACCAAGTGGCTTTTGCTAAATGTGAATCCCAGTTTTTAAAGGTTCCACCACCAAGTGCCTTTAGTGTAGTTTTTAACAAACCATTGTACCTTTCAATTTTCCCAGAGGCTGGTGGATGATATAGAATATGAGATACCCACTCAATACCATGTTCTTTGGCCCAGTTGTCTATAATACTGTTTTTGAAATGAGTACCATTGTCTGATTCAATTCTTTCTGGCATAGCGTGTAACCAAAGGACTTGCTTTTCAAGGCCCAAGATAGTATTTTGGGCTGTAGCATGAGGTATGGCGTATGTTTCCACCATCCAGTGGTTGCTTCCACCATTGTAAGTACATAACGCTTACCTTGACGTGTTTGTGGAAGTGTAATATAATCAATCTGCCAAGCTTCTCCATACTTATACTTTAACCATCACCCCCCATACCATACCGTTTCGCTTGTTTGATTTCAGCGCAAGTTTCACATTCATGAATAACCTGTGAAATAGTGTCCATAGTTAAATCCACCCCTCGATCACGAGCCCATTTGTATGTTGCATCTCTACCTTGTTGCCGTGAAGCATCATGGGCCCACGGAGCTAGGAAAAGTTCACCTTTATGTTGCCAGTCCAAGTCCACCTCAGCTACTTTAATCTTAGCAGCTTGATCTGCTTGTTGGTTGTTTAAATGTTCCTCAGTGGCTCGACTTTTAGGCACATGAGCATCTACATGACGAACTTTCACAGGCAGGCTCTCTAGCTGAGCAGCAATGTCTTGCCACAGTGTGGCAGCCCAAATGGGTTTACCTCTGCGCTGCCAGTTGCTTTTCTTCCATTGCTGTAGCCACCCCCACAAGGCATTTGCTACCATCCATGAGTCAGTATAGAGATAGAGTATTGGCCACTTCTCTCATTCAGCAGTGTCCAAAGCCAGCTGGATGGCTTTTACTTCTGCAAATTGACTAGATTTACCTTGTCCTTCAGTGGCTTCTGTAACTTGTCATGTGAGACTCCACACAGCAGCTTTCCACCTTCGATGTTTACCTACAAGATGGCAGGATCCATCTGTGAACAGTGCATACTGCTTATCAGTCTCTGAAAGAGTATTATATGGTGGTGCTTCTTCAGCATGTGTTACTTCCTCCTCACCTGGAGACATCCCAAAGTCTTTACTTTCTGGACAGTCTGTAGTCACTTCTAAGATCCCTGGGCGATTGGGATTTCCAATTCAACCTTGTTGCATGATCAGTGCAACCCATTTACTCCATGTAACATCGGTTGCATGATGTGTAGAGGGAACCATCCCTTTGAACATCCAGCTCAGCACCGGCAGTCGAGATGCCAGGAGGAGCTGTGCTTCAGTACCGATCACTTCTGAAGCAGCTCGAACTCCTTCATATGCTCCTAGTATCTCCTTTTCAGTTGGAGTATAGCTGGCCTCAGATCCTTTGTATCCTCGACTCCAAAAACCTAGGGGTCGACCTCAGGTTTCTCCTGGTGCTTTCTGCCAGAGGCTCCAGGTAAGTCCATTATCTCCGGCTGCGGTGTAGAGCACATTTTTAACGTCTAGTCCAGTCCGAACCGGTCCGAGGGCCACCGCATGAGTTATCTCACGCTTAATTTGTTCAAAGGCTTGTCGTTGTTCAGGGCCCCACTCAAATTGGTGCTTTTTACGAGTCACTTGATAGAGAGGGCTCACAATGTGGCTGTAGTCAGGAATATGCATTCTCCAAAAACCTGCAATGCCCAAGAAAGCCTGTGTCTCCTTATTATTAGTAGGTGGAGACATTGCTGCAATTTTGTTGATCGTATCCATTGGGATCTGACGACGGCCATCTTGCCATTTTATTCCTAAAAACTGGATCTCTCGTGCAGGTCCCTTGACCTTGCTTCGTTTTATGGCAAAACCAGCATCCAAAAGAATCTGAATTATTCTCTCACCTTTCTCGAAGACTTCTTTCGCTGTGTCACCCCATACGATGATGTCGTCAATATATTGCAAGTGTTCTGGAGCTTTACCTTGTTCCAGCGTGGTCTGGATCAGTCCATGGCAGATGATAGGACTGTGTTTCCACCCCTGGGGCAAGCGATTCCGCATGTACTGGATGCCCCTCCAGGTGAAAGCAAACTGCGGTCTGCACTCTGCTGCTAAAGGAATAGAGAAAAATGCATTAGCAATGTCAATTGTAGCATAGCACTTGGCTGCCTTTGACTCCAGTTCGAATTGCAGTTCCAGCATGTTAGGCACAGCAGCACACATTAGTCTCCACTCATCAGTAGACTTACGCACTGGCCAAACTGGACTGTTACAAGGTGAGCGAGTCTTACTGATCACACCCTGGCTTTCCAGTTGACGGATCAACTTCTGGATAGGAATCAAAGAGTCTCAATTGGTGCGATATTGCCGGCGATGCACCATCGTGGTAGCAATTGGCACCTGCTGATCATCAACCATCAGCAGTCCTACAACAGAAGGATCATCTGAAAGACCAGGCAAATCAGACAGCTGTTCAATTTTCTCAGTGTCCACAGCTGCTATACCAAATGCCCACCTATACCCTTTTGGGTCCTCAAAATACCCTCTCCTGAGGTAGTCTATGCCAAGGATGCACGGAGCGTCTGGACCAGTCACAATGGGATGCTTTTGCCATTTTTTCCAGTTAGGCTAATTTCAGCCTCTACAACAGTCAGTTCCTGGGATCTCCCCCAGTCACTCCAACAATATTGATGGATTGCGTTCCTCTATAATTAGAAGGAATTATTGTGTATGGAGCACCAGTGTCCACTAAAGCTTTGTACTCCTGGGGTTGTGTTGTACCAGGCCATAGTATTTGTACAGTCCAATAAACTCTGTTATCCCTTTCCTCCACCTGGTTGGAGGCAGGGCACCTCTAATTTCTGTTTTGCACAGTCTCTGGGTGTGAATTAGAGGTTCCTTCAAGAGCATCAGAATCTCTTCTGCTCCTTTTGTAAACTGGAGCAGCCACCTTCCTAGAAGTTTTTCCTTTCATCTCACATACTCGTTCCTGAAGTTCTGATGTAGGTCTTCAATGCCACTTACCCATGTTTTCTCCCTGCTCATGTAGGAAGAACCACAGTGAACTCTTTTTGTGGGCTGCCTCTGTCCTCTCTCTCGAGATTGGAAACGCCTTCTCCCAATAGCTGAAACATAGGTTTGTACAGGTCGTGAATGGTACATGTCTTCTCTGAGTTCTTTATTTCTTGCAACAGCTTTTCGAACCGGTCATCAGATTTTTCACACAGTTTCTCCACAGCGGAGACACAAGCCCGTAGAGAACCAGCAAGGCTGTCCTCAAAGTACCAGAGCTGCTTAGTCACTTCAGTAATATTTTGTACACCTCCAGATGACCAGACCACTCCTGTCAATGACTTAGCATATGCAGGTGGTGCACTTTGTACAAATCTGCACCACAGAGGTCATGTACAATTGATTCTATCTGGGTCTGTCCCCTCTTGGCTGTTTGGTCCTAGATAGATGATCTCTCGCACAGCTAATTCTCTCAGGAACTGGATACCTCTCTCCATAGTATTCCATTTCCCTAACTTGGATATACAATCTTTCTTGTAGGGAAATCTTACTTTCATAGCTGCCAGGAGTCGGGTCCAGAGGGTAGTGGCGTTAGACTCTCTTGAAATTGCCCTATCAATGGTGGAATCTTTTGACAGAGATCCCAGCTGCCTGGCTTCACCACTTTCTAACTCAATTGTTTCTGCCCCATTGTCCCAGCATCAGAGCAGCCAGGTTAAAATATTCTCGCCTTCACAACGACTAAAGTCCTTTCGCAGATCTCTCAGCTCACCTGGAGAAAAGGACCGAGTGGTGGTCACTTCATCTCCTCCCTGCACTGATGATACCTCTTGGGTTGATGTTGGCCCTGTGGCCCCTGTGCCATCACCTTGCTGCATGGGTAGTCTTTCTAGTGACTTTCTTACAACCAGCAACTGATGCTGATATGGGCTCACCATCATTTGATTCATTTCCAGAGTCTGAATGACTGTCACAGTGATTGCTGTGGTTACAGCAGCAACAGTGAGCAGTGTGTGAAGAAGGGGGGGCTGCCTTGTTAGCCTTTGAGGCTGGAGAAGTAACATTATCCGCAGCGACCTTGGCAGAGGAGCTCTGCGGAGGAGCTGTAGCTTCAGCCTGTGAAGCCGCGGTTGCGGGGGCAGTGGCTGCAGCAGCAGCTTTGGCTGTTTTGCCTTTTCTCAAGCAGCTAGGAGTGCTTTTTGCTAAAGCTTCCGAAGACGCACTGCAAATCTCAGGACTAAAAAGAGATGCAAACCTCCTATTGAACCTCATTTCTCTTAACAGTAACACAGACTGACACACATTCAGCAAACCAGATAACACCATCACAGTTCTATCAAAGCTCCAAGGATATTCAAAGCTCTCTAAAACGTCTGCAAACTGTCCTAGCAAAAACACAAAAGTATTGTTAGTCAGCCTTTCTAAAGATTCGCTCGACCAATTAGCAAACACAGCCATATTGCTCTCTTATCTCTCCGGTAGGCTTTTCAAGGTAAAGCAGAAACGAGTAGAAATTCATTAGCGGCTGCAGTATAATGAAATAAACCACTGCCAAACCACACAGTATCATCATAACCATCGTCCAGTTTCTTGTTGTTATATAATGAAAGCTTTGATTCAAAAAGAAGACCCAGCACAGATATGGGATCACCGAACACAATGTAGAAAATAACTGACACAACTTATGCCATAACATCTTTAAATCAATGTAATTCACTTTGCCTTAATACCACTAGATAATGTCCAAAGCAAACAGACGCACAAGTATCACAACTCTCTGAGCTGGCACCGTGCCAAGAAATTTGAAAGGTACGTCAGACCTGTAGAAAAGCCAAAAAGCTACAAATTTACCCCCTTAGCACTTTTCCTTGTATAAAAATATTTACTGAGTGATCTTCTTTTGTTGTTTTAAAATGTGAAGGCTGTTGACTAAGAATATAAGGCTTTCGTTTGGTATTTCTTAAGCCTTTGGTAGTGACAGGTAGTACATTTTAATTGTCGTCTATGCACTTTCATCATGCTGGCAAGTTTAGCACTTCTGAATTCGTATGTGGTACTCAAAAGTACCTTCCCAGGGCATGTGGGTGCATCTCTTACTTCCCAAACAAAGCCCTAAACTCTGGCGTGCTCATTTCCTTACAATCTGACTGCATGCCTTATGTGTTGAAGCTAGAATTTGACCTGCATACCTTAACTTTTGGCTGTTTTTCCTCACTTGCCACAACAAACCTGAGCTCCAAAAATAGGGCTAAAATCTATTTGTTTTCTTTTCCTTCATGAAACTGGGACAATAATCCACATTATTATTCACTTCAAGAACACTGCCTTAGCCACATGTTAAAATACTGAGTTCAGAGTGCAGATAAATCTGCAGTCTTTGGGAGGAGAACAGCATTTCAGTGGGTTACAGCTTCACCATCTGGTTATAATAAGACTCTTACAAGAGCTAAAAGACACTTACTTGAAGGTCTCTTGGTATCTATGTTTATGTAAGGGAAGGAGTGACTCAATTTTGGAATTCTTCTTAGGATAACAGGGTCCTCCAAGGTCCTTCTATATCTTATATGAAAAAAATTCCATTGCAATCCTTGCATCTGACATATCATTTCACTTGTAATAAAGCAAGTCACCCAGTGTAGCTTGCTTTATTTCTAGAAATGCCATCATTGTACTTTCATGGTTGGTGTTACAACAGTGTGACACTGGTAACCTTTTTCCTATATGAAACAGAATCACAAATATTTGAGAAACAAAACCAGTGTTTTGTTTATGGCATGGGATAAAGAAACAGGCATTTGAATGTTGAACATTCACCTTAGTCTAAGTTGCAAATAATGAGAAATATTTGGTCAATGAGATTTTGTTGACTTTGAACAAATCTTGTTTTCCATTCCAGAGGGTTTGACATATTAGTGAGAATAAATTATAATCCCCTCTTTGAACTATTGTCCAAAGAAAGTTGTAGCAAAAATGTAAACCAGATGGAATACTGGAAGAAGACATCACTTTAACTGATGCATAAGATGTCACTTGCTCTCAACTGTAGCTTACTGTTTGTTTGTGGTTTTGATGAGTAAGTACAAAAGAAGTAGAAAACTATTAAATCACAAATGTGAATTTTGAAGCTAGATTTACATTAGCCTGATTACAGTAAAATTTTGTGGTTTGAGATACATTCATATGTTTACTAAGTGTCATATTTAACTTCTGGGGAAAAGTAGAGCAGTTTAGAGTGGGAAATTCCAATTCCTTTTTTGTAATAAATAAGTGGGTTACAGTTTTTGCTTGGGAGACAGCATGTTGAATGGAAATTTAAGGAAAATTTGTAAGTGAAATGCAGAAGGTAATTAAATGAGTGAGGATATACAGACCTTGTTTCTAGTGTATTGCAGAGCAAAAAATGGCACAAAATGCTCTTCCTTGTGTAACTTATGGTGAGAGTAAGGGTAGCTTATTTGTTTTTCCATTGTGTTTTTCAGTTGACTTTAAGCCTCATGCCAGCATGGACACTGTCCATCATATGTTACTCTTTGGTTGTAATGAACCTTCTTCGACTGAAAATTACTGGTAAGAATTGCAGCTTGCTTCTGTTATTGTACCTACCTTTTCTTGTGTTAATTGCTTCCATATAAACCTTTTCCAGTGTTGCAATTCTTTTGTAAAATACAAAAATTTGGAAGGAAGAGGAAATCGGTAACATACTTTGGCCCTCTGGCTTTTCCAGTGAATTGATGCTATTCATGCAAATGCACCTGGCCTTCTGAAAGGCTGTCTAACAGTATAGGACCTGTGCTGGCTCTGCAGAGTAAAGCCTTTGCTGCAGTATGGTAGAATCTTTATCTAACAAATGCTAAAGAAGTGCACAGGTATTTCTCCATTCTTGAAATATCCAGGTCCTTCCACAAAAATAAAGTACGTTCCTAGTGCTCATTTGCTCAGGTTTTGCTCAGTACAGAAAAAAAAAACGTGTAAGTGCTGTTGTTTGTTGATCATAATTGGCGATAAAAATGTTTCAGCCACTATGACAAGTTTTACCTGAGCTGACAACCTGTGCTGAAATCGAAGTAGCATGCCTGAGCTGATTCATCAGAAGTTCAGGTTCTCCATAGATAATCAAGAATACACTTGAATGATTTAAAAGAAAACGATGAATTATTCAGAACTTCTGAGTCTCCTGGCAAGACAGATCTTGCACTGTCTCAAACCTGATACTGAAATGAGCTCCTATGAATTAGGTGATTCATAGACATAACCTTTTTTTAGAGGTCAGGTGAGGCAACTTTAAATCATTATCTAATCTAAACAAATGAATAAGTATATGTCGTACATCACCACCCAGTAACTGCGCCATCAGACTTGCTGCTTCAATTAAAAAGCAAGCATGGTTTTGGAAGCTTATGACATCAATAGTTCAGTAAAGATTGCAAACAGTGTCAAGTCTGGTTCAATGAAACACTTGTATTTCACTGCTTGGGGGACAATAAGAACAGCAGGAACACTTATGTTTCCATGTACCCTTTCTTACTGTTGTCATTGCCCTGGAATGTTCTGCACCATTCAACTCAAGAACTGAAAATAATAATTTTTCTTATTCAGTCACCTCAGTTGTCCTTTTTTACAAGTCCTGGTTAGATTCAGGGAGTATAATAGAGTATAACAGAGAAAGAAAGTAAAAAAAAAAAAAAAAAAAGTTGTTTGTTTTCCTAAGCAATGAAAATATCCAAAAAGAATAGCCAAATACTGGTCTTGCTGACATAATTAAATATGTTGCTTTCAGTCTAGGTAATCAATCAAAACCCCAATATCACTAAAAAAATCCCCAAACCACAAAAAACATGTCATGAGTTTACTCAAGATTTAGGAGAATGCTTTTGGAAAGTCCAGGAGTGTTTGCAATAAAACAAAGACCCAAGGAGCAGTCAGTAAGCTCCATTTCCATGCCTTCCACTCCTCCACACCCCCCTCAATTTTGACCAGAGTCAAAAAAAGTTGTTAGTACGATACTGGGTAGTATGCAGTTGAAGTCCATTTCTGTGCTACTCATTCTATTCAGAATCTCATGATATTTTGCATGTAAAGAACCTATGAATTTCAGTGATTTGTTAATGTTTTTTTTTAATTTGTTTGCAAATTTATACTTCTTTACTAGCTTCCTCCTTTTAAAATCTGTTTGTCAGTTATCTTAACTCCTCTTTGTAATCTCCTCTGGGTTGTTTTTTTTCCAGAAAACTTGATATTTCAAGATCAGTGTTGATGGCTAAATGAGGTGGTTGAGCATTTTTTAAGCAAAATGGAAGTGTCATGTGTGTATTTCATGTTTCTCCCCTGCAGTCTTCTTCCTCCATTGGCCAGTGTCTCAGGAGGAAAGACTGAAACAGCCTACATAGGTTGTTTTTTTTTTTTTTTTTACCTGTCTAATGTGGTCCTAAAAAATACTGTGGGTTAAACAAAGGGTAGCTGGCCCACAGCGTGGTGGTGAAGCTGTGACTGCTTGTGGTTTCTGTTGTTGTTGTTTCCCCTAATCAATCTCTCAACACATTTGTGAGCTGTGCAGTGCAATACCTGATTAGATCCCTGAAGTCTTTTGGTTTTTTTCAGATTGTAGCAGCTGAAAGCTGTGCAGCTTTTACCTGCAGCTGTATGAATTGTTCATCATGAAACATTTCACCCTGAAATAAGTTTTGCTTGTTCATTGGGGCATGTTTGAAGGGGGAGATGACCAAAGTAATGCTTGTGAAGGTCTAGAAATAGGTGTTATGAGCAAAATTAATGAAGAGGAAGAGGTGATTGGTAGTCTAGTGATTATGGCAATGCTTTCTGTCAGAAGAAAACACAGCAGCCATGTTGCAGTAAGGCTCTCTGGAATCACAGAAACACATAATGACTTGCAGAGGTGGTTTTCCCTACATGCCGGACAAACTGGTTATCCCAGGGAGCACAGCCTGGAAAGCATCACTGTCTTTTGTTTTGAAAGGCGGTACATATCTCTCAGGCATCTTGAACAAGAAATGTTACTGACCCTGCATCTGCTACAAGTCCTGGTCTGTATGCATTTGTACTTTTCATTACACTGTAGAGGATTCTATTTTTCCCAGTATTTAAGGTGACTGAAACCATGCTTTATGTGTACAAATGTTTTCCAAGGTCTCCTTTTACCAGTGCTAACAAACAGAGAAGGGGCTGTAGTATGTTGTTTTGGACGGAAACCTTGGCATAGGTATCAAACTTCATTGCATCTGACTTGTCTCAGTTGATGTAGTCTGAATAGTTTCAGGTTGAGGCTTTCTAAAAGTCATGCCTGTGTATACTGCACTCATGCAATGACTTGTGTGCTCTGGGCTCAGTGCCACGATGCTTTGCCACTGAAGAAGGTACAAATACACCCTGTAAATAACCTTTTTCTCTAACAGAGGACTGAGAGGGAGAAGTGGCTTCTAGGTGTGTGACTGGAAAGTTCCTCAGTGTCCCTTGTTTGTTTATCCGTGCATGTCATCCTTTAGTCTACACCCACATATAGCAGTCAGTGCCCTCTTGCTTGTAATCCAGGTACATCGTGCTGTCTATATGACTGTGTTTGATTGGCCTTTTACAGAATCGGTAGTGTCTGTGCCCTGAGTTTCTCAGTTCTTGCAGATTCAGGTATCTGTAGCTTAACAGTCCTTGGGAGTCTTTTGCACTCCACCTTTACTGTCACCTGCAAGGTGTTAGCTGCAGAGGCTGGGGACAACTCTAGAGTTCTCAGTTATTGTAAGTATTTGTGACCTGTTTGTGGTCTATAATTTGGTAAGCACTTCTTTCGACTTAAAGCACTGAACTTGTGTTAAGTACAGGGATGAGCACCTATTGGTTCTTATAGAGCTTCTGGTCACCTTTTTTTTGTAAATGATTTTTCAACGAATTTTAATTATCAATTGTGACTTAAGGCTTTGATGACTTTTTTCTGCTTTGTGCGCGAGTCCTGTCCCTCTGTGTAAATGTAGTAGCCATTGCAGGTTTGTGGCACTTGAGCTAAAAGTGCTAGGAATTTTCATGTGGTTCATTCTCACAAAAGTCGTGGGTCATTTTGGTTTGTTGGTTTGGTTTTTGTTTGTTTGTTTTTTAATCACTGGCTACTTGGCTGGCAAGGACTATCAGAAGTGTCTATGGGTTTGACCTTGTTTGTGTAACACTATCTTAAGGTAGAGGGAGGGAAAAAAAATGAGAAAGAGGGTCTGATGATATTTGGGAAAGCAATATATGTTAAAAGAACTGTGTTTAATCAAAATACATTCAAAAACATCTTCATGGTTTTGCATGTAATTCACCTGCCCTGTTCTGATTTCAGAGTTAAAAAATTATATTCAACTCTATTTCTGTTTGTTTTCTTTCTTCATATTTTTAGGGACTGTGATAAAGGAACATGCAAAGACAAATCTAACATTTTGTATGCCTGGGCAAGAAATGCTCCACCCACCAGGCTACCCAAAGGTATTGTGCCTTCAATGTGAAGTTCTTGTGTACAGGGCAATTGAGAGAAGAGGATGTGGAAGTAACCATCTGGCATATCTAGAAATCTCCTATAATATTTTTATTATGTCTAGTGGATGGAAACTGTATAAACATCAACATCATAAACTATGAATATATTATGCTAGCTGGCATACTTGTGAGTTTTTTGTCATCCTGTTTAGGATAACCATATGGGTTTCAGTAAGGGGAAAAAAGCTAAGAAAGAGATAACAGTCATAATATAATGTTTTATTTTTATATAGCATTTATCTTGCATTTCCTACTTTATGGTATTGGAAGGGTACTACTTATATAGAAAAAAGCTAAGAAAGAGATAACAGTCATAATATAATGTTTTATGTTTATATAGCATTAATCTTGCATTTCCTCCTTTATGTTATTGGAAGGGTACTACTTATATACCTTTCATAGCACACAAACTGCACTAATATATTTTTGTGTGTTTGGGAAAGCACAAACATGTTCAATCAGAACACTGACATTTTTCTGTGTACTAAGTATACTTGACAATTTAATGTGTGTTTCATTTCTTGATGCTTCGATGCAGTTGAGCAATATGTTTGTATACCCATTTTTTATATGATGTATGACTTTGCTAAATTCAATCAAAATATTTTAAGATACTTGGAGCGATATGTCTGGAACACAGTGAGAAGTGGTTCTTTCTAATAATCACTAAGGGTTCTAGAAGCATCTGCCATCTATATAGCCTCAGCCTGAAAATACCTTGAATTTTGTTTTTTATTTTTTTAAGTTATACTGCTTCTTTTTGTCACCAGGAGCAATGTGCAGTATAACAAGAGGTTGATTTTTAATAATCTGTTAACACGCTTATAATCACAAATGTTATTTTATTTGTTTATCAGAATGTCACGTTAAAAAAAATGTTGCTTGGGGGATTCTACATGAACATGGTGTTTCCTGTTAAACCCCAGCTAGTATTAATTCTCTTGTCCCTAGTCTGCCCATAAATACAAGGTTTGTGAGAAGGGTTCATAATGATATTACATCTGTGCACAGAGAGGCTGCAGTCCCATTTGTAAGTAGGCTTTGCAGTGGGCAGTGTTTAATCTAATGGAATTCACTGGCCGGATAGCAAGAAATTGCTTTCTCTGCTTCTTTTGAAGAGTGTTCATTGTAGAATCAGTTTAGAGAAATCCCTTTTGGTGATAGTAATATTTTGCAATGTCATTGTTTCATATTATTTCACGTTCCTCCATTTTCTTCAATACCTGTACTTACTTCTGTCAACAAGTAGCATAGCTTCATAATTTTCACAAGATGTTTTCTGGATACAGTATTAATTTACATCTCAAAATATTTTACTACAGATCTTTTAATTCTCAGTGTGTTCTTAGTAAGTCAGTGTTAATCAGTTTGTATAATTGATGGGATGAATGAGAAATGAAAGTTCTACCAAACTAGCAATAGTGAACCATCTTACATTTTATTGTTTCTGAAAACAATGCATTTTCCTTCTCTCAGGTGTTGGGTTCAGAGTTGGAGGAGAAACAGGTGGCAGATATTTTGTGCTCCAGGTACACTATGGGGATATTAGTGCATTTAGAGGTATGTATTTTGAATTTTGTTCTTTAGGTTATGACAGAGCATCAAAATATTTGCATTATTACATTATATCTAGCCTGTCCCCCCTTGCTCAAGCAGGCCTACCTACAGCCAGTTGCTCAGGACCATGTCCAGGTGAATGGAGACTCCACAACCTCTCTGGGCAACCTGTGCCAGTGCTCGGTCACCTTCACACTAAGAAAGTGATTCCTGATGTTCAGTTTCAGTTTGTACTCATTGCATCTGGCCCTGTCACTGGGCAACACTGAAAAGACCCTGACTCTGTCCTCTGTGCACCCTCCCTTCAGGTATTTTTGTACATGGATAAGATCCCCCCGATCCTTCTTCTTTCCAGGCTGAACAGTTCCACGTCTCTCAGCCTTTCCTCTTAGTCTGCCAGCAAACTTCTCCAGCATGGGTTCCTCTCTACAGGGCCACAGGTCCTTGCAGGAGCCTGCTGCAGCATGGGCTCTCCACAGGGTCGCAGCCTCCGTGGGGGATCCACCTCATGTCTGCAGATTTGTTTCTCTCACGTATTCTCACTCCTCTCTTTGGCTGTAATTACACAGGTTTTTTTTCCCCCCTTCTTAAATACATTAATCGCAGAGGTGCTACCACTGTTACTGATGGGCCCAGCCTTGGCAGGAGCAGGTCTGCGTTGGAGCTGGCTGGCACTGTCTCTGTTGGACATGCAGGAAGCTTCTGTCAGCTTCTCACAGAAACCACCCCTGTAACCATTGTGCTACCAAAACCTTGCCACACAAACCCAATACAGGAAAGCGCAAACTGAGTATGCCAACACTGTTTCAATGCAGCACATATGCAAATATGCACAACTGAAATTGAAAGAATTGATTTTCATGAGACAGTTCAGATGGACCAGTACAGCCCATGAGATTCTTTGCCTGCTAAAATAACAAAAAATTAAAGTTACAAACCACTAAAGAGAGCATGCCAGTTGAGATCCTGCTCTTCGTTATTGTTTGGGAACAGTGAGAGTTCTCATTGTTAATTTTCACTCTTAAGTATAATTTATGTCTATGCAGTTAAAAAAAAAAAAAAAACCAAAGTGTGTGTTTGGAAATTTTTATTAGTAAATTAGTTTGGTTGTCAAAGATTCTACTCAAAAATTCACCTTACCCACTTAGAGGAGCTATAATGAAGGAAGTTAGCACCTGAAATTAAAAGTTCATTTTACAGCAACACACCCCCTTGCAGCAGACTTCCTTATTTTTTGCCTAGAGTATCTGTGCAGGGCTTGGAATAACCAATGTTGTAGGAATAAACATGCAAAATTATGAACGTTTAAGAAGTGTGAACTGATAGGACTATAATTTAGGAGGTTATATTAGTGTCATTTACTCTTTCAACAGTTAAAGAATATGATAGAATGCCCTGTGTTTTATTTCAGTGCCTCCACTTGGTAGTCTCATATCTTATTTTTAAAGTGAAAAATAATTTACCTTTTCTGCCATTTTTGTGAGAAAAAAATGTTTTTAATGTGTCTGCCTGTGAAAATTCCGGTAGAGGACAATGCAATATAAATATCGCAACTATTTAAATGTCCTAAACATTGATTGTGGTGTTCAAGGATATTTGATACATAACTTTCACCTAGTTTTATAGGTATTTTTGAACTTCATCAGTGACCTAGAGACCTTTCTTGTATGAGTGAGAGGTCTCTTGATAACTGTGGCTTGTCACAGTGTAAGAATATAGCCATTACAGTTTTTATGTGCATGCATGCAACTGTTGCAACTGAGAACAGAGGACCAATGATTCAACATACTCAATTGTTAGTATACTTTCAGTAGAACGTCAAAGATTCTGAAGTACTGTTCATAGTTTAGCTTTCTGACTAAAAAGTCATTGCAAATATAAAATATTTGGCTTGAGGAAGTAGTTATTTATGTATTAGCACCCAATTCTACTTCCTATAATTTTTTAGGGGAGAAATATAGTTAAAATTTATCAATTTTCATTTTCAAGTGTTTGTAAAAAGGATACTTCTTTATTTCCTTAACCAGTCATTAAAATAATTAAGCTTTCCCTCTCTTCTTAGCTGTAATCCAGAGCTAAGTATTCTTATTTAGATATACACTTCATGCTCGGATACCAAAATAAATCTTATTCTATCTTGTCTATATTTCATGTAGTGTAAAAATAAGCTAGAAAACCAAAAGTAAATACCCACAAAAAAATGGGGGGAGTGTGCAAAGAACCATTTTGATAAATAGTAGTTGCTCCATTTGACTTCTTATATTGCAAAAGCAAAAATTATTTTGTTGTGGAGTTATGGTTGATAGTAGATACAGCTACGTAGCAGGTTGTCAGAAATTTGTCTGTGTTTTGATATGTTCATAAGTGTTTAGGGTTCATATTCAGATAAAAGTAAATCTACCCATCTTTAGATGTGTAGACAATGAGTCACCTTTCAGTTTGGGGTGTAGGGATATGCAAAGTACTTGTCACACTGTTCTTTTTCTTCCATGTAAGTGCATTCTGATCTGATTTGAAGAAAATGCCATGTTTTTTTTCTTTTCCTGTCCCTAGAATTTGTTTTTTCCTGCCCTCCCTAGGACAAAGGCTGATGTTGTTTTGAACCCACCATACTATTATCTTAGTCCTTTTAAGCACGTGTGAGAATATAGACCTTATCCCCAAGAATCAAAGTAATTAAAAGTTATCAATAGCAATTTCTTTTAACTTGTTCTGTGTGAAAGGTAATCACATTATATAATTTTCTGTGTGTGTTACTGTTGCATTGTTTGAAGCAATTAATATTTTTTTTTGTCAGTATACTTGAGCAAACTTTTAGGGCATTCTCTAATTTTTATTCAACTTTGGCTCCTTTCTTGTCCACTTTCTTTTTCCCTCTCTTTTCTTGCACAAGACACAAATAATATTTGCATTCTTAGCTCCTTTGTTACCTACATTACATATAATACCACAGACATAGCATTCTATGATCTATTATTATATCCTTCCAGCAAATCAGTCATCTATACAATTTACAAGGTACTTATTTGTTAAAAAATTTTTGGTGGACCAGGATCAACAATTGTTTGTCTGTTTTCTATTTGGAAAGTAAGTGTTTTAGGCTTTAACATGCTCTATTGTTTTTGTTTGACATAGGTAAATAAAATAAAGGAACATATAATATGATTGTGTTACCTTTGCACATCACACAAAAGGCAGTAATAAGCACAGCTTCTATTTTTTTGAGTTGGAAACTCTGCCTGGACAGTTGGCTTTGATTTGAATCTGTTTCTGAGGTGTATAAAAATGCATTTTCAAGTCTTCGTTACATGGCAAATAGTAACTATTTTGTCCCAGAGCAGTACATATTTGCTGAGTAGCTGAACCAAAGAAGCCAAAGTAGTTAGATAAGCTAGACTGACAGAGGAAGGGAGACTTTAAAATTTTGTTTGGTTTGTTCATTGTTTAAAGATATTTTTTGCTTAGGTCACACAGCAGAATTCATAGAGAGTTTGAACTGGGACCTGCTATGGCCTTGTTGCAGTCAGCGTTCTTGGGTGCAGAGTTCAGCAGCTTTGAGTGTTTCAAGGAGGTGAGCTGTAGGAAGGACAAACAAGGAAAAAGCATCTCCAGCTTTCAAAGTCTTTTCAAAAAAGCTTCCAGCTTTTCATCTCCAACTATAGTTGTAGAAAAATGTTTAGCTCAGTCACAGTTAAATGTAACCACAGACAAAATTATAATGTGCTTTAGAAGTTTCTTTAAAGTCTGACCAAAGTATCCATCCATTATTTTGCTCTTGACACAGCATTGCAGATCAGATTCTTGTGCCTGAAGTTGATTTATGTTTCTCCCAACACTGATTAACATGATTGCTTGGTATAGTAGCAATAATGACTTTCCCACTGTCTTCAGTTCATTTTGAAATTATTCAATTTAATTGAAAATGTTGCATGAAAATTTTTTCAATACTCTGAAAATTTAATTATTGTGGAAATACTTTAGAATTGGCAAACTGAAATATGTTGTAGTCATTTTCATCCTCCTGCTGCACAATTCTTAAAAGAGACACTGTGACATAATAAGGGTTAGATTTTTCAAACATGACTCATGCTTGGCATATGACAGGTTTGGTTTTATTGTTTCAGGACAGTTTTTCAGCAGTGTTTAAAAGAGAGGATCATGATGTTTTCAACTGCAAATTGCAAAATGAAAAGACACAAAACTACTGATTGCATTTTAAATTTTATTACTTTGAGGAATAAATGAAGTGTTCTATGAGGAAACAAGCACTTACTTTAAGGAAACAAGCATTTACTTTAAGGAATAAATGAAGTGTTCTATGAGGAAACAAGCATTTGTCCTATTCCATTAAAAATGGTATGGTGCAAACTTTCTAACAGTATTAAACTTATTAAAGCTCAGTTCTGCAGCATCACCTATGTTATATGAATAGCCAGAAATTTAGTCCAAAAATTAGTTTGAAATGAGGAAGATGGAGCAAAAGACTGTTCTAGTCTTTCTTTCTGTGCTACCTCCTTTAATGACTTGCCATACATTGAATGTATTTATGGTTTTTTGGTTGTTTTATTTTTTCATTTTTAAGAAGCAACTTTAAAAAAAAATCAAAACATTTGAAGGGTATATTTGAAATATGTTTTAAAGACTGTACTTTAAATTGGAGAATGTTTATCTTAAAGTTTAGATTAATTTTTCAGTGTCTACTATTTTTCTGTACAAATGTGTGTTTTCATAAAAACATATATAAGAATGTATGTTGCTGTACTGAAAATCTCTGTTTTCTACAATATATTGTTTACGTGGCTGTTCTGTAGAACAGAGAAAATGGGGGTAGTAAAATGTAGTATGCAGTAATGTGTGCAATAATGCTACAAACCAAACTGAATATTATCCCTTAGTAATGAAATGTGGTGTGACTAAAGTACCTAATGTCTGAAAAACTAAACTGGTACTTGTTGAAGTCTCCCTGTTTTGTCCCACTCTAATTATTATCCCTGTGTTCACTTGTACTGCCTTTTTTAGTTCAGAATCTAGCTACTGATGAGAGGAAAATCTCTCCCAAGTTACCACATGTGAACAGATCCATAGCTACCCTGTTGCCTTTCTTGCCTGAAGAATATAGTGCTAGAGGGTATTCTTTTCAGCATTTTCTGTGTACTTGCTGTGGAGTTATATCCATCTTCTAACTACAGCTAGCTTTGATATGAACATAAGAAAAGGAAATTTTCTTGACAAAGAACAAAGGTTGATCTCTCAGATCACCAAATAAAATTGAGTGGCTATGAATACAATAATATCTTTAAAATGTCAAACATATTAGATAATGCTGATACAGTACATTAAGAAATGAATTAACTATTTTTAGTGTCTTTCTAGGATAACCAATGTTAAACACAACCGGTATTGGTATCTCACATTCACCTGTTGACTTTATTACAAGGATTTCTGGTTGCTTCATTCTTAATGGCCAAAATCGCCACTTCTCCACATATCTTTCGTTTTTTTAACTTTTGTCAAGATACAAATTTATTTGAAGCAAACCAACTTTTTCTGCTACTGTAAAATTTACACTGTTTCACGTCCCAGATGCTAGTTCATAAAGATCTGCAATTTCTATTGCCAAAAAAGAAGTTAGTTTTTCATCCATCAGAGTTTTGCTCTATACAAGGATTTTGCTACACATGCAGCAGTGTGATATTCAGGTTTGTGCAAATTTGAGTGATGTTTCCACACTATTAAAGTTTTACTGCAAACAGTAAGAGTAAAACTTACTTTGCCTTTTTTTATATAGCAGAAGAATTTTATCAATATGGAATAATTTTGCAAGAGTTCAGTTGCTAATGATTGAACTTTTTGTGATTTATACAGATAAACACAAGGACTGCTCTGGTGTAACTTTGCATCTGACACATCAAAAGTAAGTATCTTTAGAAATATGTATTTTTAGGTACCTAAATACAATACTTTAAAAATACCTATAACTGATTTTTTTCATTAGAACCGAAGGCATGGGAACCCCTTCTTTAGATTCATTTTAAAACATATCAATACCTCATAATACTAAGAATTTTGAAGTCATGCGTCATCTCTTGGCAAAAATTTTTGTTTCTGCTAAGAAACTTGATGAAACAGTGCTATCACTACTGAGTTAATCCATCTTAATATCTTCATATTTAGGAATCTGAGACAGGGACAGCAATTATGTAGAATATTCTTTTGTCCTATTTCAAACACTTTGTAGAAGATGCTTTAAAAATTGCTTTGAAAAGAAGATGCTTTGAAAAAAAGGAGGGAAAGGGAAGTGCTGTGTAACAGCTGCTTTCCCAGTGGACCACTTTCAGACATAATCCAACATGTAGAAATTAGTAGTGTTAAATGGTATTGCATATTATGTCACTTGCAGTCGGGTTTTACAAAGGCCTTGTTTAGCAGAACTTGAGTTTTGAATTGCAGGCAGCCTTTGATTGCTGGAATGTATCTTATGATGTCCGTGAACACTGTAATACCACCGGGCGAGAAAGGTGAGTCATAATTCTACAAAGTCGTTATGTAATTTCAGCATCTGATTTATTTTTACTGCTCATTGCTGAAGAAAATTTAGTAGAGATTTACTGAACTGTAGATGGACAAACTAATTGCATAATTAAACAAAAGATGTAAAAAACAGTTATAAATTTAAAATTGTACCCCGTTTCCCAATGTGTACATCTGCAAAGATGATTAAGGTTGTAGAAAACAATGCTGAACAAAATAATGATGATCTGTGCAATACTGAAGTTTCTAAGTGTATTTCTTAAGACTATTTCTTAGAGTAATTTTTAGTTTTTTTCTTCTTCTTAGTATTTTACCAGAAAAGCTCTACCTATTCTCTTGCACCCCTTCTTCCCCCTAAAAAGAAGTATAAAATCTTTTGGACTCTTCTCTACCTGCACTTGCCATTCATGCTGTTTGTGATTTACTAAGAATTCAGTTTTAATAAATATATTTTTAGCAGTGAGGAGCTGCTCTTCCTACTTGGTTAAAAGGTCAAAATGCTGAAAAAACACTGTAAAAGAAAGTTTCTAAACAGTTTCTGTTTAGAATCCTACTCAGTGAATTTTATCTAAAACTCAGCTTAGATAGTCCTCATCATTTCTTCACATTAGTGTGGAATTTTCTGTTTTAAGGAGGTTGAACACTGACTTTACTTTTTCTTACACTATACCAGAATTTTAAGTTATATACATGGTAACAACATTTGTCCCATGTACAGTTAGCTGCCTAAACAGAATGAGTTGATCAAATGCTGAGCTGACTCCAACTGTTGGGTGAACTCAGCAGTTTGAAATAATTTTTTCATTTGAGTTGAAACTTAATGTATTTTGCTCTTCAATATGAAAACATATCAAACTGTGTCCCATTCCCCCTGCCAAGTATTTGATCAATGCAGAAATTTACTTTTTCTGCTGGAGGGGTGAGGGAAAGGGGAATAAAAACAGTTCCGTGCCTGTTGACTGCTGCCTTCTCATGTTCAGCCAAATTTGTGGTTCTTAAGTAAATCATGAAGTTTTTTATAATGGGAAAAATGCAGCCAGTCCTCCTTCCTTAGCTACTGCTACTGCACAAAACACAAGTTTTAGCCTGCTGACATTGTCTGTACAGCATTTATCTGCTAAAGTCCACATCTAAACCTAAATCTTTAAGACTGGGTCTAGAACTTTAGTTAAAATCAAGCCTTTGTTATAAATTATATCAGTTTAGAATTATATCAGTTTATTTTAATTTTCTCCTGAGTACTTATCATAGCTATGTCTGTTTTGTGTCTCAACATAATATGTAAGCAAACATATTACTGTACTTTGTTAAATAGCAGTAGTGAATGCTGGAAAAAATGATACTGAGTTTCAGTACCAATTTGGATGTATGTCATCACAGAATGTAGTTTTCAAGTCACTTGTACTATATTTTATTAGTTTTTCTTTACAAATATCTTGAGATAGACACTGCACAAATATATTATTCATTATCTTTTGAAATTGTCTCTTGTCCAGTGTAGGTAAACCACTTTCACATTGAATGAAGTACAGCAGTGTAATATTTCTCGGTTTGATATATAATATGTTTTTCTTTGTTTATTGCCATCATATTTACCAGTGGTTGATGCAGACATTGCCTGCCATTACAAAAGGTTTCCAATGCACCTTTTTGCCTACAGAGTTCATACGCACAGACTAGGTAAGAGTTTTATTGTGACACAGGAATATCAAATATTTAACAGAAAAATACTGACACTACAAAATATTTTTTTTAGAAGTATGTCTCATGTTCACATACATATTGGTATGTTATAGGTAAAGTAGTGAGTGGATACAGAGTGAGAAATGGTCAATGGACATTGATCGGTAGACAAAGTCCACAACTACCACAGGTTGGTTGGTTTTTTTAATTCTAACTGTAAGTTTTAATTATGAATATTTAAAACTGACAAGCTGTACTGGCAGTCATGGTGTTTCCACTGCTACGTGTTGTGCCACTGCAAGTAAAGACTGCCAATTATTATCATGATTACATTATGATGCAAAAATGCTTCTGAAATTACTTTTCAGATGTGTAGCACTGTCATTCTCGTGTGCGTGTATATTGACGTGAATAATATGAGATGCTTTCACTAATTATGGTGAATCACCCTCTCTTTCAGGCATTCTATCCAGTAGAACATCCTGTAGATGTTAGCTATGATGATATCCTAGCAGCTAGATGTGTGTTCAGTGGTGAAGGCAGAACTACAGAGACACATATAGGGTAAATGTTTTCTTTTTGCTCCATTTCTTAACCATTTTTTCCAAGGTATGTGTAGAAATGTATTTGTTTCATGTCTTCTTCCAAGAAAATTCCAACAAATGGTCTGGTTTTATGTCTAATCTCCTAAAGATCTAACTGTACACAATACTCATTGCCATTACTTGTGTGAACATCAATTTTAGAAAATGTTTTTTTTAACAAGCTGAAGTTATTGACTGTTTAAAACAAAATAATAAATTTTCACGATTTCTCTTCATTATTTCAGAAAGAAAATTTATGGAAACTTATAAAATTCTGATAAATTCTGACCCATCATGATATCTGACCTTAAAAATTCAGAATAATCTACATTTTTTTAACGTAAAACTCTACAGGCATTTATGAAAAAAATGCAAATGTAAATTACTAGTAATGATAAACAGGAAAATCTGAACTGTGTTTGTCTGTGATGCTATTCAGCCAAAGATGACAGAGTTCTGTAAAATCAAGTTGACAAATACAACTGTAAAAATAGATGCATTATTAATATGCTCTTTGCTGGATCCCATTCTTCGAACTGTAGTTTAGTACATATGTGGGGATATTAAGATACCTGCAGAAATCTCTCTATTCGGGAAGCTGGAGCACCTCAAGGGATGAGTTTTTTAGTGCATAGAACACCCTGAGATTGCATCTCAGTAGAGGGGTAAAGATTCAACACAAAATTATCACCTTTCAGTGAATGTTTAAAGTAGTGATGAGTAGCAACTGAAGCAAAATTAATGGTTTCAGAAGAGGTTTTTACAAAAGCCATACACTAACAAAAATATATCCAAAACCTTAATTTAACTGTAGACTTTTTTTTCTCGCAAGTTCTGAAAGTTTCTGTCATGTTTCTGTTATATTCCTTGAAGAGGTTCCTATTTGTTAAATAATCTTTACAGTTTAAGACACAGTTCCAGGACAATTATGGTCTTTTCATTCAATGTACTAATATGCTTTCAATGGGGAAGAAATAGGAACAGAAACAAGCAGACCTGTACATTTTTATTACCTAATTTCTACCTATGAATTTGGAGAAACAATGCATAAGCATTTTAAGCAAATATTTAAACTGTTACACAAAGCCCAATGCCTAAAATGGAAGTATATATGGTTGGAATAGTAAGAAATAAATGGATGAAAAGGAGTGCATTCACAACAATGCTGGGTATATGGAAAGATACACAGCTAAATAAATTGTTGTTTAAATCTTGGAAAATGTTGCCTTAATGTTGGAGTTTTTTTACTCCCATTCAGAATGACACGTTGGTTCAAAGAAATATAGAAAGAACCTTTGAGTTCCAAATATAAACACTGAAAAAAATGGGAAATGCAAATGTCAAAGTCTTCATGTTCACTTTCCTGGGCTCTATATTTCATTTTCTGCCTGTGTTTATGTTTTTTCTTAATCTAGCTGAAAAAAATAGATCTTTAATTCCTTACATTATTTATCTTTCATATACATAGAAGGCAGGGCTAAAACAAACTTCAGAGTTTACTTTGTCCATTTGCCTTTCCAAAGCTGATCAGTTTAAGTTTAACCATTCACAGTATATGCTAACTGTAGTTAAAACATGACATATTCTCAATGTTACACTTTCTTAACTGTATAGCAATTTCTGTCATAGTCAACTAGCCCTTCTCATATAAATGAAATGTTGTTTTTGGCCAAGTCTATTACTTAGTGTCCAACTTAGGGAGGGAGGATATGTGTCCTTGTTTTGTTTTTATCTCTTCCTTACCATGCTGTTTGTTTCTTTACACATGATCTTGGGTTTTTGCATGTTTTTCTTTAGTTACACATCATTTTCCATTATCTTACATTATCTCATGACCCCCATGTTTCACACTAACCTTTTTCATCCTGCTTCCTCTCCTAGTCTGAGAAACTGAATTAGGTATTGAGGCATGTCTCTTAAATGTGTAGTATGGGAAACCAAGATTCAGAAGTGGGACCCGATTTTGCTTGTACAATTGACTAGATACAAGGTCAGGGTAATTACATGACCACAGCCTTAATGTCTCTGGTATAAAAAGGTGAGGCAGGAATTATGTCTTCAAAAGTTTTGTAAATTGGCTATTTCAATTAGCTGGATTTCTCCTTAAGCTCAAACATTTGCAAATTAAAGGGTTGTATTATCCTTTATGAAATTAGAAGGAGATCAACTATTCCTGATTTATAATCAAGATTTCTTCCAGTTTTTGCTACAGACTAGTAAGTATTCCATGCAAGCAGCCACTGCATTTTTATAGCAGGTAACTTAATGATATTTCAGCCTAAACCTTAGTGTTAAGTAGTATATAGCTTACCAGTCTAAGGAATGTCAAATATCTGGAGCCCATTCAGTGTAAAGATCAAATCTTTTTAAAGAAAAGTGCCATTCGCCATGGTGGCTGCTTGATTTTCCAGTTACAATATAATGTATTGTTTAAAACTCTTAAGTAGTGCAAGCTGTGTCTTTCCGTTTCAAAATATGTTTAACAGGTATTGTACCATTCAAGACAAGGTTTATATGCCTGTAGTAAAATGTTCCCATTCAGTATTTAAGTTTCTTTAACTGCTTGATCTTGCTCTTCAATGCTAAATCCTCTGTTTCATTATGTTTCACTGTGTACTGTTAATATACCATGATCTGGATACAGTTCTGAGTATCTCTGGCAGTAGTGTGAAGGTGCTTAACAGGATTTTTAAAATTTTATTTCTTTTTAGCTTGTGCATCAGCATTTCTACTCATTAAACTCATTCAGAAAACAAGGTTTCTCAGGAGTTCAAATATCTAATGGAAAGTTCCTGGGGTTTCTGTGAATTTTCTAAAACTGTTGTTGACAGAGTATTTTTTTTTAACTGTGAATATTTTAAATTATTGACATTGAAATATTTAGACACAGCAACATGTCAGGTGAAAAATACTTCAGTTGGGCTCCACATACCCTTTTCTTTTGGAGTTTTAAAGAGAAGGCAGTTATACTTACAGATATTGGGAAGTCCAGCAGTTAATGCTTTCTAAAAGCCTAAGCAGAGCTTGCCAAGTCAAGTGGTTTTTGTGGTCTCCAAGGGACGCTAAATTTTCAATGCATGGAAAAATACCAATTCCCCTTTTGAAACAGTCTCTTCTCCCATGTTCCCACTGTCTCTCCTCCAGCTGGTGTCATTATTGTTGCTATGGTGAATAAATGAATGCTGCAGGCTGCTGCTGGAAAAGTCAGCACTGACGTCTTTTGCAGAGAGCTAATAACCCACTCCTGTATCTTTTTATGAGTGTGGGCTCACTGGTTAATTGTGAAAGCTAATTAAAAAATCCTAGTGTAAACCCCTTTATTTTGTGAACCTTACTGTGTAAGTCCTAGCTTATTCCATTGTAAGGATTGTAGCTATAAATAAAAGATATCAACCTATATGGCAGAGGAAAAAAAAAAAAAAACAAAACAGATCACAATTGCGAAGAGGGCTCTGTATTGTCTGCTTCAGAAAGTAATATTTTTCAGAAAGAATTTTTTCTCATACCAGCTATTTTTTTCTGTTGAAGACAGGATTATGTAGCAGTACAGAAAAGCCCTTTCTGATTCGAGTACATGCACAACATTTATCAAACAACTGAATTTTGCTAGTGCTTAATCATTCCTCTTGCACTCATATTTTCCTTACAGAAGCTTGTGATCAAGTTATACTCAAGATGGCAGTGCTATCTTTTCTTTAAGAGATATTTATGTTGTCTTAATATGTAATATTAAGTTTTGGTGTATTAGAACCAGTGTGACTGGCCAATAAATGGATGCACTTGAACATGGGGTGGGGAGGGAACCTTCATAAAATATAACTGCTGAAATGAAACATAGATGTTCTTTGCAATGATTGTAAATTTTTTGCCCCAGACTGAGAAGTATATGAATGGTGACATAATAAATAATAGAGTTCTGTCTTATTTCATCTGAACATGTGGATAGTTGATGAGACTCTGGGGACTATGAGGAGCAAACCAGGGAAATGAGAAGGAAGAACAGTTTAAAAAGTTGATATAATTATCTGTAGAATCAAAACCAAATTTGTAGGGATTTCTGAGATACCCGGGAAGTCTGTGCAAACTGGTATTCTCTAGTATAACCTGAAATAAATGTTTCATATTCACTGCAATGAAGTTCTGGTTTAGTGTGGGACTTCCATATATTTCTTGGCCACTTTTGATATTCTGTTAAACAAGGTAGATGAATTGAATAACAGCTATATTCAGCTCATTTTTTTCTGACTGCTGCATCTTTTTTTGTGTTATGTAGGGGAACAGCAAATGATGAAATGTGTAATTTTTACATTATGTACTATATGGAAGCCAAGCATGCTGTCTCATATATGACCTGCACACAGAATGTGAACCCTGAGATTTTCAGAAATATACCACAGGAGGCAAATATTCCTATTCCAGTCAAGTCTGATATGCTAAAGATGATGCATGGACATCATGAAGGTGAAAAAAACTTGTAATCCATTTTATTCAAATCTTTTTGTGCTCATTGATGTGTTTGTCTGTGTTACATTAATAAGATAAATTTTCATTAAAATGAAATGCAGTTCTGAAGAAAACTCAAATTGCTAATTATAGGCTATCATGGGATTCTGCTCTTGGATTTGGTGGAAATGTCTGCCAGTCTTCTGTCCATTTCTTACTATTGTGATCTTTCAATTTCTGACATCTTTTTTATAGCTACATGAGCTGTGTACCTGAAAGATTGACCTCTTTTCTATGCCAAATATCAGTACTTAGAGTTTCTTAATATTTGCTTTATCTTCTGGCTATTACCCACAAAGTTGAATCACAACATTTCCATAGTTTTCTGGATCCCACTACCTTGTTATGGAAGGAATCGAATGTTTATATAGAACACTAGTAAGCATGTAATTCCACCAGCAGTATTTTCAAGGAGTAATATGACTGGTATCTGGTATGTCTGTGTAGCAGAGTACAAATGGTGATTTTCCATTTGTTTCACTGCTGCACTGTTTGGTACAACTACTATAGATAGATTAAAATACCAATATTCATTTCAGAAGAGCTTTTTTCCCAGTAGGAAGATAGTCAATTCCATTCACACACAGAGGTTAACATCATATCCTAAATCCATTTTTCAGAAACCAAGGATACTGATAAAAGTTCTTTGCTGCAGCAGACCAAAAAAGAAGAGGAAGAGATTTTGGATCAGGGTATGTACTTCTTTATTTCTATTTCAAATAAGAGACTCACTAATGTAAAATATGGATAAATTATATCCTGATTGTTAACAAGCTATGAAGTTTTTAATCTGTTTATCTTTAATTGATGCAATTTGCAATGTTCTGTACAGGTAATATGATTGAATGCTATATAAGAAATAATTTTAAAAATTAGTCTACCACTGATCTCTAGCATAGTAAGTAAAATTTATTAGTACATTTTAATCTCTTTAGATTTTCTTGTTCTTGGTTTAATTTGTTAAAGAAGGTTGTAATTTATCTGTAAGTGCAATCCCAAAAAATGGACACAAAGAAGTAGTCCTGCAGCGTGTAACTATTCTATAATCTCTATTCTATATGTAGCTATTAGCTGTTGCTTTTAGCCATTTGCCTGTTTCTCAGTTCGTATTCCTGTGTATGTATTAGGGAATACTATGCACTTATGCTTCAATATTGGTTGTACATGCAGTGGTTTGAGTACAGCTAATGTTTAATACTGAATTATTTTTCACTACATTTGGGTATGTGTGCATATACACATAACAAATCATGCAAATTGTGTGCAGTACTTAGTTGCAAGAAAAAAATACATGACTGTTATAAAGTTTTTAGAAACATGCTGAATGTTAATTGTGATTCAGAGATATATTAACGTAAGACTGTACATTAAAGTTCTTCGTATCGTGCTATTAGACAAACACTGATTTAGTATCAAGATTTTTCTTGATACTAAGGAGAAGACCTTGTCAGCTACAGTTTCCTACTCTTTTCACTGCACAATGTTGGAGTTCAAGGACAAAATGAATTAAAGACAAATTTCTTTTTGACTTTAATGAGTGCAAAGATTAGGTCACTGTTTAGAGTTTTTGCTAGGATCTCCCAAAGGAGTTAGATTTTTCTATATGCTCTGCCATTTTGCAGAGTTAACTTGAATAATTAAGTTACAGTAATCAGAACCACATTAATAAACCATGTAAACATATTGAAATAAGTAGTAAACATCACAAAGTAAACCACCACTCGGTGGTTTGTCATGAAGACATACCTAAATCCCTGTAATGTTAAAATTAAACTGAACTTACCTTAATGAACCTGACCTCATAGTATTGTTTCTAAAACTAGGTTCTGGAGTTTATGACTGAAAGTACTTTAAACTATTGGAGACAATATTTACAATTCCATATCTGAAACTCATTTTAGTCAATTCAAGATGGATTTTATTAAGAAGAAATACAATTCTAGTATTTTTTAAAGCCTATTCCAGAGCAGAATGAGCTAGCTGCGTACAAATTTATATCAAGATTTATGCTGATAACCTGCTTCACCCCAACGTTACTAAGTGCAGTAGCAGATGGTTGAGGATCTTGTTATCTGTGTGTTTTATTGAATTAGTTAATGTTTGAAACAAAATGTTGAAACAAGGTCTTGTTTTTAAAATCTTTTTAGTTTGTCTTTGAAATGTATTTCAAAGCCACGTTTCTGCAATGCAGTCTCATTTGCCAAGACCACTGTTTAGTGTACATCCTGATCTAATATGTTTCTATGGAAACACACTGCATTGTTTTGTCCATTTGAAACTAGTTGAATTCATGATATGAAATATCAAAACCCAGTAGCTGCTGTGAGAGAGTTTTATCTCATGTCCTTAATTGTTAGTTTAAAGTAAATTCTCCCATCAGGTACAGGAGCCTACATTGTCACAGCTCTAACTTCAGTTGAATTATGTGCATGTAAGCAAAAAACAAGTAGAAGGAAAAATAGGATCATATTTGATTTTATTTTTGTCTCCAAAGAGATACTTTTAGAAAGTGGGGTTTGCTCCTACAAACACATGAGCACCTGTTGAGATACACTGGGAAAACCATGAGCAGGAAGTGATCTGCGAAAATAGACCTATTAAAATTACATACAAATTAGAGTCCGTTTTTTTGGAGCAAAGTGGTTTTATATAATTGCATTGCTAATTTCTCCCTCTGCTCAAGTAAATTTAATGAGCTAGCCAGTATCAACTAAGTTTGAAAAAGGTCCAAATGACAGGAAAATTCTACGGTTTTGAAGGAGGTCCCCTGTGCCACACATCAGCAAATACATACTTTCACTGAGATATAGGTTATAACATGAATTTTTCCCTTTATGCTCTGGCATAACATACTCTGTATGATAAGCTTAGCTACAACATACAGATCCACCAAAACTTCGGTTCTGATTAGTTCTATTGCTTCTGAGCTGTTGCTTAGTAAATTCAGCCTTTGACTTGCTCTGAAGTTGGTACTTAATGATTTTTCCATAATTCTGTTTTATCTTGCATGGTTTTTTCTCAATGACTCAGTATATTGTAGCAACTTCATTTTTCCCTCTTCAGTTTCAGGTAACTGAAGTAAACACTTACTTCACTAAAATTGAAATAGTTGTTAGATACTTAAAATCTGGGTCAAAGAGACAAATTTTGATGTGACTAGTATTAAATTCAAGCATTTGCATCAAAAGGGGAAAACAAAAAAGCCTGCCATGTGAAAGTATCTGCCTGCTAATGTTGTGTATAACACATGATTGCCTGGGCATATGTTTAGAAGATGTACTTCCTGCTGCTGGCAGGCAGTACCTCTGGGAGTTATCATTACTTTTACATTAAAGTTTCTATTTCATCACTTTCAGTCATCAGAACGACATTAATAAACCATGTAAATATATTGAAATAAGTAGTAACCATCACAAAGTAAACCACCACTCAGTGGTGATTTGTCATGAAGGCAAACCTAAATCCCTGTAATGTTGAAATTAAACTGAACTTACCTTAATGAACCTGACCTCATTGTATTGTTTCTAAAACAGCAGTGTCACTGTTTGGTGAAGATTAACTCCTCATAGGAAGTTAAATATTGTAGGAAAGACAATTGATTTAGACATTTGTGCATATTGGATAGTTTCCTGTTCCTGCTGAAGCACAAAGTCCCTAGCAAAACAAATGTTATTTATTTTTTGTTCATCAATACGAGTTTGATTAAATTATATCAAATAGATACAGTGCTCAAAAAAATTATCTGTTCATAGCATTCACCATATCTGCTAGATGTCTCTTCTTTCCCTGTCGAAAAAAGACCTAAATGTGTTTCATTCTCTTTATTCAACACTTTCCTGGCTATAATCTGTGGCAAGTTATAGTTTAGGTTTGTTTTGGTATGCAAACAGTGAAGCAGCCTTTACTATTGAGAAGGTCAGCTGCTGCTGTACTTGTAAGCTATATAACCACAATAGCAGTTTCTTAATGACAAGGAAGTAATATACAGGTGGTGGTTGAACAGATATGTGATATTTAATTTGTTGACCTGTGGCTCATGATTTGATATCTCGTTTTGCATGCATTAGATGTAATAATGAACTTTCTTTTGAAGGAGAAAAGGCATATTTTTTTTCCTAGTAAAGGCAATATAATTATGTTTAAATGGTTAAAAAAAAAATCAAGGCTGACTTGAACTGAAAATTCACTTGCAGCATATAAACCAAAAATTATATTTGTTTGGTTTGGGTTTTTTTGTTTGTTTTGTTTTAGAAGGGTGTGTACGTACACATGTACATGTCACTTACACATGCACGGGGAAAAAAAGAGATGAAATTTTCATGTTAATTCTGGTATTAATGTTTACTGTGACATTTTAAAAAGTACATTTTTGCTTTTATCTGGCTTAGGGACTTTAGAAGTTAATACTGAAAATGTAACTTGTATATTTTTGCCTCTGATGATGGAATCTGAACTGATAGTCAAAGTTGTGATTCTTTTGCTCTCAGTATTAGTCAGTTGTACTTCCAATACAAGGCTTTTTTCCCCCTCATCTCCCATTATTTCATGTTTACCATGAGCACAAGTGATTCCAGGAGCTCAAATGGTAAAGTTCAGTACAAGTGAACTTAAGATCTCTCCTTTTGAATGTCCCAGCTAGACTCATGTGAGGTCCCTTTTACACAGCTGAGTCTTTTAACAGAAATCTCATTAAACTTCTGACATTTAAAATAATATTATACCTTGAGTCCAGCATTCAGAAGTTAACTTTTGTAAAGTTGGGCTTTAAGTCTGCAATCACAGAATTGCTCTTCTGATGTTGAGATAGGTTGCATAGAAAAACACCTCACTAGACTTCAACCTTGTTTTAGAGATTAGAACATGTGTAGTGAGTGGAATAGAGAACAACATAAACAGCATGACTTCACGGTCTAAGACAATTTGATGCTCTCTGATTAAAGTGTGTTTTATTTTAGATTCTCATCAGAGTTGTTGAATGATTCTAGGTAGCTGAGGTGCCTCTGTGAAGTCTGATTTCCTGATCTGTTTTCCTAGTCTTTGAGGACGGACAAAACAAACAATTAAAGTCTTGCATATACATAGCTCCTACTGAAACTCACTGGAAATGTGGCTTGAATGTAAGATGTGAAATACAATGCCAAGTACCCTGTAAAATCATATTTTGAGATGTTTCTAGGTGGACACTCAAAAGAATTACAGTTCTGGCTGTAATCTCTAGCAAAGTAACAGTATTTATTTCATAGGTCAGGCTGTGATAATGAAGTAATTTATTATCAGTAAGTGTTTCATAAACAGATGGTGGAACAGAAATGTTAAAAGAAGTCTTTCTGTTCAGTTAAAACACTTGTTCATGAGTGCTTGGAGTGGCAGTTTTTGAATGAGGTTAAAGAAAAATCTATCATGATGACCCATTGATTGTATGAGGAGGTTTCTTTGTAAGAAAATTTATCATCATAATCCATACTAAATGGGGCTAAATTAAGGTTATACATAATTCTGCTCTTTATTACCTGTTGGATCACTAACTCATCTTTCAGATGCTATGTATGCACATGAGTGCATGCACACAGAGATAAAGAATTTTGCACAACGTTTTTGTTACATTGCTGGAATTTTGCTAAGCTGTAGCTGAACCTGTGAGTTGAGAAACCGAAATGTCTGTTCAGTGTTGCATATTTTGCTGTTCACTTGTGCATTTCTGTGAAAAGCTTGTTACAACAAAAATGTACTGAACAAGGCTTTTTGTATCTGGGATAGAAGTTTCTGACTGATTTAAGTGAAAGAAGGTATAGCTCCTCCTCTTTCTGCCTCATCTCTCATTTCTGATGGTATAGGTGATGAAAGAAAGAGGAAAGGAGTATCAGCATGCAGGCAGGTTCCTTCATTTTTCAGGCAATTAAATTTTGTATTTCTGTGACAGTATTACATGGTAAACATGGCAGCAGAGTCAACCAATAAGAGTTGATATATATTTAAGCCAGTACATGTAGCCATGAGTTATGTTCCTTTCTAATCTAAATTTGTCATAATTTACCTTTGCTAGTTTGTGTGTGGTTGTAAGAAAACAGAGGAGTTCAATTTGGTAGGTGGTTAAAATTTCTTAGGTTGATGAAGCAAGGATGAGGCTTGAAACAGAAGACAAATTCACTTTCCATTATTGATGTGGGATGCCTAGAGTGAAGTGCTAGGGACATTTTTAAATTAAGGTCAGACACATGAGAAAAGCTTTACATGTTTTCAGGCTTGGGATGCCATTTTGGTCCTGAAAGATTATATTAAGTCCCGTGAATAGAGTATAGAAGTAAGAGAAAGTGATTGAATTAAACCTTGGAAGAAAATGCTACTGAAAGGTGTAAAAAGCGATATTTACAGTTAGAGAAGTATAATTAGGAAGATTCAAAATTGCAGAGGATTTACTGGTTGTTTCAATGCTGAAAGATCCTGCTCAAAGTTGTGAAAAAAAGATGAGCTTTTGATTCAGTTAGAATAGAATTAGTCATAATCTTTACAAAAGCACAGTAAAGGAAGGAGATCTAAGCAAAAAAAACCCATTTGTTATAGGTTGCATACCTAAATAGGAAAATAATATAACAATAATGGAAAGAAACCATTTTAAACTGAATTTTTCAGTGTTCACTGTTTGACATCTGGTTTATGTTCTCCCGTTCTTAAAATTATAGAGGGACTTTCCCTAGGTATTTCCTGTAAAGTAAAAGACAACTTATCAATGAATAGCTGCAAAAACTGCTTATAATATTATTAATATGTCTGAAGAAATGGAAGGGGAACATTGTGTTAGTACTGGAAGAGTACAGAGAAATGATGAAGTTATAGCACAAATATAAAACACATTGTGAAGAAGAAGCAGCAGCAGCTTAGTTGCTTCATCTAGGAGCCAAAGAAGGGAAAGAAAATTAAACTTTTGATTATTTTAATAATAATAATAATAATAATATTGCAAAATTAGTTCATTTTTATAATTTTCATGACTTTTTATACTAAAGCATGATTATGCTTGAAAGAAGTAAATTGAAGATAACAGAAGTACTCTTTAATAAACATAGTTTCATACTTGTCATTTTGTGAGAAGAAATATCTTTGCAAGTATGTACTGCATTAAGTAGAAGTTTCAGATGGAACTAACATACTGTGTGCCCGAATAACAAATATGTGTAATACATCCACATGAGAAAAGCAAAGTTATATGTAGGAAAACTGTTGTGTTTATTGCTACTCATTTAGCAGGAGCTGATAAATACCTTTTATACTAATGAAGTGATTGGTGCTTGTCCCAAACTTATTACTAGTCAGGAAGGAAAGGAAAGAATAGACCAATTAGAAAACCACAACCAGCTTGGGTTTTGAGTCTCAGGTTCTGATTTGTTGATGAAGAACATGCATATGTAACAAAATGTAATCCTCAGCGTAGATTCTTTCATGTTCTTTCATACTTTGTCTTATCTTAAACACTCTTTCTCCCACTTATAAACTCCTTTGACCTAGGGATTTTATAAACTACGCTTGAACTCTCAAAACGTTTGTGCATTAAAACATTCTGACAGTTAAAAAAAAAAAAAAAAAAAAAAAGAAGAAGAAAAAATAAACAATTAATTAAAACCAAAGAAGGTACCTTTATGTAGCAATAGCTGTAAAAGCCGTTCTTAGGGACAGGCAGACAGAAGAAAACAGCTAATGATTGTATTTTTTAAGCCTTTTCTTTCATCTTTTTTTTTTTTTTTTTTTTTTTTTTTTTTTTTTTTTTTTTTTTTTTTAGCTCTGCAAGCTGCTTAGAAATGCCTTGAGAGTAGATACAGTTCCTGTTATTCAAACATGTCAGTTTGGCTGCGCTGTGAGTGCCCATCGCTTAGTGCACAGTGACGGTAAACAAAAATTTCTAGAGCAGCTTATCCCTTTTCACTTAGTCGTATCTATACCCCCTCCCCCAAGCCCCTCAAATATCTTCAAAAAGAAAACAACCTTAGTATTTTTTAGTGCTTAGGAATCTTTCCAATGCTTTCATCAAAACAACAGATTTGCGTGAAAAATAACAGCAGACTAGGAGCCACTTTGAAAGTTGTTTTGGCCTATTGTGTCAAACCGTGTCCAATATCACTTGAAGTAAATAGACACTAGATTTTATTCACTTCTGCAATGTCTTTCCGTGCTTTTCCACCTATCTTTTCTACCATCAGTGTTGTCTATGTGGCTTAGTAGCTTTATTTAGCAGACAAAGAAGGCAAAGGAAATTGATTTTGATAAATGTTTATTTGGAAGGCATTTGTTCATGATGACACGGTCTTGAAGGTGGTACATGCAGTTAGATTTCTGTATCTTCATCAGGAAGATAGTTCTTCAGCTGAAGTACACATTCTCTGGTATGACTCTTAACATAACTGGAGTCAGTATCATTCGGACCCTGATTTCAGCACTTCTGAAAAGGTAAAACACTGATCATTTTTGCCAGATGCTAAACAGAAGCATAGCCTGGTAAGACAGAAATATGCAGTCTCATAATACTCCATTTTATTCAGAGATAATTCAGAAACCCTAAGTCAGGTATGAAAACTTGCCTCTTATTGTAATATAATCATAATAGGACTGAGACATGAGTTTAGAGGGACCAACATACTGGCTCAGTGTCGGATCAGACATGCTCAAATACAGGAGACTTGAAATACTAGTATTCACACCAACTAGGCTGCTGCAACACACAGTTCAACTTTCCAGTACTGGTCCCCTGTCAACACAGAGTACTACTTGCTTGATTTTTTGTCTTAATCCCTCAGTTCTGGTTATTTCCTGGTAAGACATTGTTTTGTCTGAAGGCTGCAGTAGTGGCTACATGTTTGAAATCCTGTTCAGTCTGATTCCTCAGAACAGTCTGGAAGGCTAGTGACAGACTGGGGAGCCTATCTGAACTGTCTCAGTGAAGATGTGCAGGTGTTATGACACAAATACATATTCTGGAGATGAGACTTCTCAGACACCACCAGGGTATTCCAGCCTTTTTTCTAAAATTCAGTAAAATAAGTTTTGACATATGTATCTTAACAACTACACCTTCAAACTCTGTGGATAGGCTTACTGTGGCTGAACTTTCCATCTATCTCATAGCTTGATCCTGCAGGACCATGGTAGATACTTCATCCAGGCTGGAAGTGAGTGCTTCCAACAGGATAACAGTGTGCTGTATAGGTACCATGGACAGCAACTGCTGGCCACAAGTTTGGGCAATCGCACTCTTATCACTGAAAAAAACGGTCCATTTTTAGATGTGGATAGTTCAACACCATTGGGATTCTACCCAGACCTTAGTGGTGAATACACTAAACTGTTTTGTTAACCTTAAGCTAATCTGATCTTTTATTGAGATCAGGTGAGGTTCAGCTCACAGTTTGCAATTAAATCACCAGTGTTACCATTTAATTTGTTTGTATGACTGTTTTCCAGAACATTTATGTAAAATGAATTTGCCTAGTGTAGAACCACCATAGTAATTAAGTTTATACTTACTGGCATATGCTTCTGCATTGTTTCATTCTGGAGATGTTGGTCTTCACAGCTATCACTTCCTCCAGAAGAGAATAAACTCTAGGTATTTGTAGCCAATCATCTTGAACTGTATTGCATAAAGGGAAGTTTCCTGAGAGCTTACATATAAGATGTGTGTGTAAATATCCTCTGTGAAACTAACCTGATCAGTCAGCTTCCCTGGTACTGCAGGGCTAGACTTCTGTTATTTTAACCAGAGCAAGTTGTTAATTTACTCATGTATTATTCTAGTCATACTTGGGCATTCTAAAGACCAGGCTGTCTCATCTCAAACAAGACCAAACAAATAATGTGATGCATCTTTCTGGTGTTCCTTTCTCATTGAGTATCTTCAGGCTAGCAACATCCTTCAACTGTTCCAGCTAATACAAGACAGCTGTAAAGCAGCAACACGGGACTGTGCTTTTATATTTGCTGGATATTGCTTTGCAGAAGGCAACTGTTAATTAGAAACAACATGAGTCTGCTCTTTGCTAGTTGTCTGCAGTGAATTCTGAACTACTTCTTAAAAATATACTCCTTACAAAGTTATTGGAATCTGCCTAGGGACTACAAACAAAGCTGAAAAACATTGGTCTCAAATAATATGGGACCTCCACTCGATGTGCAGAGTTTAGGAAACAGTTACATACATCGAGTAATCAGGAAGCTTCAATTCTTCCTTTTCACATCTGCACACATATTTTCAGCTATGTAAATACTCTGAGTTGTGTCAAGATGCCAAGAAATTGACAGAGGACTTCAACCCGCTGTTTGTACCAAGCATATGGAGTCCCACCCACACTGTGCTGCAGCAGAGGGTGTGGTAGTTTGTGCAGCAGGGCGCAGAGATCGCTCTTTGCCTGTCAGACTCTCTTACCTTTGCCAGCGTCCCACACTGCTGATGACCATGGTCGCCTGCTTTGCTTCCCCAGGCGCCCCTACATAATAGGTTTGAGGCCCTGGATCTTGAAGAAGAGGTAGGTGAGGAGGTGGTGCCAGACCTGCCTACAAGGTCACTTAGGAAGAGGCAGTTGACTCCACAACTCAAGACTGCCTCCAATAAGAAGAAGGGTAATTGTAATAGGAAATTCCCTCCTGAGAGGAACAGAGGGCCCAATATGCAGGGTTGACCCTCATCATAGGGAAGTTTGCAGTCTGCCTGGTGCCCGGATCAAGGATATCGCTAGAGAGCTCTCCAGACTGGTGCACCCAACAGACTACTACCCACTGCTGGTCTTCCAGACAGATGGGGAGGAAGCTGCTTCCCGTAGTCTGAGGGGAATGAAGAAAGATTTCAAGGCCTTGGGAAGGATGGTGAAAGACTCAGGGGCTCAAGTGATCTTCTCTTCACTCCTTCCATCTTCGAATGACGATGTGGGATGGAAGAGGAAAATTCAGACTGTAAATGATTGGCTCCAAGGCTGGTCCTACAGGCAGGGCTTTGGATTTTTTGATAATGGCTGGTTTTATAAGACTCCAGTCCGGACAGTGTTACACGGGAAAGGTTTATCTTGCAGGGGCAAAAGGAGGCTGGGACAGGAATTAGCTGGGCTCATTTGGAGAGCTTTAAACTAGGTTCGAAGGGGGATAGGGTTGAATCTGGGCTTGTCCCAGTGGGGCAGCATTCTAGAACCGATGAGGACCAGGTGGGCTCCTGTAGTCCTAGGGAGAAATCAGTGTGCTCGGCATGCTCCCTGAAATGCCTGTATACCAATGCACGCAGCATGGGGAATAAGCAGGAGGAGTTAGAATCCTGTGTTCGATCAGAAGGTTACGATCTAGTGGCAATTACAGAAACATGGTGGGACAGTTCACATGACTGGAATGTGGTCATGGATGGCTACGCCCTTTTCAGGAAAGACGGGCCAGCCAGGCGTGGTGGTGGAGTTGCTCTCTATGTGAGAGAGCAACTGCAATGTACTAAATTCTGCCCAGGAGCGGATGAGGAACGAGTTGAGAGTGTATGAGTCAGGATCAAGAGACAGGCTGACAGGGGTGATACGGTTATAGGTGTCTATTATAGGCCACCAGATCAGGCTGGAGAAGTTGATGGGGCCTTCTATGAGCAGCTGAGAGTGGCCTCACGGTCACAGGCCCTGGTTGTTGTGGGTGATTTTAACTTCCCTGATGTTTGCTGGAAGGACCATTCAGCCAGCCAGCCACAGTCCAGGAGGTTCCTCCAGTGCATTGATGATAACTTCCTCATGCAGATGGTGGAGGAGCCGACCAGGAGAGGAGCGCTGCTGGATCTCATCCTCACTAACAAGGAGGGTCTGGCCGAAGCAATAAAGGTTGAGGGCTGCCTGGGTTGCAGTGACCATGAGATGGTGGAGTTCAGCATCTTGTGTGGTAGGACCAGGGCAATAAGTAGAATTGCAACCCTGGACTTTAGCAGGGCTAACTTCGGCCTTTTCAAGCAATTGCTGGGGGAAATCCCATGGGCAAGGCTGCTTGAAGGTAAAGGGGCCCAAGATAGCTGGATTGCATTCAGGGATTGCTTCTTCCATGCTCAGGATCAGAGCATCCCAACACGCAGGAAGTCAAGGAAGGGAGCCAGGAGACCTGTGTACTTAAATAGGGATCTGTTGGGTATACTCAAGCAGAATAGGAGAGTTTACAGGTCATGGAAGCAGGGGCTGGCCACTTGGGAGGAATATAAGGCTGCTGTTAGAGGATGTAGGAAAGCAGCTAGGATAGCCAAGGCCTCCTTAGAATTAAACCTGGCGAAAGGGTTCAAGGACAGCAAAAAGAGCTTTTTCAAGTACGTAGCAGATAAAACTAACAGCAACGACAATGTAGGCCCACTGATGAATGGGGTGGGTGCCTTGGTGACAGAAGATACAGAGAAGGCAGAATTACTGAATGCCTTCCTTGTCTCTGTCTACTCTGCTGGAGGCTGTCCTGGGGAACCCTGTACCCCTGAGACCCCGGATGAAGCCAGGTCAATGGAGGAGTTTGCTTTAGTCGATGAGGACTGGGTTAGGGAGCAATTAAGTAGTCTGGACATCCGTAAATCCATGGGTCCAGATGAGATGCACCCACAGGTGCTGAGGGAACTGGCTGAGGTCATTGCTAGACCGCTCTCCATCATCTTTGCCAAGTCTTGGGAAACGGGAGAGGTGCCTGAGGATTGAAGGAAAGCAAATGTCACTCCAGTCTTCAAAAAGGGCAAGAAGGAGGACCCGGGTAATTATAGACCGCTCAGCCTCACCTCCGTCCCTCGGAAAGTAATGGAATGGCTTGTCCTTGGTGCCATCTCAAGGCATATCAAGGATAAGAGGGTTATTAGGGGCAGTCAGCATGGCTTTACTAAGGGTGAGTCATGCTTGACCAACCTCGTAGCCTTTTACGAGAATGTAACAAGGTGGATGGATGATGGCAGAGCGGTGTATGTGGTCTACCTTGACTTCAGTAAAGCCTTTGACACAGTCTCCCATAGCATCCTAGCTGCTAAGTTGAGGAAGTGTGGTCTGGACAATAGAGTAATGAGGTGGGTTGCAAACTGGCTTAAGGAGAGAAGCAAGAGAGTGGTAGTCAATGGTGTGGAGTCCAGTTGGAGGCCAGAATCTAGTGGAGCGCCTCAGGGGTCAGTACTGGGGCCAATATTATTTAACAATTTAGACAAGGAAATCGAGTGTACTGTCAGCAAGCTTGCTGATGACACTAAGCTGGGAGGAGTGGCTGACACGCCAGAAGGCTGTGCTGCCATCCAGCAGGACCTGGACAGGCTGGAGAGTTGGGTGGGGAATAACCTGATTAAATTTAACAAGGGAAAAGTGTAGAGTTCTGTATATGGACAGGAACAACCCCAGGTTCCAGTATAGGCTGGGAAATGACCTATTAGAAAGCAGTGTAGGGGAAAGGGACCTGGGGGTCCTGGTGGACACCAGGATGACCATGAGCCAGCACTGTGCCCTTGTGGCCAGGGAGGCCAGTGGCATCCTGGGGTATATTAGAAGAGGGGTGGTTAGTAGATCGAAAGAGGTTCTCCTTCCCCTCTACTCCGTCCTGGTGAGACCCCATCTGGAATATTGTGTCCAGTTCTGGGCCCCTCAGTTCAAGAAGGACAGGGAACTGCTGGAGAGAGTCCAGCGCAGGGCAACAAAAATGACTAAGGGAGTGGAGCATCTCCCTTATAAGGAAAGACTGAGGGAGCTGGGTCTCTTTAGTTTGGAGAAGAGGAGACTAAGGGGGGCCCTTATTAAAGTCTATAAGTATATAAAAGGTGAGTGCCATGAGGATGGAGCCAGGCTCTTCTCGGTGACAAATGATAGGACGAAGGGTAATGGATTTAAGCTGGAACACAAGAAGTTCCACTTAAATATGAGAAGAAACTTCTCAGTGAGGGTGACGAAGCACTGGAACAGGCTGCCCAGGGGGGTTGTGGAGCCTCCTTCCCTGGAGACATTGAAAACCCACCTGGACATGTTCCTGTGTGACCTCATCTAGGTGTTCCTGCTTTGGCAGGGGGATTGGACTAGGTGATCTTCTGAGGTCCCTTGCAGTCCCAAACATACTGTGATACTGTGTGGTACTTTGATATGTAGGCTTCATGGATGTCTTTTGAACTTAAGGTGTAGAGGTTTCATATTCATTCCCTCAAACACATTTACTTAAGGTAAAGATCACAGTTTCAGAGCAGCTACACTTCAGACCACTTTCACTCTCTGAAGCACACCCTTTTCCATATATTCAGATGGTTCCTAAATATTCTTAACTGTTGTGGTTACAACACTTCTGCTTGATGAAAGCATTAATAAGACAAACTCAGTTTGGAAAATATCTCATCTATAGCCACTAATAGTGATGCATTCAAAGTACCTTACTCAGTAGTCCGCTGTTTGAAAATTCCTCTTACATCTTGTGATCATAGGCTCAGTGGTAGGAGAAAACCAAAACTGATCAATCTATTGGAGCTGAATCCCTGGTTAATAGCTGCCATAAATATCACTGGAATTTTCTGTAAAACCACCTTGTCAAAAAAATTTTTCCCTGGGTTTTTGCTGGTTTTAAGTTGGACTGCCCTGCTCTTTTCTTGCCCTCCAATGAGTCCTATCTCTTAACAGTTTCTTTTGTAGTAAGAGAAGATAATTTTGGACAGATAAATTGAAGCTTTTTTTTTTTTTGGTTGTTGTTGTTTTGGTTTGGTGTTTTGTTTTGTTTTTAAATCTACAAGCAATATGTGTTTTAGAGTACCATTTTACAAAAGAAATGTGATGTCTTTGGCTGAAGCAGGAAGTTAGCAAGCTTCATTGTTCAAACAGAATGAGCTTATGAGTTGAGTTAGGGATCTGAAACCTGTAGCATGTTGTTCTTTTTTATGACCAAGAATTGCAAGTAAATTGATATGACAGTTGATATGGAACTAGGAAAGAGTGGACTGGGCAAAGGTCACTAAAGCTGCTTCAAAAACGTCTGCAGTTTGAAATAGCACTTGGTTTGCTGGTTTAGGGAGGCTTCTCACACCACTTTTACTATTCAGACTTCTCCACTGGAAATTAATCACATATAGAAAAGTCACTGGACTTTGCTCATCTGTGGGTCTCCAGCCATGGACGAAACATTTATAAATATAAACTAATTTTTAAAATGATGCAAAAATGTAGTTTAGGCCAATGGCGAGTATTGTAACACTGAATGTTTCCTAGTTAAAGGAAATTCCTGGTGTGTTTCTACATCAGCACCAATTTTGGGGTGCTTTATGTAGAAAATAACCCTATTAATGTAATTATAAACCTTTCTCAGCATAAATATGGTTTGTATCCAAACCTTCTATTGTATCATACTTTTTGAATATTTGTATTTAGTCTGAATCAGTAACTGGACTAGTCGAATGGCAGTATTAGGATTTTGAAGCATTCTAGCTTCATAATTGTATTTGAAGCAAATAATTCATATTTGTTATATAGCCTAACAATTTCTTTGAAATTAGCCCTTCAAAAGATTAGCTTAGTAAGTGTTTTCTGACAGAAGATATTGGATATTTCATTTCCAGGGGCAAGGAATGGAATCCTACTCAAAAATCATTGATTATGACCATGACAGATTCTCTTAGGGTCATTTCCAAAAGACTTCATTTCCTCTGTCCCAGGCTGCAAGTGATGGTTTCTGGTTCTGGTTTTTGTTGTTGCTGTTTTTTGGTGGGGTTTTTTTGTTTGTTTGGGGTTTTTCAGTTGATTGGTTGGTTTGGTTGTTTTTTTGGGGTTTTTTTTGTGAAAGCTTCATTAGTTATAGTTTTAGTTTTCTAAAAAAATGTCATATATAATTGTGCTGGTTTGATTGAAAATGAGTTAATTTTCTTCATGCAGTTAGAAACCTTTATTTTTCATAGCTAGCACGATCATTATTTGAACTTAGTCTGAGAACGAGAGATAACACCCCAGCACAGAGTTAATGTTTTTAATTGCTCTTGTCTGAAAGCCAAGGACACTCTGAGTGCTCTGCCCACAGGTGTGAGGCATTGAGGAAGGGGGGCATGGATGGGGCAGGGTTTGACTGACATCCAGACTCTATCAATAACAGTATTCCATCCCATTAACGTCATGCTTTGTATTTAGGGAGAGTTGGGATCTTCTGGTCTCTTGGGTGCTCTAGCTCTCTCTCTTGTGTTATTCTTTGCTCTTTTTGTCGGAGTCAGGGAAGTTTGGTTCAGGACATTTAGTTCAGCCTTTTGCCATTTTGCAGAGGCCTCTGGGCCTTTTTGCCTTTTTTCCTCTTTCTCTCTTTGGAATCGGCTGTTCAGGACTGTTTGCTTCCTGGGACTGACTGCTCCTTGTGGACAGAGTTCATGAGGAATTGCATTCAGTATCTTTTATTTCTATTTTATGTATATATATTTACTAGTAGTGTATTAGTATTTTGTTATTTTATTGAACTGTGTATATCTCTGTGTATATCTCAATCTAGGTTTCTCCCTTCCCTTTCATTCTTTCCCCTATTGGTGAGTGAGCAGCTACTGTGGTTGTATTGCTAGCTTGGGTTAAACCATGACAATAGTCTGTCATAAAATAATACAAATTCTTAATTAGGAGTGATTTGTACTTGAAATGAAATAGAAGTATACTTACTTGCATTAAATCTTAAAGCATATTTGATGTCTCTTTCCATTCAGATGGTGCAGTTGTGTTTAACACAACTTACAATAGTTTCAGGCAGCCAAGCTATTTGGTTGGTTAGTAAATTCTAACAAGTTGGGTACCTGCTGGGTAACAGAGAATTAGAAGCAAGGGATATACTTGTCAGCATGTCATCACTTTATTTAAACCTGAAAAAAGAATTTAACACTGGCTTCATCAAAACCTGTTTGGGTGTTTTGAATATTTTGTGAAGAAAGTTATGGTTCTGGAATTTGCATACCTAATTTTAGGTTGTTTGTTTGGAACTATTGTTCTGGAGTTTACTGAAATGCTTGTTGCTGTCTAAGCAAACTATAGTGATAACTGTGTTGCTAGCAAGCAGCTTGAGAAAATACTGTTCGCTGGATTAGCAGAAGATATTGTGACTAATGGGTGTTAGTATGTGGAGGAAGAAGAGGTACAGGACCCAAAACAAATTAATAAATGAAAATTTAATGGATCACTCTATTATACTAGTGTGTCTTCTTTCTATAGTATGTTCTATGGAATCTGTTTGCAAATGTGCTAGCTTATTTTCTTACAGCCTAAGCTGCTTACGTGATGGCAGATTTCAAAGAAATATATTTTGAAATGCAACATGACTGTCTGTTATTGTCATTATTATTATAAGTGAACAAACCGATCAAACTATAGAATTTTTTACTCTTTGTTTTATAAAAATAGAATAAGTCTGCATTAACCTGACAAACCCAGATAATTCTATTATAAATATTATTTTTCTGAAATGTGCATACTTTTTTATTTTTTGATGCCAGCGTGTCAGGTGAAAGTAGACATTTATATGTAAATTTAAGTTAATAATGATTTGGCACTATCTTTTCAAGCCAGAAACTTGGCTCATTCAGTTCCCAAGGCTGAAACACTTCCATCTTATACTACTTTTGACAATGACTGTTTGAATAACTTTGGTACATTATACTTTGCTGAAGCTTTCTGAAACTACATGATCTGTTATAATTGTTTTTTTCCCTTCTTTCCTCTTATCTTTTCTCTTTTCTGTACAGGTGATTTCTATTCACTCCTTTCCAAGCTGCTAGGAGAAAGGGAAGATGTTGTACGTGTGCATAAGCATAATCCTACAGAAAAGGCAGAATCAGATCTTGTAGCTGAGATTGCTAATGCAGTCCAAAAGAAGGATCTTGCCAGAGAGATTACAAGTCATGATGAGGGGGACAATACTATTCTTGTCAGAGACAGAATTCACAAATTTCACAAACTAAAGCCTACCTTGAGGCCACCAGACCACAGACATTTCTCTTTACAACTGCCTAAACATGGTGAGGGAAGTTGGGAAAAAGAACATGTAGGAGGTGGGTTAGGGGTTAATTTTATACAATGAAATGCAATATAAGAGCTGTGATCCACATTAGCAAAATCTGAAGGGAATATCAGTTGATGCTTGAATGTATTTTACATGACAGTTTTCCTAGTTATGGAAATGTTTTCCCTCTGTTTTAGAGGTATTTGACTGGGGTTCTTTTCCCCTCAGTGTGTGAAGAAAGAATGTAAATCAGTGGCACAATACCAGTAATTTTTTGAACATGTAGTATTTTTTCTACTGTCAGGACTTTTCTTAATGATTTTATATGAATCATGCAAAAACAAGGTAAACGCAGGATATAGTAGTCAGGGGAAGTGAATAATTTTCTTGATACAAGTAACTACTATGAAATGATCACCGGGATAATCAATGCCTTTTATGATTACGTTGGTTTGTCAGATACAAGATTTTATAAAATTTGTTTCTGTACTTCTATCAGACATTTTTTCTTGCATTGAGAAAGAGTGATAGTTAATCCTGAAAAATTATTGAGAAGTAAAATATTCTGCGTATTTATTTCAAATTGGGCTTGGCTATTCATATATACTTGGACAGGCTGTTTGATTATACTAGGATTATAATTCATTCCCTTCAGGTTTCTATGACAGCAGAAACCATGGAAGTATTGTGTTTGTTTTACTTGCATTTTGGTCTGTGTGCTATTGATCATGTTTAGTCCTACTTGCTAATGTGGAAAGACAGATAATGCAGCATGTGACAAACATCTCATAAAAGAAACTGGTATGTATGCATGAAATACATCTGTATGCGTAGCTATAGCAGCACATCCTTTTATGTTGCAACCAGCCAGCTTGGTATTTCCAAGTACTGTTGTACACAAATATACATCATTCATAATTCATTTGATTTTTATTTCAGTTCAAAATGTTAACATTAATTGTCTATGCCTGTGTGAGATTCTGTTATAGTATTCACATTCAGCAAAATTCTGGGTTTGTGTTTACAAGAAAACTGAAGACATGAGGATTTTCCAATGTTATGTTATGCTAGTCAGTTAAATGAGAGCCTGTCAAGTTATTAGCGTAGGGGCAAAAAACAGGTGGGATTTTACCATGTACCTGACATAAGTGTAAATCATAAATAATTCCATAAGCAACACTGGAATTCAATACTTGGAAGAGTAGTGTGTGTAGCATTTCTGCAGAAAGAGTTTGTTCATTTCAGACTAATAGCATGTGTTATGTAGAGGGGAAAAAAGAAATTTCCTTTCTGTTATAACAGATCCAGAGGAGGAAGTGTCAGTGAACTGAATAAATGGCTTAGTTGGCATACCATATGGCATGAATTCTAACTACAGAAAGCATTTGCTCGACTACCTTAGTAGCTATATATTCATTTTGGGAGAATTTGTTGGCGGAGGACTAATTAATAAACAGACTTTCCAATGATGCAATTTTGAGTTACAACAAAAAGGAAAACTGAAATCTTAATTAACATTGATTTTTTTTCTCTGTGTTTGTGATACTGCTAACTATAGAAATTTGGAACTGCAGAAGCTGTCAGCGCCATCTTTCGGCAAAAGAGCTTTTAAGGCAATACATTCTTTTAAGCATATGTTGAATTTCTGCTTTGTGTAGTATTTTTGTATTAGAAAAACAGAACCTTTCATAACAGAATTTTTATTTTCAGAGGATGAGGTGGAACCTATTTTAACTGGTCTCTATTTAGTAAAAAAACTTGCACTCTTCATAAAAACCCTTACTATATTGCATTTAAAATTTTTTCAGTATTTCTTAGGACAAGACTGGTTGCTGTTAAATTAATTTCATTTAACTTTTGAAAAATTACTAGCCTTAAAATAGTCTAATATTTTCAGTCTTGCAAATATTCAGATACTAAACAAGTAACTGGTCTGAAATAGCAAGTGACCAATTTGTTAAGTAAGGTTCTTATAAATGTTATGTTTATAACTATACACTACTGCTCTTCCTGCAGTGTTGTTATCTTATTACCCAAGACTGTCCACTTAACAGTCAGCTTGTTCAACATCGCTGCAACCAGTGCAATTAGACCTCTTGATTAAAGCAAACAGTGTGATTTTTCCAATTTTTAAAACTCCTTTGTGTAGTGCTTACTTATATTTTTCAAGATTTAAATGACTACTCTGATGACAGGGAGTGTATGCAATATGACTAACTTTGTAGTGTTAAAAGCTAGCAGGAGCTTCCAGGGATTTCTGGACAGTGAATTGCAATTTTGCCAATAAATAAGGCTTTATTCTTTCATTTGTAGAGAGATTAGAGATGATTTGTATGTTCTAAATCTGTGTAATTCTTTATAGTTTTATTGATAAAAGGAATTACACTAAATTAGAAGGCAGAAGATCTGTTACTTGGTTTAGAAACCTCATTTACAACAAAATTGGTGGCTATATACATATATATGTCTATTAAAAAGTAATTATGAAGTATTTTAATGGCAAAAAGTAATTTTCTTTGTTTTCATGTATAACTTCTAAAGACCCTTTAGTTTTTTAGGGAGTTAATAATCAGTCTTAGATAAACAAAGTCTAAATTTAGTAAGAAAGTTTTTGTAAAAAGCTGTATGCCTTAAGAGAAACCTGTATAAAAGGACTTTCAGTATGAGAGTTTCCAAGGGAAAAGTAAAGAAAACAGTAGAAACCAATTTTGGGAGAGTGTGGGAAAATCTAAAGGTTGTGTAGAGACTGGAGTTTTTACAATTAGACTGTATTTCACCATCCATTCAATCTGTTGCTTTGATCTATTAGAAATCTTTTAGTCCTTTAAGTATAAACATTTTTTGTTTTATAGTACATATCTTTTGAGAGGCTGAATTTTACAGAGGCCAAAGAGGCTTTCTATGTTTAGCCTTTCCATTTTTCTAGCTCTTTTGGAAATGGCTCAGAGGCCAAAGGGCACTGTAACATGAAATGTACAAAAGTTTTCTGCAAGTTAACTTGAACTTATATGGGATGAGCAAGTGAGGAAGCAGATTTCCAGCCATTTATTCCTTTTAAAATGCTAATGTCCAAGAATATACCTGGTACTGTCCCTGCTGCAACCAACTGAACTGTACAGAATTATGAATATGTGTGATTTTTTTCTTAACAGCTTTTATTTTAGCTTGGAACTTTTGCTCAGCTAAAATTGCTACAGGGTAGAACTTCTTGTTTTAGAAGTTTCTAATTACTACAGTTTCAGATTCTGAAGTTTCTAATTCACTACATATGTTGATTTTATCAGGCTTGTCCTAGGTTTGTATTAGCCTAAAGAGTTTCTGTGTCACCTACTCTAGCCATGGTATCTAAAACTACAAAGGTAAGTTATTACCTGGCCTGTGATAGGTTTTCAGCACTGGTTTCATCTTTTTCCTGTGTAGATTGTAGAAAACGGTTTTCCTTCCACTCCATGCTTTCTGTTACTCCTCAGACAACATCTCTTCCAAGTGAAATGGAAGTGGGGGAGGGCAAATGCTTATCAGAAAAGCTGGATTGCAGAGGTGACCTAAGATTTTGGGCATTGTTTCCCTTTTCATTTTTCCTTTCATTAGAAGATCACTTCCAGCTGAACCCTCTCAAAATCCTTGGGTGCTGTGTGGTAAGGTCTGTGACCTGCCATGTGTGAAAGCGTGGGTGTTCTGACACTTTGTGAATGGGGATATGTGTTTCACTTGGCTAGATGGCACCCCAGTGATTGGTTTTTAGGATCATGACAAAACACAAACTTTGGGTGAAGTGAAAGTTGCAAAGTATAGTATGATGGTGTCAGACACATTGAATACAAGTGAAATAGGTCCACTTTCATGTAACTGCAAAGAAGTTGCTTTTCATTCACCTTCAGTTTGGCTATACATGCCTACATACAAAGTCTGCACATTAGAAATACCTGAATTATGCTGAAAAAAAACATTCTGAAAGAAAGGAGTGGTGGATTTCCTAACATGTAAAAGGCATTTTGTTTGTTTCTTTCTTTCTTCGACCAGAATTAGTGACATTTTACTGCCATTACATTTTTTGTTTTGGGGAATATTGTTCAATTATCTCTTAATACTGCCAAAGCAACCCAGACCAGACTTCCAAATAGCATTTAAGCAGTCAGTTTGTGAGAAGTTAAACCCTGCAGACAAGAAGCTTCAACTTTTTCCAATTCGGGACTGTTCATGCCTTTGATCAGTGTAAGCCTATTTTTACATAAAACAGAGGTTGGTGTAAACATCCTTTTATGTTTTTAATTTTAATCTTTAAGTGGAAACTAAATTTTTCTTCCTTGATTGAGTAGTAGGATTTAACTCAGACAAGAGAAGTATCCAACCTTTTACTAATGGTTCACTTGCTAAATCCTATGCAGCTGATTTAGTGTGAAAAGCAGATTTGTGTTATTCAAAAACTATCAAGAATTTATTCTTAAAAATAGTGTGTTATGGCAAAAACAATAACAGATATTCTACCCTTCTTCATCCCTTCCATCAGATTTAGACATCTATTTTCTATTCATGCCTATAATATTTGGATTAGGATATGAACTCTATCCAGAACTGATGCTTTTGTTGGCTGCAAGAAATGTCATAGGCATACGTCACAGAATTATTGTTTTATTTGATTCTTGTTGCTGTTTCTCGTTCTTCCCTGTATTTTTTTCCTTAGTGTTAAAAACTTTTTTGAAAGAAAGTGTGAATCAACCACTTCTGATATGTAGTTAGTGATACATAGTCTTTGTTATGTGTTTTTGATAAAGCACTGATAGGTTAATATTTAAATCTGCCTGCTGGTTTTTGGATAGTAGTTGTGTATTTCCGTAATTGTTCAATGTAGAAAGTATTCACAGAGCTCCTGAAACTTTTATAGTCTATGTATCTGTATCCTTATAAGATGGAGAAAACAATGGAGTCAGAAGAAGTTTTGAAGTTTCTGTTCAACCTCTATGTAGCATCATGCCAGTGCTCATGCATGCTCTACTGTGATGGAACTATGCTTGGAATTGAATTGCAATGCATTAATGGAACTATTGCATGTAAGAAAATGTCCATATGACTGCCAGCAGTCTGGACCAAATGCTAGTTAGCCATGTTTTTTTACAAATATGTGACATAAATGTCTGTCTTCTGTTTGTTTCTTTGGTCAGATTTCCACATAGAAGAGGCTGTGGAGTGGCCTGGGTTAGACCTCAAACTAGGCCAAGTTTCTGGGTTGGCTCTGGACCCTGAAAATAACCTAGTTATCTTCCACAGAGGTGATCATGTTTGGGATGAAAAGTAAGTAGATGCTCAGCTGACTGGCATGTTAGAAGGTCAAATTGGTGTGTGTCACTAGTGTATCTTCTCAAGAAAAGGCAAGATAGATTGTGGTTCCTTTTTGTTTTAAAATTTAGTTCTTTGGCTGAAAGTCCCTTCAGGAAACTCAGAATGGAAGTGGTGACTGATGGTTCAAGATGACAGGGTTACTTGCAGTTACTAGGTCTTTAGACAGTAAGGCTGTGTCTTCAGAGAAAAAAAAACATAGTTCATTAGGTCCTTAGACTGTAAAACATGTTAGTATGATATTCAGTGAGATTAATGATCCCTGCTTCTCCATGTTTTTTAGCAGGACTACTTAGACTGAGAGAATGATATTTTAATATAGTATGCTACTGTTAACATCTGGGTTTAAGGTATGCAAAGCTAGCTCCAAGTGTATCTTAATTTCTTTTTGTGTTTATGTTCACTGAACAGAATTATATTGTTACTAGGCGCTCTCTCAAAACAGGCTTTGTTCTACTGTTTATAAAATTTACTACATGTAGGGTCAATCAAAATAGAAAAAGAGAAAAGAAGAAACAAACCAAAATCAAAACCAAACCAAAACAAACAAACAAAGAAAATTAAGTCTAAACTTCATAATGGCCACTTTTAAGAAATTGTAAAGTAACATATTCAAAGCTGTATTATTCTAAGAACATAACATTTCAAATAAAGTATAGTGTCCTTAAGTCTTTGAGCTTTAGAATAGTGTGTCTAACTGTTGAGATGGACCCTTGGAAAAAATTCCATGAAATTGTAACAGAACAATAGGAAGAAATAGTACTAGCCTTTAAAACAACATTATGTAGTACCCTTTTTAAATGTGTTTTTAATCTTCTTTCAAAGTATCTGTTCTCCCTATATATAACATGCATAGAAGGCTAAACAGTAGGATTTTTTTCAACTCCCCATGAATTTATTTTAAGATAACATAGTTTCTGAAAATTAGAGCAGCCAGCTTTCTCAATCTTATAATAGCAAATTATGATTAGAATACCGTTTTATAACGGAAAATAAGGTTTTTTTTATTTTTAGCTAAATAACATAGTACAGCAGGTAAGGCAATCATTTATATCTCATGCATTATATCAGTGATCTCTCCATCTCAAGTGTTTATAAAATTTGAAAGGATGATGCATGCTACAACTTGTGTTACTCAAGCTACAAATAAGAACTGATATTTATTTGTTTTTGTGGGTTTTGTTGTTGTTTTTGTGGGGTTCTTTGGTTGGTTGGTTGGTTTTTTTCTTTGTTTTGTCTTGTTTCTGCTTTTTCATCCTCCTGTGCATGAACATAAGTGCTGTTCTTTGTGTTATTGAAGAAAGAATTGAAAAAAATATTAGAAAAAAGGCTGGGAGTTATATTAGTTTCTTACGAAATGTGTATTTTTGAGTGTCTGGCAACTGAGATACACCCACAACCCAGAGCACAAAACTGCAGCTTGAGACCAAGTAGTATTTGTAGACCCTACATATTTTAAATGAAATAACAAAATGTTCCCTAAAATAGCAAGTGAGCATAATGAATCAACCATGTTGAGAGATAGTTTGAACTTCATCTTTCTTGTTGTGTGGGTGCAGAAAAAGATCAGAGCTGTGGCCTGGTGGCTGGAAATCCACATACCTGCCAGCTGTGCTGCGTAACACTACAGGTTGACTTAACTCAGCCTTGTTCTTGACAGCAACTGGTGTTCATATTCTTAGTATTTCTAGCCTGTGATAATTGAACTCCATAGAAAAGTACTTTATATTTAGTATTAGTGGTGTTAGTCTGTATGTTAGTCCTGTGTGCAAGCTTGTCATATTTCCCATCATGTGGGAGTTGAAGTTGGAACATGATGAAACTGCTTGGCCTTGTAAATATTATCAGAAGCATTCAGTCCCAGATAAGTAACCAAGATGGAAGATGAGCTGCTGCTGACTGAAGGTCATTACTGGAGGGAGGCCAGCAGCAGGCTACAAAGATGAATAGGGGCCTAAAGTACCTTTTGTATGAGAAGAGACTGAGAGAGCTGGATCTGTTCAGCCTGGAGAAGCCTGAGAGGGGATCTTATCCGTTCTTAAGAATATCTCAAGGGTGCATGTCAAGAGGATGGGACCACACTCTTCTCAGTGGTGCCCAACGACAGGATGAAGGGCAATGGGCACAGACTGAAGCACAGGAGGTTCCACCTGAATATGAGGAGAAACTTCTTTGCTTTGAGGGTGACAGAACACTGGAACAGGCTGCCCAGAGAGGCTGTGGAGTCTCCTTCTCTGGAGACATTCAAAACCTGCCTGGACACATTCCTGTGTCGTCTATTCTAGGTGACTCTGCTTTAGCAGATGGATTGGACTAGATGATCTCCAGAGGTCCTTTCCAACCCCAAACATTCTGTGACTTCATGATTCTGTGATTATGAGCCTTCTGTAAAGATAAATACACATGAAATCCTAATTCATCTCAAAGGGGTTTTGTTCATAAGTATATTTTTTTCTTCTTTTTATAGAGCATGGTTATTCAATAAATAAGAAACCTAGTATTGGTAGGAACCCCTAAATCAAATAGGCTAAAACTTCTGTAGGCCTCTTAATATAGAGTATTGTGACTTCACTACAATATATTTGGAAAATGTGCCTGTGGTTAAGCTGTTGTTCTGTATCGTGGGGCACAGAGAAGATGCACACAAAAGTATGCTCAGCCAGTCATCCTTCCATTTTTGTCTATGGGTATGTCATGGGCATATGAAATAGCCTGGGCACCCTTTCACGGATTGTGCTGAAAAAGGAGGAGTGTATGTGTTCTCATTTGTCACTGAAAAGGAATAAAAATGAGTATTTAAAAGGCTTTTATAATTACTATTGTGGGAGAAATAAGAAGTTTTCAGACTTACAAGTTAATGTTTATCATTAGCTGCAAATACAGAGTTTATAGAGTATAACATTCCTTACCAAATCGTAAACAAGATTAATCAATCAAGCCTGAAAGCCCAGAATTTATTTTCTCTATTTCAATACTTCACCAGCATAGCATAGAAACTAATTAAAGATTATCTGTGCTGTTAGTCAATGCCCAAATGTTTGTAAAATATTATTAATATATGCCATAAAAGCTGTATCCTCATTCAACTAAATATAGTTGGATGAATGGTCTGTGTTTTTTTATAAGGCAACTGCAGAACACAAAAGCAGTTATGCAATGACGTGCCCTATAATACAGTAGCAGCCTTTCAGTCACTGTAGCATTACTTCTGTGAATGATTTTTAAAAAAATCCTTTTAAATCAGTCAGGTTCATTTACCACCTCATCTCCTCAGTTTTAGAACAGTCTTTGCTATGTGTAGAACGTGCTGTTCAGAATGAAAAAGAATAGAACTATTCAGCTGACCAAGCAGTTAATCAGTTTATTTTGCATTTTGTGATGAAAAATGTATACTATTCATGCAGTTAATAAAAAACATAATGAATAACATAAACTGCCTTCTAGTTACTGCCATCTTAACAAGCTAGACAGGTTAATTTAGGCTGAGCACATTACCACAACAGTGATGGATATTGATCAAGAATAGAGCTCAGGGTTGTGCCTTCAAGAGTTACGAGATCAGGTGATCTGTCTAAATTTAAATGTAGCCCATCAGGAGGATGTTAGATTTAGCAATAAATTGTTTGTATTAGTGTCAAGTGGCCATCTGAGAAATAGAAAAATAGATGTGGAATTACACTGGGGTTTGAAATTAGAAGTAGTGATATATGCAGTGTATTTTAGTTGTCTTTTGATATCAAACCACAGAACCTGTTAGAAAACCATACTGCAGAGCAATATTACATACAATAGTAAGGTGTTCAGTTATTTTGTTTGGTTGGTTTTAGTCTTGCTTATTTTAAGCTAGCAGTAGTCAGTATCATTTGTGTCCTCATCAGCTGAAACAAAGGAATGTTAGCTAATTGGGAAGTTGGTCTCAAATGTTGGGAAGGAAAGAGTGACACTGATTCTGTAGCATACCAGTCTTCCTCTTAGAAAAGGAAATTTGACAGGGAGATGATGTGTGGAAGATCACTCTCATAAACTCATTTCAAAGTTCACTAGGCTTCCTTTGCATAAAATACCATACAATCTCTTCTTTACACTGAAAACACTTGTCCTGTCCCAACAGATGGAATGAGGCTTGACCCGGGATGCCATGACCCACTGCCGGAGAACATGGCACAGACTGATCAGTCCTCCTTTAGAGCCTCTGTCTCCTATCCCCCCAAACCACTTCTCACAGAATTATCCCACTTCTGACACCAAATAAACTGTCCCGTCCCAACAGATGGGGTGAGGGATGAGTTAACTCTGAACGCGACACGCACCCTGACTCAACAGATGAGATCAGGTGTGAGTTAACTCCGAGTAATTCTGCGCGGCAATGCAAAGTGAATGACAGACAATCACTCCGGGGTCCAATCATGAATTTACTAAAAGCACATGGTGGTATACAAATTACAGCAATTAGTGACTTGGCAAAAGTATGTTATAGTACCACAAAACTTATCAGTACATTGACAGCAAAAACCCTTCTAAAAACGGTGGATTGGCAACAATTAGTAAACTGTAATGCAAAACTTAACAAGACTTCAGCAGCAGAACTTAAAATTATATTACTTTATATGTTTAAGAAAAAGGAAGAGAGAGAAGAGGAGAACTAAGATATCAGAAAGAGAGAGAGAGAGATAGAGAGGGAGAGTAGGATATCACTGCTCCACAGGTACATTGGTCCCGCATCGACCTCCGGAGGTGGGGACGCGTTGAAGATTTACACACCGCCAACCTGTATCATACGTGAGGTTGTTTTATAACCCAGTTCATTTACATGCGAGATAGGAGAAGGCGGTTCATCTCCTCCCTCTGGTCGCTCTTCATGCTAATTAGGAAGACTCTTCTGGAAATGGGTCTGGGGTCTTCAAACTAGGGGAAAGTTCATGGTACTGACCAGAAGTGAGTTGTCTTGCCTGTCAGGGGTGGCTTTTGGTTCATGGTTTCTTCTGGTAGTTGGTTGTCCGACAGATGGTTCATCTCTATCATCCCAATTAGGCCATGAGGCCTTTCACAGCAACTCTGTTAATTGTCCTTATCTTCCAAGGTGTCTGCCTTCATGGCCATAAAACTTCAGGAAAGATAAAATGAGGTGTCATCTATCTCTTCCTCCCAAAGTAACAAAAAACAGTCGTTTAAGGCATAACAAGGTCTTTGTTCTGCTAAGGATTGGGGGAGTGCTTCAAGGTTGTCACAACACTCCATTCCCAGAAGAGCAGGGAATACTTCGAAGTCTGAACAGCACTGTTACTAAGAAGCAAATCATAATAAGGAAAACCAGTGGGCTTTTTAGGTGGTCTAGATAGTCAGTTCTCTAGAGATACAGTCTTCTTTTCTGTGCGATTTTGTTTGTACAATACCATACCATTACTAGGTTTCTCTCCTGTTATTATCTGTGCTGATTAATAACATTACTTCAGTCTCTGTGGTATTGGTTCTCCAGTTGTGGTAATCTATACCTAGAATAAATCCTTACAAGTAGCAGACTTATTTTTAAATAAAACTTTAAAACCAAGAGAATTTGTCACAGAAGCCTGCCATCAGTAAATGTAAAAAAAGAAAACAACACCTGTTGAGCCATGGTCAAACAAGCAGATAAACATCAGCAGGCCATTGTGTGCCAGTACCATTCACACTATGTCTCCGTATAGCATCATGTCAGAGTGTTCAGGAGGGCTCAGTAGAGTGTTTTAGTAAATATCAGCTGATACTTAATCATTCATAGTGAAAAGGATTTGCTGACTTCTGTTAGGTATTAAATGAATAGTTTCAGCTATTTACCATATGTAATGGCAATGTCTAATTATTATTTTTTAATTGTAGCCTATGCAGAAACTTAAACACATCCTGTCAGAGATTTTTCTGGTTATATATGAAGCCAGTATTGCTTTTCCACGTTGAAAATTCTAGACATACAAATATTTAATGCTATGGAGAGTTGAGGCTGCTGGGACTGTAGCATACAATGTTTTAATAGCTTTCTTCGTAGCCTTCTTTGTGACTACAAACTATATACTTGTTTACCAAATTGCATCAATCGTAGGTGGATTTCTCTTGGGAATAACAAATAGATTTGAAAATACACGGTGGGAGTGGGGAGTATGTCTTGTATTCACACACTTTTCATCCACAAATACCATTTTCTAACATGTAGACTTAAATTTTGTTCAAAATATTTTACACTCCATTTTACCTTCACTAAATACTGAACATATATTTCAACAGGTTACAGTGATAGCCAACGTCTCCCTAGGGCTACAGACAACTATATTTTTTATTCTTTGTTAAACACCAGATAATTTTATGCCTAGTAAATACCTTCTGTGAAGTTAATGCTGGTTCTTAATGTCTGAAATAGTGACATGTTTAAATGTTATTTGTTAATATATTCTATGTACCCTGAAAACTCAGTGTAGAGTTGTGGTGGTAGGAGAAATACACATCATATCCTGTAGTTTTCTGAAAAGGATAAGAACTTTAAGACCTGAATCTTACAGTAGTAAGTTCTAGAAAAATATTTGTGTTTAAAAAAAGAAAAACCAGAAGATGTGCAAACACACACACACTGCCTTAGTATGAAGTATACCTGTTTTTACGGACAGTTATGCCCTGGTGATTAGTTACATTTTTATTTAGGCTACATTGTTTGAATTCCCATTTCTGTATTTCCAAACCAAAGGCAAAAAAAAAAAAAAGATAGGTTTTTTTGTTTGCTTGCTTTAGGATTATCTTAGTTATAGCTGTGTTGATTTGGTGCTCCTTTAGTTTGGAAGTCATAACCTCAGTAGGAAGTGCAAACATCCAACACTATAACTCTTATCATTGTACAGTAATTAATAAGTCTTATTTAAAGAAAAAAAGAAGCCAGTAGAAATTAAACAACAAAACTGGGGTTTGGGGTTTAGTTTGCATATGTATTGTTCATCACTGGAATTGTCTAATGCTGGTTTTCTGTTCCACTATTTTTGTGTAGTTCTTTTGACAGCAGATTTGTTTATCAGCAAAGAGGACTTGGACCAATCGAACAGAACACAATTATTGTCCTGAATCCAAGTAATGCAAAGCTGCTTAATTCCATGGGCAAAAGTCTGTAAGTTATTTTTACTATTATCAATAGAATTAACATTTCTGTGTATTTTACTCCAAAAGGTCCATAGACCTGTTTTCACGTTTTTTATATTACACTGTGTGATAGCAGCCTCTGATTTGTTTAAATTAATAAATAAATTATTGCAAAATCAACAACTCATAAAAGTAATTTGCCATCTTTACCACGTCTTCTTTTTGTCAATACAATTTCGTCTACCAGCCAAATTAACAGAAATGCAGATCTCCTGAGTATTGTATATTTTCCTTAAAGATACCAAATCTCAGCCTGAGTGATATACCAGAGATCAACTGAATTTCAGAGCTAACACACACTCCTCAAGAAAATTCTGTGCCATAAATGTATCTTTTTCATTAAAACTACAGGTAGTTTGTATGTACAGCATTTTTAATTTGTAGATAAAAAGTGGAATGTTCACATCTAGATCATTCTTTCTGAAAAATGTTTTAATCTTGATTCTTCTACATTTGTGCTTGCAGATTTTATTTACCACATGGTTTGAGTATAGATAAAAATGGTAACTACTGGGCCACTGATGTAGCTCTCCATCAGGTATGTTTTTGAAGCTTTAATACTAGGACATTGGTATTTTGCCAAAAAATGTTGTTTGTTTTTTTTTCCTAGAGATTTGACGTAAGTTATGTATCTAGGCCTGTTAAGATAAACTTTAAGAATATGCCTACAGAAACTGACCCCTGTGGCCTTCATGGAATATAGTTGTCTTGAATAATTTGCTATATGGACATAGTATTCAGAAAGAAAAGTATCTGGTTTAAAACAATTATTCTTTTGAAAAACAACAGTATTTTCTGCTACATCTTTGCTTATCAATTTTCATATGTAATTAAATCCAGAATGTGAAACTCATTTGTTTGCTGTAATCATAGGAAATTTGTATTTTAGGCAGAAATTTCCTAGAATCAACACTAGTGAAAAGCTGGTAGTAGATGTCATAGTCAATATATTAAGTTTATGTTTGATATATAAATTTATTTTCTACACAGTAATAGATATTTTCCATAAGCATCATCCCTCTTATATTTCACTTTCCATAACTGAAATCTCTTCTCTTTTCCCATCAACTGAAAAAAGGTTTTCAAACTGGGAGCAAATAACAAAGAACCATTACTCATCTTAGGAGTGGCTTTGCAACCGGGGAGTGACAAAAGTCATTTCTGTCAACCAACTGATGTGGCTGTGGATCCGATCACTGGCAGCATTTATGTCTCTGATGGCTACTGTAACAGTCGGATCATTCAGTTCTCTCCAAATGGATTGTATGTGATGCAGTGGGGAGAAGGTACAGGTCAGAGCTCTTGGTGCTTTACCCATACTGCTGTTATCATGAACTCATCAGGAACCATGAGATTGCTGATGTTACTATTACTTATACATTTCTATTACTGGAATACCATCCAGGCCCTCGCTGAATTTCAGCCTTGTCAGTGCATTTCAGTTTTCCCTCTTCTGTTCGAACAGCTATATACAGTTATTATATATTCACTAAAAATTAAAAATGGGAATTTGTTAGCATGCTTTTGCTGCAAGTATTAGCATGTCCTATCTGATCAAGAAAATGTCCTGACTTTCATGAAAACCTTATTTTTTTCTTGAACATTTGATCAAATAGTATAAGCCTTCACTGTTTTTGCAAGATTTGTACCATGATCCCATCTATTTTAAGTTTTATGAATAATTACATTTCTGCCTTACTCAGATTTATATATCAGTCATTAAACTATGCCAAATATTGTAGGGAAATAGCAAAATCACAAATTCAGGATTTGCGAAGACAGTGCAAAGGCTACCAGAGTTTACCTACCTAAATGAGTATTAATAAAACTGCTAGGAAAAGAAAGCAGGCTGAGTTTTTCTCGATGTTATGTTATGTGACATATTGCTGTTTCTAAGCAAAACTGACAATTTCAGTCTGAACACAAACCTGGATATTTTGTATTGCAGAGACTTCTTTAGGCAGAGCCAGACCCGGACAGTTTCGTATCCCTCACAGCTTAGCCCTGATCCCTGACTTCAGTCAGCTATGTGTTGCAGACAGGGAAAATGGTCGAATTCAGTGCTTTGGGTTAGAGACTGGAGAGTTCATAAGAGAGATCAAGCACAAGTCATTTGGAAGAGAGCTGTTTGCAGTTTCATACGCTCCAGGTAATCTTTTTTCCTGTTCTTCAGATTTCAAGTAGTTGCTTTATGCCAGTATATCACAGCACACAGTGTTTTTTCATAAAGAGTGCTGTCATGTTATTTAAGGCCAGATATTTATTCTCTTTCAAAGCAGAGCTGATGTAATGGAAGAATTTTGAACTATGCTGTTTCCCTGCTTACAGAATGAGGGAAGCTTGCATATAAGCTCTGTTTCTGAGAAATTACTGAGTAGACTCCCTAAATGTGATGTTGACAAGTAGATGATCTTATTTGCTTCCTAGTGACTGCACACTCCATAATTAGTTGATAATAACATTTTAAAATATTCATTTCAAGCTGTATTGAAGATAGCAAAATAAAGGACTTCCAAAGTAACAAGAAAAGTTTTGGGTTTCGTAAAACAAAAAATTGAAAGCAAACAGTTTTAAAACATTGCGGTTTTTAATATCACAATCTAGCTAACTGTTACTGTGGTAATGTTATGGATTAGATTTTTAATACCAATTCTGAAGGTAATGTAAATGTCAAGAACTGGATGAGGAATTTTGGCATGTCTAGCTCCTGACTGTAATTGATAACAAATTTAATATCAAGGTTATGTCTCCTGCATCTGCTAAGAACACAAGAAATGCTGTACTGGATGAGATTGTTGACAGCTATAGTCCAGTGCCTTGTCTCTGACAGTGGCAGCAAGAGAGGCATCCTGAGAAGAATGTGTAATCCTGGCTGCTTTGGGTGGCCTGTTCCTCTCCTACTCCCCATACATCTACAAGCAATATTTAAGGATGTTAGATGGTAGTTCCTGACCTCTTCTTCATAGTATCTTCTGTAGACCTATTGTGCGTGAGTTTTCTTAATCCCATTTTGAACTGGTTTGTACTGTCTGCCCCCTTGACCTCCTGCAGTTACAGGCTCCAGAAGGTCACTACCCACTTTACTTTTTTAATTTTAAAAAGTGACTTAGTTTCATTGAGTGCCACTATTTGGTTTCATTGAGTCCCACTATTTTGAGAGTTGGTGGATAACAGTTCCACACTCCCCATATCTGCTGCCTTTTCTCCAAATCAAAGAACACCACCACCTCATAAGCCATTTAATTGCTTCAGCCCCTTCGCTATTGTAGTTGCCTTTCTCTTTTAGTATCTTTAACTTCTTTAGGACCTCCTTGAGAAGCAGAAAGCAAAACAGCACTTCAATACTCAAGATATGGCCATGCTAAGTTTTTTCATAGTGGCAGAACTGTTCCCTCCATTCTTAATTCTCTTCCTAATGATGCCAAACATTCAGTTGAAATTTTGGCTGTCACTGTACAAGGAGCCAAAGATTTCAGAGGCCATTCAGTGATGCCTCTGAGATGTCTCTCTTGAGTTGTAGCTTCCAGTTCCAAGGTAAATGTCACGTAGGCATGATCTAGATAATTTTTTCACAGAAGCCTAATTCTGTATTCATCTTGGCTGAAGCTCTTCTGCCATCTGTTTGAGAACTCAGCTATTTTTATAAAAAGTCTTTCTGGACTTCCTCAATATCATCAAGCTTTTAGTTATTCTGCAGAACTCAGTACCTTCCTCACACTGGGATATGGTTTTCACAGTATGCTTCAGGTCACTGGTGAAGACTGTTGAATGAAATTGTTTCTGTCTCTGATCCCTGCAGGATCACACCACTCAGACTTCTCTGTCCTGTAAAATGATGTAAAATGAGTTGAGGTACAATTTCCTCTTAGAGAAGCCATACCAACTTGTTACAGGCCGTGTCATATTCTTCATTATGGATTCTAGGATTCTACCATCTTACTGGGGATGCAAGCCAGTACTGTTGATGTGTAGTTTCCAGGCACCCTTTTGAGCCCTTCTTGTAGATGGGCATTACTTTGGCAGTCTGCTAGTGTTTTGGAGGGGTGGCTGTTTGCAGTGCTAGGTTACTCAGCTTGTCCTGAGGTCTGTAATTTCACGTTTGACTTCCTTCTGACCTTGACCGAATGACATCCAAACCTGGTGAGTTATTAACCTCCAACTTGCCTAACACCTTTTATGTATCTCCTTCCTGTTAACCTGGCTACTCTGACCTCTTAGCTACAAAAAAAAAATTGAGTGTCAGAGTCTCCCAACATATTAAACAGAAAAAACTGACAAAAGCTGAGCTTCTCTGTCACAGGTCCCCCATCACAGAGTCCCCTTTCACACCTTTTCCTCTTCTGGTCCCACTCATTCCATAGCTGGCTGCTTTTGATACATTTAAAGAAATTTCCATTACCAGATCAAGCATCCTTAGCAAAGCATTCTTCACATATATTTTTAACTCTTTTACAGTCTTTTTACATTTAACCAATCTGTAAAATATTACTGTGTTTGTTCTCATTTGGACAAAGTGTGCATTTCTTGAATGCCCAAGTTTCACCTGTTATACCTTATTTAACTTTCCTCTTGTAATGTAGTTTCCTATTGAGTTACCTTTCTGTCTGTGTCTCTCAGGCAGCCTTTTTTCACCTATACTATTGCAATTCGTCTTCACTGTAGTGTGGGTTGTAAAAGCAAATCTAATGTTGTTGCAGGTGGTCTCCTCTTTGCAGTTAATGGAATGCCTTATCCTGGAGAGGCAGAACCAGTGCAAGGATTTGTGATGAACTTCTCTACTGGAGAAATAATTGATACTTTCATTCCAGTTAGAAAGGTAGAGTATTGCACAGAGTGCCTGGTGCATATAAATATGAACATGAGAATGTTGGTAACACCCTACTTCTGCAACTTTCATGAGGCTGTTACAGAAAATAAGATGCTTGGTAATTTCAGGTATTCAAAAGAGATTCTTCATAATAACTTAATAAAGACACTAGAATTTTGGGTCGTAGTTTCTACATGTGATATACACTTTAAAGTTACATTACCCTCCAGATGATTCCTGTAGATAATACCTTCAGTCAGGATAAAAATACTTTATTGCTGTCAGACAGTTCCTAAAAGCTAATTTAGGAGAAGAATTGACAACTTGAAATATTCATATATTTAGAAGTTAGTAATTTGTCAAAGAATAGAGTTTATTCCTAAACAGAAATAAAATTCAACTGTATGGTTACATTTCTTCTTTACAGCAGATCAGTATGTAAATTAAGGCTAAATGTGTTTCATACAGTGGTATACATAAAAATTAAAAGAAAGTTTGCATAGATTGTCTTAGACTAAAAAACAAAGGTTAAGATTCCCATTTCCTGGTAACACATATACTCTATTATTTGTAGTTGAGTTTTAGATAATGTTAAAATGAGTTATTTTCTTCTGGTTGTATAGCAAATAGCAAACTCTGACAAAAATTAAGCATGTCGTCATGAAACAAGATTAATGATTTTTAAAATACGTACTTCACAGGATAAAATTGATTCCAAGAATTTAAATATAAATATTATGAACATTATAAATATAAAAAGTGTTTAGCATGAATGTATCAGTTTCCAAGTTTTTATCCCTTTGGAAGGCAAACATAGAATCAAAATGGAATTTCTCTCCCTTCACTCATGTTAGGCCTTCACACCATGACCTGCTGCGTTTTCCAGTCGGAGGACTGAATGTGACCAGTCTCAAGTTCAGGGTTAAGGAGGTCTCATGAATGTGCAGACACACAGTAATCTGTGACTGCTTGTCTTCACAGAGCTTTGAGATGCCACATGATGTTGTTGCTTCAGCAGATAAAACAGTGTTCGTTGGAGATGTTCATGCCAGAACAGTATGGAAATTTGCATCCACAGAAAGTATGTTATTTTTTTCTTAATGTCATGACTTCACGTTTTGTGTCTTCAAATCAGTACCACCTGTCTGGTACCACTGGCTGAGAACCTGGTGGTTTAATGACGATTTAAGTACACTATAAGCTCTGCCTGCAGAAGTTGTGCACTACCGCTTAGATTTCATTTAAAAACCATTCTTCAGCATCACTGCATATTGTCAAAGGAGGGTCGTGAGCATGAGTTCATTTGTGACAAGAGGAATCAAAATGCATTTGGCTCATGGTAGATCCGATGTCATGTCAGTACCTGCTAAAACAAAAGCATGACTCTTTAGCATTTTAGTATTTTTGATGTACCATTTGCCGAGAAGTCAACTGCTTCCTTGGAGGCTATCATATAGAAAGCTCTCAGGGGCTGAAGTAAAAACACAAGTCAGATTAAAATTTATATTAATTTATTTGGGAGGATTTATCATTAGAAAATCAATCTAGTATAATTTGGAGTCCTATTTCCATTAAGTGGAAACATTTCCCAGTTTTATCTAGTAACACACAAGCCAAACAGCCTGACTTCAGGGAGAGGGACCTGACTAGTCAGACATCAATTTAGTAGAATTTAGAGAGTAATTAGATATTTTACAGAAATAAAAATATAATCCACTGTTACATTATATAATATTAAAAAAATGTATGAGAGACATAAAGCTTCAGGCTTCAGGGTGTTAGTCAGCCAGTAAGTGTCTGCTGTTATTTTAAATGAACTTCTGACAAAGCCAGTTATTCCATATTTGTCTATTCATAATTCATGGAGCTTTCTTTGGGGCATCAGGTATTAGCTGCTCTTAATAACAGGAAACTGGACCAGATAAATTGTAATTCTGACTGGATATGGCTTTTTCTGCATATAGTAACATGAACAAGAACACATCCAAACTTTTATTTGATGAAACAGGAGAAAAAAAAAATTGAATTATTCATCACTTACAGGTTATGTGAGGAAAATCATTGTATATAATTTTCTTTTTAGCTTTTGGTGCAGTATAAAACTGCAGCAGCTAGGGAGCCTTTAATCCATCGTGATTTTGATTATAATTAACAGTTTTATTTTTGTTTGACTTGTTGAACTTTTACACATGCCCATAAAATCTCTCTGTGGCAAAAGGTTTAATTACTGCAAACACCTTTCATGAATTAAGTTCTTTTCTTTTTTCCATGGCCTTGTGAGCTATTGAATGATTGGTATTGACTCTCCTTGGTGAAGTTCAGATGCTGATGGGATTGTTTACTGTAGGATTATACTGTACATTTGAGAAGGCTAGCAGGAAAATGTCACTGATTGTCTTTCTGCAATATCAGTTGTCCTGAAGAATAATTTTGTTTTACAGAAATGGAACATCGGTCAGTTAAAAAGGCTGGTATTGAGGTACAGGAAATAAAAGGTTAGTCTGATTTGTAATGGAAATGAAGGAACCAGTATTCTCACATAGACTAGGACTGCATCTGCAAAGTTGTGGTGAAAAATGCTGACTAGTTTTGACTTTTATTTTTCACCATCATTTCAGGCAGATGGAATGAGCTGCTATAGGAAGAACCAGAAAGCAGCTTGTAACAGTGTTACCTGGTAGAGCTATTTTACAGCTAATCTAAACACTTAATTTTCAGTGATGCCAAGTGCTTCACAGACACTAAGATAAAATTTTGCTAGTGGATTAATTCCATACTACTGTCTGGTATGGTGCAGATTGATATCTGGGTCAGCTCCTTTAGATGCAGAAAGAGCTCTGAAATATAACTGTGATAGTTACTCCCCAGCACCTTATCCCCCGCTCCATGACCCACAACCACCAAAAAAAGGCTTATTTGAAATGTCAATTGGCTTATCTTTCTGCATAGTCTTACAGTACACAGCCTTGCCAGTGACATCATATGAGGAAAAAATATATTTTTCTATTTAGAAATAATTTTTTCTCTTTAGTTTTATTATCATAGATTTACCACTTTTTTTTTTTCCCTCCAATTTATCTCATTAAAGTGGAAAAAAACAAAACAAAAGAAAAAAACAACCACATGTAGAAACTTAATATATGGAAATAAACACATGTAGAGGAGACTGAAAAGGATAAAATAGCGATTCAGGAAGATGAAAAGTAATTTTAACTATTTGTATTCTGTTACACTGATCTTTTATGTTGAAAAGGAAAAGCTAGTTTCCCTTCAAGAAAACAGTTCCAGGCTATGGAGAGGCCTTTATAGAATGTTCAGATGTTCTTAATGGTTTTTCTTTGGTTGAATTCAGAGCATGTGTGATTTGCTTTAGCTATGTTTATGCAGACATAGAAAAATACCAGAAGATCCCAACCGCCAATTGCAAACATATAGAATAAAGGAGGCTGACATTATAAAACAGTAAAATCCTTATTGTCAAAACAATTATCCTTCTGTTTTTTCTCTGTTGGTACATCAGCCCTCCTGAAGCACTGAAAAGTGAACTGTGGACATTACAGCATCCAGACTGCAACAAATCTAGGGATATATTAATGCATTTCAGCTTTCTCTAGGAAAATACCATGATAGCTGACACTTCTAATGTTACAGGGAAAAATGCAATAGTAAGAAATAGCTTTTAGGTAACAATATGTAAAACTGCTCAGGGTCGGTAGGCTGAAATCAACACCTTTCAACTTCATTTGAAGAAAACAGCCCATGGACTTTGTGCCATCGTCTGCTTAATAGAAGAACAGGAGTGACTTGCACTTCACAGCCTCCTGCTGACATTGTTACTATTGCTTGCAGTGCTGTGAAGTGGGAGAAAATACATGGAGAACTGTTAACTCTGCCTAGAGGTGGGCAAGGTGGTGGAGGAAAATTTTTCTTGGCTATAACTACTAATGGAACATATAGCCTGTTATGGTTCTATCATTGTTATCACTGTATTGGTATTAAGTGTAAACTGAAGCATTCACTATTCTTTCAGAATAGAACATCATTTTAAGTTTTATACAGAATCAAAAGAGCTGATTCAGAGTGTGTTTCTGATGAAGCTACTTCTCAAGAAATACACTTACGTCAAACTTAAAAATATATAGCTAGACGGTTTTACTCATTAAAAGTTAGCACAAAGCATGTGATCCTTTATACATGCACAAAACAGCACAGAGGATTTATTTAACTTGTTTTTCTCCTTGCAGGCTGAAAGGTAAAAAATTAGTCAGGAATGACTGGATGCAGTTTTCAAAAGCTTTCTGAATTTACTGAGCCAGAGTTCTTTCATGGGATATAGCAGTTCTCAAAATTTAACCCTTTGTCACAAGTTTATTAGAAGAACTTTAAATCCTTTCCTTTTTGGTTATTATAATACAGCATACACAGGATTCCTATATTTCTTGTGGAAGTGTTCTTATCAAAAGGAGATATTTACTTGATATTACATCACATGCCTACTTGCAGAAATAGATCATTTGAAGATTTTCCTATGTTTTGAATGATAGATACTTTGTAAGGCAAAGCTCTCCCTGACATGTTTCCTTTTCCCATTCAAGAAAAGAGGAGGGTATCTTTACTAGTGAATGATAGACTCTCTCTGCTTTACATTTGGAATAACATCAGCAAGAGCTAAAAATTACTCCACAATTGTTTGTCTTTTGTTGCCTTGTTACTCATACTTCAGGTATTCTAGCTTGTTCTTTAATGCCTTGTTCTGTGTTGCGTGATGTATATGGATTACATACTGAAATTGTCTTCTTTTTAAAGAATCAGAAACAATCGTAGAAGCCAGATTGAAAAACAACCCAGAATCAACAGAGTCTCTAAAGAAGCAGGAAAAACAACATTTGGTCCAGCAGACCAGAACTGGAGTTTCCTTTGTTCTTATTACAACTCTTCTAATTATCCCTGTTGTTGTCCTGCTGGCAATTTTAGTATTTATTCGGTGGAGGAAGACAACTGTCTGTGGAGGTAACCATGAGTGACTCTAGACAGGTTTTTATTATTCCAGTTCAAAAGATCACTGAACACTAAGGGATGAGGGTATGAAGAGAGAGGCTTACTGTCCCTTTACCGTTCTGAATAGTTACTGTGATACTGCGTGCAAACTAAGAATCAGTGTGCACACAGCAAATATTACTTTAATGTTACATCTCAAGCAAACACCTTTTCAGAATATGAATATATTAACTGATGCCAAACCGAAAATTGATGCCTCAGAAACAACTAAAATATATTCATGTTACCATCTAGAATACAGAAATTTTAATACTCTGGGCATAGTTTGATTGTCACTTTGGGATCTTTAAATTTTTGAGAATGAAGGACTCTGTGGGTGTGATAAAGTTATAAACAAAATCAAACAGATAACATTTACAAGAAATTATTATTGTTCATTATTACCTTGTGCATGTTGTGATTTGGACATGTTTCTATAATGCATTAGCATCCATTGCTGTGAGAGCTTTAACTGGTACCTACAATATTATGTAAATTTGTTCTTAATTGATATTATATAATAACATTGTTTCTGAGAAACTGGTAGACTACAGTAGGAGTTTGATTGTAACATTATTTTGTATGGTATAAATAGTTTTATCAAGATATTCTCATCAACAGAAGAAAAAGTACACAGAATAGACAAATAACACAGTTCTACCACGATCTAGGAGATACTATGATGGAATAGGTAATTCAGTGACCTAATATCGCTGTCCAGCTGAATTGAAGGCATTTTATTGGAAGGTTTTAGTATGCAGCTTCCTGACTCCTTGTATTAAACGTGGTAAACAGCATATGAAATGTGCCAACACTCTAGACTACTGCAGTGCTGCTGTTAATGGGGTGTGAAATACAGGGTGTTTCAAAAAGATGGACCCAATTTGAAATCACTATATCTGCAACCACAAACCACCCATGAACGAAACTCTTAAATCCATACAGCAGGTGGAGGAAACACAGAGCATTTATAAAAAGGTTCCTGAAACTTGATAACTCATTGAACTGTTCATAATTTTTTGTGTAATTGTAACATGTTGGTTCCATCCTTTTGAAACACTGTGTATAACAGCATCTTTGCATTCCATTTGGATTCAATCAGTGCTTGAATTCACTGTGTCAAACCGCATGATATATTTACATTGGTAAAAGTAAACTTCTTGCGCAGATTTGTGGAAACTGAGTAGTATATAGGAAAAGACAGTTTGGTCATGGCATTTAAATTTTCTTCAGATGAAGGACAAAAAGAGTTACCAGGGAGGAGGATGTAGTTTGTGAGGCAGGAGAGAAAGTTCCTCCCAAATACCTTAAGAAATTCACAGATCACTGTCTTCCAGGATACCCATCTTCTCTAAAGAGAAACTATACCTTTTCAAACATCAGTCTGTATTTTTCAGTGTACTGGAATGCAGTTGTGCACATTATAAATGGCAAGATTCTTGTCCTTCCTGTAAACCCTTCACAGCAACAGAAGCGAACAGCTGAGAGAATGAAATTCTCAGAAATAACTTACCTGCGAATCTTCTTAAGGGCTGAATTGGCATAAACAGAACATCTGTGGTATGGTAATTTTGTCAGGAATTAAAATTTCACCTTAATCAAGAACCTGAAAAGTATCAGCTTTGTTTCTTAGGGCTGCTGATCAATTTGTTAAATGTCTGTGCTTTCTATCAGAGAATATATATATTTTTTTAATCATATAATATTATTTTTTTAGCATATTTTTGAAATCTACCTTATTTTTCAGCTGATGGGGAACACAAACTTGATTCAAGTTCAGGCAGAATTTTAGGCAGACTTAGAGGTAAGTCTACATCATTGAAGATCTTTTGAAAATACAGTAAATGGAGGTTTTCTGCTATGGGACAGCCGGAGCTGTTATAATGAGTTACCTGTGGATCTGGTGAATGAAATTAAGCACTTTGAGACTAAGGGCAAACTGGTGTGAACTCGAACAGTCTACATAAAGACTTAATGAAACGATGGATTCTCTTTCATAATCTCTGTGGTTAGCTTTTGTGGTTCATGTGCTGATTTGTTAAAAAAGTTTCTGAAAGGACACTTAAAATAATCTCCACTATACTGTTGAATGAGCAGATGGATTTTTACTCCCCCTATACAGTAAAGCAAACCTTATGACAAGCCTTTCCATTCCACAGGGAAAGGCAGCAGTGGTCTTAACCTTGGGAACTTCTTTGCAAGTCACAAAGGCTACAGCCGAAAAGGGTTTGACCGACTGAGCACTGAAGGAAGTGATCAAGAAAAAGATGAAGATGATGGCACAGATTCAGAGGAAGAGTGTTCAGCACCTCCACCCCCATCAGCACCTTCATCATCCTGAAACCAGCCTTTGAGTTCTCTATTATATGATTCAACCCAGAATGTCAGATTCCTTTTCCCTTAAGCACGTTTAAGATTTTGTGTATTTAATTGTAAACTGTACTAGTCTGTGTGGGGCTCTACACTGGTTCCTTTAATTTTTGTTTGGCTTTAGTTCTGTTTTTTAAGTGGAGGAGTGTATGGAAGTTCAGTATCAGTGCTGTTGTTTTTTATGTGAACATCTTAATAAAGCAAACAATCTTCTAATTGCAGCACTGATTTAAAGCAGAAGTATTTTCTCATCTGAATTTGGGGATCTTGTAAATAAGTCTTACGATCTGCTTCATCAAAATATTTTTCCTATAACTATTCAGTTGCCAGTTTCTGTTTTGTGCCTTTCCTCTTCAATGTCCTTAACCTGTTGCAGTACAGAGAAAATACAGTGCCACAAGAAAATGAAGCTGCTAAATCTTCCTCTATTTTTTTAAAATCACTAACATTATATTGCATTGAAGGAAATAAAAAAGTCTCTATTTAATTTTTTTCTTCTTCCTAACTTAATGTGTTTCGGGGATGTCTTATTTTTAGATGGTATCACTGCTAGAACACTATTTTCAGAAGCTGAATGTAATTTGTGTAATAAAGTATTCGCAAAGCATTAGCTGTCAGAGTGTACTTTGGAATTTTTATGTACTTTTAAGTTTTTTGCCTATAACTTTTGTAAAAGGTATATGGACCACTTAATGCAGTAAAAATTTTAATGTCTTCTAACAGCAGCAAAAAAGTGATATTTTTTATGGAAGCTGGAAAAATATTTTGCTATTTCTCAAGGAATATTGTTAAAGACTAGTAATTAACATACGTGTACAAAGTCAAGCTTAAACATTTAAACAGGCATTTTACTTGTAAAATAAAACTGCAGGGTATTTACTTTAATAAAACATGACCACAGCTAAGAGGAAACCTGTGTCTCAAATTAAATATGCAAATTAGTCAGCACAGGCATTTAATACTACCTGATTTGTAGTACTGATTTTCTTGTTTCTCCGGACTTCTTTTCCTTTGTACAACAGGAGTCCTCAATCCTGCAATACACTCACTCATTGAATGGGAGACTCGCAGAAGTCCTGCTGGATAATTATCCTGGCTGTGTGAGTTATCTGAAGAATGAATCATCGTGTGATGTCATTGCGATTTATCAGTCTAGTTTGTGCATCAGAGCATGATTAATCTTCTTTTAAAACCTGTATTATGAGCAGAGTGTACACAGCTGTAATTGCAAATTAGGTTTTTATGACACAGCTTTCATTATAATCATTGCAGGTGTTGTAATAGGCTGTTGCTGGTGTTGAGCTTGAAAAATACGCAGTAGGCTTCTTGTGGCAGCAGGTTTTGCAAGGTGTTTTTTTGAGGAAATAAGGGTAATGATAGTGGAGCAAAAAGGATTTTTTTCCCCTAGCAGGGTTTTCTATATCTGCTTTTTCTGGAACAAAAAATTAAGATCCTTGACAGGTTGTTTTTTCTCAAGTATAGCCAGCTTTCTGAAATGCTGGAGTACAGGCTGTTTCATGTGATTGTATTTAGTGCATACTCTTAAGTTGCTTCCTCTTCTGCTAATTTCTATTTTCCTAATGTTAAAAGGAAAATAACCTGTTTCTGTCCCACTTTTGAAAAGCAAAGCAGTGTTACTTTTAGCAGTGGTCTTGATCCTATTCTGTATTAATAAAAACAAAATAGCTGGGAAGGATCTTCTAAAGCTGTCTGCAAAGATAGCAGTTAAGAGAGCTGTGGTGGCATTGCTGTCATAGGTGGTATATATGGCATTGGTTCTAAAATATCACAGGCTTTTCTCAAAAGCAATGAGTAAGGATATATTTTTCTAACATTTGGGTAATTCATATTACATCCTTCTGACGTTGGGTTCTATGCTTCCTTCCATGGTATTAAGTTGATAAAGATAATATACAGCTGCCACCTTACTCCTTTCCTTTAGTTGATCCTTATCTCCAATTAAAAAAAAAAAAATGCTTTGTTGAGGAAGGAGTAACCAAACACTGTTTAATTGCAAGTACAAACTAAGACAGATTAATTCAGCATTAGTCATAATCTCTGCTCTCTGGAATTCAGAAGCTGGTTTCCAGAGTAATCCTGGGCTGCATTAAGAGACATGTTGAGGGAGGTGATTCTCCGCCTGTTCTCTTGACACCCCACCTGGCATACTGCATCCACCTTTGGGGTCTCTAGCACTAGAAAGACATGGACCTGTTGGAGGGGGCCCACAGGAGGGCCATGAAAACGGTCAGAAACCTGGAGCACCTCTCCTGTGTAGAAAGGCTGAGAGAGTGGGAGTTTTTTCAGTCTGGAGAAGAGAAGGCTCCAAGAGACCTTATTTCAGGCTTCCAGTACTTAAAGCAGTCTTCTAAGAAAGAGAGAGACTTCTTACCTAGGCTGCAGAGCAATGGTTTTAAACTAAAAGAGGCTAGGTTTTTGATTGGATATTAGGAATAAATTCTTTGCTGTGAGGGTGGTGAGACACTGGAACTGGTTGTCAAGAGAAGTTGTGGATGCCCCATAATTGGCTGCGTTCAAAGTGAGGTTGGACACGCCTTTGAGCAACATGATCTAGAGGAAGAAGTCCCTGCATGCCTGTGGCAAGGTGGGGTGGACTAGGTGATCAAGATACCTTCCAAGTCAACCCATTCTGTGATTTTTTTTCTCTAGTAATTGTGTTGATAGGTAACCAGTACAACAGCAAGCAAACTGCAGCACCTCAAGTTGGGTGGTCTAATTTCATACAGGTACCATGGCAGAAAATCTGAACCTGCTTGAAGGCACTGGATGTTCCCTCTTGCTGCATCTGCTGCATCTTATGAAAACAATGTACCAGAGACTTCATACTGCAACAGAAAATTTGATAACAAGCTTTCTATAATCATAGTTCTAGTTTTAATAAGCCAGCAGACCATTCTTCATCCTAGCTTGTTCTATGTGCTAATATCATTATTTATGTGTTCAGTGTTGCATGCAGGTTATTCAGTCTTGGCAAGTGGATTTTGAGTGCACGTGATTAATTTAGTTTCAGCAATTGTCCCTGTTCAGACTATGCTTTTTAATGAACAATGTGGATTTGCACACTTTAAGACTTCAAAGACATGACACTTTCATGAATTGCTAATTAATCTTTTCTTAAGCCTTTTCAAGACGGAAGAATCGTGCCTATCATAGGGGCTGAACATTTTCATTAAAATCAGGCTGATGAAGTAGCTAAGCACCTTTCCCTGTGTTAGTACTGTGTTGAATATCTCCCTGTTTTGAATAGTCTGACGTACTGTAAGTCCTTCAGAGTGACAGGAAGGTGGCTGATTATTCGCTGCTAAGCAGTGTTGGGTGATTTTCAGTAGCTTGCTGTGAACCAGCTGTAAGTGAGAGCAGACTAGGGCGACTGCAAGCTGACATGAGGAGAATGCACTGAACTGTAATGTACAGGTTGTCACCCAAGTCACCTGAAGGTGTCCCAATTAAACAAAATTACTATCCCAATTAAGCAGCTGTCCTTGCCACACGTGTCATTAGCTGTAAATTGATTCCTTGGAAAACATCTTGATTAAGTAGAGTTTTCTAATTAAGCAGTGCACTGTAGTAGTTAATGAGGGTTTATAGATCAATGCTGTAAATTGCAACAGCTTTTTGCTTGCATTTATTTGTGTTTTATCAGAACTTTTAGGTAAGTAATGTCTGTCATGCTACAGAGGATTAGGATTAAGTGTGGGCTATGGTACAGAGAATAGAATTTTAATTTCTATCTTGCTCTTCAAACACGTGGGAACTTATTTGAAAGACTATGTATGTATTAGCAATACGAGTTGTGGGGAGTAGATCACTGCTTAGCAATTCAAAAGCAACTTTATTATTTAATCACACATTAGGATATACTTTTAAATTGGAAAGACTGTGTTACAATATAAGGTACAGATTCTGTAGATTCATGTAATGTGCTAATGAAAAAGTAACAGGACCAAATGTCTAGGTCAAGTAAAATTAAGAGCTGAAATTAGTTCGATGTATTATCTGTGTAAAATAGATCCTAGTAAATTCTAGAGGTTTAGCATCCTGATTTGCCTTTAACTGCTTTTTTTTTTAATTCTACATGTGAAAATATGTTTTTCTCCATTGTGAATCATCAACATTTGTTAGCAAAATTTATACCATGACTGCTCTTCAGACTCCTCTCCAATACCTGTGAAAAATTTTGATGTTTTTGCATAGCTAAACATCACTGGCAGAAGAGGGGAACTAACAGTGTAGAGGAGCATTTTAAATCTCCAGTGGCGGCTACTTGCCCAAGCAAAACCTGCAAACTTCTTGCTGTTCCTGGACATGGTGTTTGGAAAACCTAAAGGAACATCCAGCTGGCTTTATTACAGAAATATTTGGAGAAGGACAAGGGAGAGCTGCATGGGAGTCAACTTGGAAGTTGCTCTATAATATTCTAAATACTACAGGTCATGAAGGCACACTTGCTGAACCGCTCCTTTAACTCCTTTCTGCTAGTGTTTATTACTAATTACTTGCTTATGAAGCACAACATCCTGCAAGTGAAGCTCTCTCTGATTTAATTGTCCAACTTTTAAAAAAGTACACAGATGATGTAGAGATAATTTTTTCTAGGGACTGTGCCAAAAGTACCATTTGAAAGAGGTAGTGGAGCAATTTGTTCCTAGCAAACAGTAAGTGGTAACAGTTCAGCAACCTAGGGAAATTGTTATTGATTTCCAACTATGTTTATTTTTCAAACTGAAACGTATGATAAACCTAATTTTTTTTTTATTATTATGAAAGAATTTTGTCAGAATAGGGATAAGGCAATCTGCATATCCAGCCACAACAGGCTAAAGTTGGTGCTACTTATGTAGGTTTTTAAGAGCAGAACTCTGCCCTGGCCAACTACATTCTTCAGTGCTTTGATCCCTTCCCCCCCCCCCGATTTGTCACTGCTTTCTTCAGCCATGCCACATCCTAAACCACAGCTCAAAAGAAAATTACTTGGACTCCCACAGTTCTGCCCTGTTTCCTTGAGTGTGGTGGTCTCAGGTCACACACTATGGTACTTGTAAGGAACTGAAGGGATGGCCTTTTTCCAGACACTTGTGAGATCTTGCTCACAGCAACCAAGTTTTAATGAGTACTGGAAGATGCCCCGTTCTCTAGCAGCTGCAAAGCTGCATTGAATGTTTGACACAGTTGGCAGTTATGGTACAATCTACCTAAAGCACAAGCAGATTATTTTGGTACTCTAATTTATGTGAAAGGTCAGTCATGGAGCCTTCACACAATGCAGGTCACATTGCTCTCAGAAATACATTTATGCTTCCATAATTATTATCTGTTTACAGTTTCTGCTGTGACTAGATGACAATAGATTGGGAAAGTCTCAGGGAAACAAACCATTGGGTAATAGTTCCTACAAGCCTCACATGTTGACTACTCTGTGGCACAGAGCCAGTGCTGGGTGTGTGGGGTGTACTCCTGTGGGGACAGGCTGCCACCCTGCGACTGCCAGCAGGGGGGCAAAGTCAGGGCTCAAGTGTGCGCTCCAAAATAAATCCCTAACTTCTGCAGTGTCACATACACAGAACTTATGAATCTCAAAAATTAAGTTTGACAGTATAACAGCATAACCATATGCTAAATCCTGTCCTATTCCTATTTAGCCTACGCTCTTTTTCCTAGGTCTTTAATCTGTGGAAGTGATGGATGATGTCTCTCATTAAATAAACATTCAAAATCAATCTGGTGGGGAAATCCATGTGTTATTTACTGCATATCCCTGAAATTCTGTGCAAACTTAAAACAACTTACTTCAGAGCTTTCTGTTGGAGCTTTAATCACCATGCCTGCCACCTCTGTGAAATATTTTTTTTTCAGTATGTCTGGGAACTGACATGGTGCTATTAACTCAGTACAGAAAGGTATTGAATTTGTGAAATCTGATTTATTCCCTTTTAACCCACTCAGATATCACTTCATATATCCAAGGCACTGCTGCTTGCCACCAGCTGCAGCTCTTAAATATTCCAGCTCTTCAGATAATTCAGAGATTCTTGTCCAGCACCCAGAAAAGGACAATGTGAGTAACAACTGATAAAACATGGAAAGTTGTATCTCAGTGACCTGTAGAGCCTTGCACTAGCAGTCTGCAGCAGGGCAGCACTGCCTGGCAGACTGGGAAGGATGCATTTCCTACACCCTGTCTTGTTTATTGGCGTACCTATTTCTGCTCCCAATGCAGTGAGGTTTTTGCAGATCACTTCGTCACCACAACACTTTGCACAGCGTCAGGGTAAGATGGACTGCAACACCACTGCAGCCAGGGGCCCTGTGGGAAGATGAATGTGTGAACCCACCCTCAGAGCTTGTAGTAATGCACACTACAATGGGTCAAACAAGTGGGCAACTCAGGCACCTGTATTTGCAAATGTGGCATTTGTCTGTGTACAAGCAGAGAGGAGGAAAGGAGAACTGACTGGGGAAAGTATCTCTCAGGATTAATAGTCCCTGAATCAAATGTTTTAAAATTAAGTTACTGTGTGGTTATTTCTTTCTGGAAGAGCCTTCCTGTTTGAATTAAAATGTTTGTGTAGTGCTATTTATTCCAAATGTCTACATGGTTTCATTACCGAGATTTCCACAGCAGGTCTTGTAATACAAGAGGAAGTTTGTAATACCCATTTCCTGAAGAAACTGCTAAATGTTGTTTACTTGTATCAATTTTAGACTTCTCATTTAAAACAGCTTACAGTTTTGGTGATTTCTAACATGGCATTTCCTTCTGTTGAATTAACAGGTGGGCAGTGTACTCTCAGGCCAACAGACGATGAGAGCTGCTGATGCCCCTCACTAAATTTCCACCATCTGGTGAGACTCTACAGCTTGCATGTTTTATTTTTAGCTAGTTCAATATGTTGAAAGCATCCGCTCCACAAAAATGTTCCATTACATATTTTGAAAATACCAAGAAGGTTGCTATGTAAAGATTTTGACACTAGGTCCTTAGAGGAACCATACCTGCTGCAAAAGGCCATTGATACGGATGTTGCACCCACACAAATAAGTAAAGAAAACTTATCTGGTTCTCAGAAGTGGCATTTCCAGAAGGTTTGTTAATTGCTTGCTGTGAAAAGCAAACTGTGACTCATTGGTGCTCTCCAGCAGGGAACATTCAGTTCTAGGGAGAAGTAGGTAAAATTTAAAAAAATGTTTGCAGTTGGAAAGCAAGAATACCTTAATACAGACTGGGCAAACACTATAAGAAAGTTCAAGGAGTATTCAGACAAGAGAGAAATGGTTTTTGTTCCACGGTAGAATAATCAGTTTGTACCGAATCTTTTTACTAGCAGATTTTATGTTTGGTTGGTTTTTTTTTTTCATCAAACCGTGAGCTGGTAGTTTGTGCTACTAGCAAACCCAAAGGATAAACATTCATAATCCTGTACTGGGATGTATGAGGAAATTTGCACTTTTTGTTTCATGTTGTACTCGCTTCTATTCCTCCTGTCTAAACAATTTGCCATAAGGAGTGTGGCAGGATGCAAACCCCCCTCTCTCCCCCTCCCTCCTTCATCATGTAAGGAGTAGGCAGATCTCCCTCTCTCTCTGCTGTTTGAGGCTAGCAGCTTCTTTTGTTTGGCCCCCGAGCACCCTGGCCAGGGCCATTAGGAGAAAGGAGTGCCCAGGCGCCAGTGAGCTGCTGGGCACCTGCGGCCAGTGTGGGGGATGTTTGAAGGCTTCAGGGGCACCCCACAGCCAGGGTAGGGGTGCAGAGAAGCTTCTGGAATGCCACCAAGCCAGTATAAAAATGGGATTCTCGTCGGGACTCCACTCATTGTCGTGGGTCTCTTGGAGCACGAGCAAGATGCTGCCGCTGAGAGCCCCTCTCCCTGGGATGGAGACTCTGCCTGCCTTGCCGCCACATGCATGAGTAAAACTTCTTGCAGGATCGCGACTGTAATTATCCTTTCTGTGCACATATGCACATGTAACTTTCCATGCTTAATACAAGCATGTGTACTTTCTGTGCACATTTGCACGTGTAACTTTCCGTGCATATTTGCACGCGTACTTTAAATTATTTCTTTGCACAATAGCGAGAGTATTTTCCTCCCGTGCTTCCACATGAGCACGTGTAGTATTCTGTGCACATTTGCACGTGTAAGTAAATTAACCGTCGCAGGATTGCGAGTATATTATAAATTTACCCTCGCGGAATCGTGAGCGTACACTTTCCGTACTCACTACGAGTACGTGTATCTCTTTAAGAATAATCCCGCACCGTGTTCAGGCAAGTGTGTAGTCCTCCGGGACTTAGAGACGGTTCCGGCATTGTTTTTGGTGAAGCCATGTGCATGCACTCTGTGGACCCCCTGTTGTATTAGTTGCTGCCCCTTAATAATTTTCCTCAACTCATATCCGAACCGGTATTTAAGTCACTTTTGGAGTGCTAAAACCCTGTTTCTCACCAGTTTAATGAAAGTTGTTTTGGACCCTGTTGTCCCTTGAACTAACCTTGGGGTGCCTCCGTGACAAGGAGGCACAAACTCTATTAGAAAACAGAATGTATAAGAATTCTGTTATGAAATAGTCTTTTACTATCATCCCATCATAAATCAGACCTGTGTGACAGTGGAAAAGAGTACAGACGGACATTTGTGTATTTATCCAAGTCGGTTAAAATACAAACCAAAAGCAGGCAGGCCATGACTCACTGCTGTCACAAGCATACACTGAACAATGCTTTGCTAGGTCAAGCATGCGCAGGGTTTCTCTGAGCTTCCCCACGCACCATGTGCTGCCTGCAATGTCTCAAGTTTCCTGGTGGGTTTTTTTCCACAGTTTCTATTGATTGTTTTCCACATCACTAGTTTGAAACCCCTGTATTTTATTTCAATGAACTTCCCACATGGAGAGAAGGCCTTGTCTAGGTTTACTGAAGAAGCACTAATGCCTGTCTGTTAATACAGTAGATCAAAATTACCAGGAAGCCTGAATGATCAATGCTATGCAGTATGTTAAATGTTTACGGATCTTCCCATTCCAACATCACTGTAGCATTTGTAGCAAGGTAACTATAACAAGTACGCAGCACTTGCATTGCCCCAGAACACAGCTCTGCTGTACTATGTGCATATAAGAAACTAATCAGCTGAAGTAAATAAAAAGAACTGTTTTAATGTTGCACCTAACAAAGCAGAGAGGAATCTTGCAGAGAGCTTCCTAATTTTCTGATTTTATCCCCCATGCTAACATTTATATATATTGAATAAACAGACACAAGGTACAGAAGAATATACAAACCCATTCTAGTAGATGCCACTTTAAGTCAATAATTTTAGTGGAAGAAACAAAGTTACATACAGAGGAAGAAGGGTTGCTTTAAAGAAACTGGGCCTCTGTTAAGCATTAGCATAGGAACAATTTAGGGTGCCATGTCACTATCATGACATGTACCCTTCAGTGCCCATGGCACAGAGTACCCAAACAGATGGTCTTTAAACTACTATTCCAGGGAAAAAATACTGTTTGACCACAGTGCTCATTCCGGGGAAAAATCTTAAAGTAAGGCAACTGTTCATAGTTATGGGTTATGTCATATTTACATGTGGTGTTTGGTTTGTTTGGTGTTTATTTTCTGCTGTAACAAATTCAACAGGATTTCCTATCATTTTTTTTAAACAAGACAGATGTATTTCACCAAGCACACTTTCTTTACTTCCTTGACTGCACTAGACTGATATAAAGGTCAACCGTCTTCAGAGGACAGCACAGCTTGAGGTTAAGAGCAGCTAACAGAAAAACAGGCTTTGCAGCTTGTGTATGCTTGTCAATGCCAACACAAAGCTTGTTAATCTCTAAGCGCTCTGTGCAGCTGGCACAAAGGAGAAGCTTGTCAAGCCAGCATCTGCCTCCTAAAACGCCCTTTCTGAAACAGTCTTGGTGGATAAAATGCATACATGTAGGACTGGATTTCGGAATACACAAAATACTGAGTACTTAAAGTATTCTTTCATTTGAATTTTAAGATAGGATCCTGTCACAGTGCTCAGCTCTTTTCTTACACAGCTGTGGCTTGTGACATCTAAGGCATACTGTACATTAGGTATGTATTTCAATGAGTTAGGTACCTAATGAGCATTGCAGATCTTCTTGTTACAGAAGATTAACTGAAAACTCATAATAATATTTTTCTCGACCTGTTTTTTAAGACACAGGACATTCAGCAGCAGAGTGGGAACACACACATTCAGAGAAAGACAAGCAATCTTCCACAGTATCAGATAGAAGTTGCTGAATTTCTCATTTCAGTTTTCTGCTAGTTTTCTTCCTCTTCACGCCAGACAAATAACAACTTGCTCAAGAAATTCACAGAATAGTAACGCCAGTGCTTCACCTTTCTTAGGCCACTGCCAGTAGAAATCTCCAAACCTGTATTTGCTCTGGGAAGACGTAAACATAAGGGAAACCAGCTGTTCATCAAAAAAGCACAAATGAATGCTGCATGCTCTTAAGATTGTAATTAAAATTGCTCACTCTAGCAGAGTTTTGATAAGTGGGGAGTGGCTGAAGGCTGTGTTGTTTTATGTGCAGAACATTATATGTGCTTGATTTTGGCAACTTTTCTGCTAGGCTAGAAATTAAAAGCTGTAAAATCCATAGTTTTTACAGCTTCTCAGAAAGAATAAGAGACTGGTTTATAACAGAAAAGGAGGACATGAGCTTCTTTATTCTAGAAGCAAAATTTACATCAAGGTGCTTAGAATATATTCATCCCACAGTGTCTCTGACCATTAGGAATGAGTCATCTAAGGATTAATGAAAAGGTCATTACAGTGAAATGATGCATTGTGTCATGAGAGGATAACAATAAGGTACAGCCACACTGCCATTCTACAAAAAAACCCATGAAATTCAAATGCATTATAAGAACCTGTGCTTTTACCTGGTTGTGCCTGTACTTTTGGTCACCCAGGGAGTTTTTCTCACTACCCACATAAACTAACCACTAGACACCTACAATGTTCTTCAAGTCATGTTGTAGTAGAACATGTGCTTTTACTAGGTTGTGCCTATGTTTTTGGTAACAAAGCCATTGCTTCTTAATGTCCATACAAACTGACCAGTGGACACATGCAGTACTCTTATATTCATAAAGTTGTAACATGGAATTTGGAGATACTACAATTTTTTCAGTCTGCCACAGAAGCTTCAAACTGGCAATTAAATGTGACATGAGACCATGCTTAAGTATCCTCTGTCTTGGTCTGAAGTGTCCAACAAGGTGAAGGCCATTGGTCTGGCTTTGCAGTGTTTGATTCAATGCAATGATCTTCTGTCAGCCTACACTGATGTTTACCATGTGTTGATTCTTGATCTTTGCAGGCTGCGGGTGGCATTTGCACAGCAGACATGACATCTTTTGTGTAGGCATTTATTTCCCCTTCAGCAATAGAGTCTTGTTGGCTTGGATTGTAGGATCTTTCAGATAAGCCAATATAGTCATGGTCAACAATTACCGCACGTTGTAAAAAATAATCTTTGTCTGTAAAAGAAAAGTAGCTATTTGATTACATCTACATTACATCTTTCTAGTTTACTGAAAGCCATATTTAAAATGTTAGTGAGGTGCTAACTTTTCAAAACAATTTGTTTAACAGGACAAGAATGCTTGAGTGACAGCTGTGTGATAATGTGAGTTTTCTAATTTCACTGAGCATCAAATATAATCTGCATCTTGTTACATCACAAAAAAATGTTCGCAGTGCTCCACATTGAGTTTTTCTTTGCTAAGTCAATTATTAAAGTCAATTATTAGCTTGATATCTGTCATAGTCACCCACTGAGCTAATACCTTAAATGGATGGACATGTAGATTCTTCCATTTTGTGCACACACACACAAATGTGGCTACTCTGAGTTCTTCCTGAGAAATTTTAATGCAACAAAACACATTGTTTAAAGAAATAACTAAAAAAGAAAAACCACCCCACAGTTTTATAGAATTTAAAGACAACAATGGTGATTGCTACTGTATAATACTACCGAGCTTTTTCTTTTATTTGATATATGGTTACAGTGTTTGACTTTTCCAAATGAGTTCAAATAAAATGAAAATAGTCTGACCAGACAAATTAGAAGTGTAACTGTCATCATGGCACTAATACGTACATTTTGGAAGATGAAGCTAGGGCCTACCTTCTTGTTCACATGAGGAGCCTACTATGAAATTAAGTGTTCGTAAAACCAGAAGAGGAGTTCAACAGATAAGTATCTCTATATAGAGAGCTACAAATTCATTTTCAGGATGTAGGTCCAAAGAAGGACCTTGGTGGGAGCTACTGTGGAGGTAAAACTGCACTTTCCTGGCCACATTTCTCAACAAGTATGTCTTAATTCTGCCTGTTTGCACTCCTGAATAATTTTAGCATGGGACCCAGAAGCATTCTCCTGAATTTAATATTTAAGCCAAACTACACTCAAACAAGAAAAGCAAAAAGTTTCTTCAGATATGTAAATGTATGTATGCATAAGGTGTCCTGGAACCTTTACCTGGATGTAAAGACACCCAGGTAAGCAAGCAACACAGGTACACCCAGACTGTGAATTTGTGATGCCTATACCAAGGGCTCTATCAATGCACTGACTCAGGATTTATCTTGAGACCAAGAGTATTACAAAAGGTTAAGAAAAAGTACCATGCTTCCAATTGCGTGTTCTTAACTGTGCAAGATTTTTTTTCCTCTCATAAAAAATGAGGGCTCAGTTTTCAGGCTTTGTCTTTCCTCTTTAAAATTCCCAAACTCACATGTCTGAAGTGTAATACATACAAGATATACTTCAGATTTTTGGATCAAAGAAAGCAAAACACTTCATAACAAACAGATGGTAGGCAAGCCAACCAATGTCCTCAAAGATATATTTTCTCCACACTTATTTCACAGAAAACACTGCAAGTGTTTTGTTCCCATCCAAGGTTATGCCACCAAGTCTTGTAGGACAGCCAACACAGTTATGCCACAGCTGTAGATATAATAAAGTTGTAAATAAAAAAAGTCCACCTCTGCTAATAGAGGGCCTTTGTTACAAAGATGCATGTTTCTTTATGGACAAAAAAAGATGTCATTCACTATTATAATTAATGTCCTGGTTTCATTGCTCTTATCCAACTGAAATAATACTCTTTCCTGATCACTGTTAGGCTGTTCAATAAAGGCTGGCAATTATTTTGGTGAAGTCTGGTTTAACTCTCTACATAATGTAAATATGTAAGCAAATCAATCTATAATTTTTTGCCTGTGTCAGACAACTAACGTTTAGTCACTTTCTTGGAAAAGGAAAAAACTAACTCTACATTTACCTACTGCTTCTGCAGTGTTTAGTGGTAAACATATTAGATTCTGATCCTACAAAGACAACTACATGTAACTCTTTATACTGTGACACAATTCAAAGTCATTGTAATAGCTGGAGATTATTTGCATGTTTGACATGCACATGACTTCCTCCTTATGGATCAGTAATTTAATGAGGAACTGGAAGCCATGGAGTGACCATCCAACAGTGAAAGCAGTGTCTTGGAGATATTGCATGAAATCAGTGTCTTGGTTATAAAATCTGTAATGGACAACTGCTATAAATATCCGCTTCTCACATGAAATTCCAGAATTAGCTTCAGTTTTGCAAATTTCTCAGTTTAAAGGGTGACATAGGAAATTACTGCCTCAATGCAGTTTATGCATTTTGAAGAACTAAAGCTTAACTACACACACCAGTAGAGCGGGAATTGGTCTATTTTTCAAGAACCCTGAACAAAAAAGCATCTTGCTCTATGACAGAAGTCTTCTAAACACTGAGCATTCATTTTCCTCAAAATGCCTGCAGGGACTTAAAGCAATGTCAACAGAAAAGAAACAGCTGCCGGTTTCATTAACACAGCAGCATTCCAAAAGGACACACTGAATGTGTAAGAGCAAGAGTGGTGGTTGATTATCCAGGTCTTTGGAAACCTCTAGCAGCCCTACTGGAGAGCACCACAATTTTATGTGCTCTCATAAAAGAAACACATTTACTTTTTCAGTAGCACAACTTCAAATAAACTCTCAAAAAATCATTTATCTGATGTAGTTTTTCTATTTTAAGGCTTTAGAGGACACTCTTGTTGTTAAAAAAAAGTGTGAGCACTTACTATCTGTAGTAGTCAGATTAAGCAAAAAAAAAAAAAAAAAAAAAAAAAAAGGCTTCCATTGCACAAGCACAATAAATGTGAATCCTAGCTACACCAAACAGAAACACAGACACCTTTGAATATAGTTTAGCCTAATCATACTCCTAGTGTGTTTTCACTAGCCACCATGAACAGGGCCAAACCACTGATTAGAAGCAACATTAACGAAAGCTATTTTTAAACAGACATTAACATGAATCATTAGCTGTTTCATGCTCCACATAGGTTTGAAGCCACTTTACTGTTCTCCTTACTGAAAACTGCAATTATTACTGTTAGCTTAAGTCACACTGGTGAGTGAATGATACTTGTTCACGCTGATAATCTAACACAAATGTATGACAGAAAAGTTAAAAAAAATATATATAAACTTGTGTGTGTGTGTCTCTGTGTGTGGGTGTGTCTGTGTGCATGCGTCTCTGTGTGTGCGCGTCTCTCTCTCTGTGCGTGTCTGCGTGTGCTTCTGTGTCCCTGTGTGTGTGCCTCTCTCTCTGTGTCTCTGTGTGTGCGCCTCTCTGCCTGTGTCTCTCTCTCTGTCTCTGTGTGTGTGCGTCTCTCTGTCTGTGTCTTTGTGTGTGTGTGCGCGCGCGCCTCTGTGTCTCTCTGTCTGTGTCTTTGTGTGTGTGTGCGCGCGCGCCTCTGTGTCTCTCTGTCTGTGTCTTTGTGTGTGTGTGTGTGTGCGCGCGCGCCTGTGTCTCTCTGTGTCTTTGTGTGTGCGCGCGCGCCTCTGTGTCTCTGTCTGTGTCTTTGTGTGTGTGCGCGCGCGCCTCTGTGTCTGTCTGTCTGTGTCTTTGTGTGTGTGTGTGTGTGTGCGTCTCTGTGTCTCTCTGTGTCTTTGTGTGTGTGTGTGTGCGCCTGTGTCTGTCTGTGTCTCTGTCTCTGTGTGTGTGTGCGTCTCTGTATCTGTCTGTGTCTCTGTCTCTGTGTGTGTGTGCGTCTCTGTATCTGTCTGTGTCTCTGTGTGTGCGCGTGCGTGCGTCTCCCTCTGTCTCTGTGTGTGCGCGTGCGTGCGTCTCCCTCTGTCTCTGTGTGTGCGCGTGCGTCTCCCTCTGTCTCTGTGTGTGTGCGCGTGCGTCTCCCTCTGTCTCTGTGTGTGTGCGCGTGCGTCTCCCTCTGTCTCTCTGTGTGTGCGCATGCGTGCGTCTCCGTCTCTGTGTGTGTGTGTGTGCTTCCGTCTCTGTGCGTGTGTGTGCGCGTGCGTCCCTCTGTCTCTGTGCGTGTGTGTGTGCATCTCCCTCTGTCTCTGTGCGTGTGAGTGTACGTGTCTCCCTCTGTCTCTCTGTCTGTGCGTGTCTGTGTCTCCGTGTGTCTGTGTGTGTCTCCGTGGGTCTGTCTGTCTGCGCGTGTCTGTGTGCGTGTGTGTGTCTCTCGGTGTGTGTCTGTCTCTCTCTGTGTGTGTGTGCGTGTGTGCCTCCCTCTCTCTCTGTGTGTGTGTGTGTGCGTGTCTCTCTCTCTGTGTGTGTGTGTCTCTGTGTGTGTGTGTGTGTGTGTCTCTCCCTCTCT